>NC_140503.1:140933301-141533301 GCF_964339955.1 Pipistrellus hanaki | reverse complement strand
GTGAAAACTGAAGAACCAGAAGATGAAGTAGCGTCTCCAGCTAATAAGTAAAAGAGCCAGCAGTTGAGCAGTGGAGTTTGATTCTCAGACTTGTTCTGTTCCCCACCATGCTCTGCTGCCTCTCTGTGGACGAGCTGATGGAGAGGACAACTAGATAGACTGCAAGAAGCTTCCTTCCTACTCCAACTGGATAATATGCAACCAGGCCAAGGGCGGAATCTGTGTAAGGTCTTGGTATTTTCCTCTGGAGACACGGCAGAAGTTGGGGCCCAGTGACAAAGTCTCCATTTGCACAATTGATGGGCTGGAGAGGTGTCCCTGAGCTGTGCAGGGATTTTCTAAAACGCAGAAGTAGGCTGACGCTCCATCCCATTGCTCTCCGTTCCAGCTGCTCCTGGCAGTGTCCTCAGCCACGGAGGGCCTGCTTCTTGTCTCCCTGACAGCTATGCACAGCTAGACACCTATTAATGTTCCAAAAAACCCAGTCTTCAAGGAACACACTTAAAAAAAACACACCAATTTAAATAATTTGAATGTTGGAAATGTTACAGCTGAAGTGCTTTTAGTTCTAAGTAGGAAAAGCATTCGGTGAACTAAGCGTTTACACCTGGATCCTTGTCTGGTTGGGATCACGAGAGGCACCATCTCTGAGGACCAATTTATGTTACAAGGGGAACGAAGGTGTGCTTCCCAGTGCACTCTGCAGGGCGGCACTGGACAGACCTGCCCAACGAGAAGAATCCCTTGTTTAAAGTACAGATTCCCAGGCCCTGCTCCAGACTCACCGAAATGGAATCTCCAGAGGAGGAGCCCGGGAACCTGTATTTTTAACAAACTTCATAGATTTCTATCATCAGGCAAGTTTGAAAAGCATTGTAATAGGAGATAGGCTAGAGCCACGGCACACAGCACCCTTTCAACATATCTCTGCTATTCCTCTTCTAAAATACCACCTTCTCTTGACTGAATGATACCAACAGCCTCTTAATTATGGCTCCAGGTCTCAAGACTTTCTCTCAGGTCCCCTCCTGTGTCGTCCTCAGAGCAGCCAGTGACACATTTATTACAAAGATGGATTACCCATTCTCCTGTGAGTACTTCTTTTTTTAAAAAAAAAAAATAATATTTAAAAAAATTTTTCAATTAGAGTTGAGAGACAGTATAGTTTCAGGTGCATAACCCAGTGATTGGACATTTATATACCTTACAGAGTGACCATCCCAAGAAATCTCATACCTTCTAGCACCGTACATAGTTGTTACAATATTATTGACTATTAAACACTTGGAGGCTAAATAGCATGCTGTTAAACAATGACTGGGTTAAAAAAGAGATCAAAGAAGAAATAAAAAACATCCTGGAAATAAATGACAATGAAAACACAATAGTCCAATAGCTATGGGATACAGTGAAAGCAGTTCTGAGAGGGAAGTTTATAGCACTACGGGCCTGCCTGTGAACACTTCTTAATGGTTTCCCAGTCTTTTTAGGATAATGTTAGGATCTTCAGCACATCCTGCAAGCTCGGTGTCCTCCGGCCCCACCTTTTGTGTTCTATCCATCTTGCTTGCTTATTTCAGGCCCTCAGAGCTGGCTCGCCCAGGCCCGCAGCCTGAGGCTGTCCTTCTAAAATACCTCCTCTCACCTCTCCAGTTTCAGAAAGCTTCAAGGATGCTATCTCATGGCGGCTCCCCACCTGCCTTAGGAAAGCAGTTTTAGCCAGCCTCTCTGTTTAGGATTTTCACAACATTCCCTACTTTCCCTTTGCGGCACTTGTCATAATTGTAATTAATGAATTAATGTACTTTGTCATTGTGTGTTTAAGGCTTATTTTTCCTCCCGAGAGGAAAAATGGGCCAGAAAACTGGGTCTGGCCTTTCCCCCACCTTGTCCCTAGTGACTAGTCCAGAGCCTGGCACATGGTAGCTATTCAATAGATATTTTAAAAATAAATATCAGCCGAAACCGGTTTGGCTCAGTGGATAGAGCGTCAGCCTGTGGACTGAAAGGTCCCGGGTTCGATTCCGGTCAAGGGCATGTACCTTAGTTGCAGCACATCCCCGTGTGTGTGTGTGTGTGTGTGTGTGTGTGTGTGTGCGCAAGAGGCAGCTGATCGATGACTCTCTCTCATCGATGTTTCTAACTCTCTATCCCTCTCTCTTCTTCTCTGTAAAAAGTCAATAAAAATATATATTAAAAATAAAATAATAAAAATAAATATCAAATTTCCTGGGCAGCATGGATCAGCAATTGTGTGTTGACCTAAGAACCAAGAGGCCACAGTTTGGGCACATGCCCAGGTTGTGGGTTTGATCCCCAGTGTGGGAGTGCAGGAAGCAGCCAGTCAATTATTCTCTTTCATCATTGATGTTTCTCTTTCTCTCTCTCCCACTTCCTCTCTGAAATCAATAAAAAATATTTAAAAAATAAATGAATCTCAGATTTAGTAAGCAGCATAGCAATCACAGCTACAAAGCACTGCCCTTGCCCAGGTATGCTGGGTGCTTTCACTTAACATCTCTTCAATCTCTATGCCAGCAAGGCAGACATTGTTATCTCCACTTGCAGATTAGGAAATTGAGACTCAGAAGGTCAAATGATTTGCTCAAGGGCACAGAGCTGCATTGGGGTAGAGTCAGGACAAGATCTAAAGTTCATGAACCTTCTATTCTGCCCAACACCTGGGCTACCTGCCACAGTCACTTACCCTCTTCTCAAATCTCCTTTCTTAGGAATTCTGTGTTTTTTTCTGTTCTTCACACTGCCAAGCCAGTGTCTGCTCACACAGGGTTAAGGCAGCTCCTTGCAGGTTTGGCTGAGACTGAGCCTCAGCTGCTTTTCCTGGGGAAAGTTTGAGGTTTCACAGTCAAACCACCTCCTGCTCCTCACCCGTCCTCCTCCTCACTCCCGCCCCCAAATTAAAGCCATCAATGCAGCAGCATTCAGCTGATATGTTAACTCCCTTTTACGTGAAAAAGTCCAGAAATGCAGTTAGCTCTTTAGGGGACTAAGTACAGGACCAATGGGTGACTCTGCAGGAATAAACATGGAACACGGCAGTGCCAATGCCTCCGGGCAGGCTACCAGGAAGCAGCCTCCCTGGGAACTGGCAGGCCTCAGGAGCCACGTGGCCGCCCGGTGCTTGGCTAGTGAGATCCCTTTACTTCCTGGCTTGCCCCTGAGACTGGAGATACAGAGGCAGGCCTGTAGCAACCAAAGTTATATAATATGTATGATCAATTTTTTAAAAATGGAAGTAAGGCAATTATTAATTTGATATTATGTTTGATATTATACACATTTATGAAATTAAGTATACTGAGCTTTTCATGCCAATCTGTGAATGCAGCCTTGAAATGCCTCCCAGCCCACTGTTTTCTCATTCTGCAGCTCTGTGGCAGGGTTTGTAGCCTGGGCTGCTGCTACTGTAACAGCCAGTCCAGCCTTCTCTGGGAAGGAGAGCTACCTGGAAAAAGCAAAATAGCTTAAGAAGTTTTCTGAGTCTGCAACTCTAGGCATGAGAGCAGAATCTTGCATGGGAGGGCTCAGGAGACTGAAGTGCTCTGCCTGGGAGAGGGGAAGGAATTCTTGTTCTGGAGACGAAGGGCTCAAGGAGAGGTCAGGAGGAAGAGAGCAGGAAGAGGGAGATGAGCATCATAAGGGGCAACTGGGGCTTATGTGGAAGGAAAGGTCAAGCAGAACAAGGATGTCTGGTCCATACATATCATGTTTATCCTGAGACTGCTGTGGCAATAGGGGAATAGGACGGATTGCAAAACTGAGTCCACAGTGCAAAGCGAGGACTAGGATTCAGCAGAGGAAGGAGCCTGGGGCAGAGATGGCCCAAAGGAAATAGCCCGTAAACACCCCGGGGACTTCTTCCACAATCTACACAGGGGTTTATTTGTCGACGCCACTTCCTAGGTGCTGAGGGGCAGGGAAGCCCCAGCTGACATGTGGGGAGCATCTGTAGAGTTTGTCTCCCTGCCTCTAGTCTTCATCTTTGGCATCTCTTTATCTTTTTTATTCACTTATTATTATTATTATTTTTTAAACTTTATGTTTAATTACAACTGACATACAATATTATAGTTTCAGATGCACAACATAGCAATTAGACATTCATAGACCTTACAAAGTGATCACCCTGATAAGTCTAGGATCCATTTCACACCATACACAGTTATAATATTAGATGCCCGGTGCATGGATTCATGCACATTGAAAAAAAATAGTTAGAAGAAATATTTTAATATTGCTATTTGCCCTATCTCTATCATAGAGGTGTCAACCAAATTCACGATCAATAATGATAGATCAAAACACACGCATGAGATTGGCACCAGCGAGAACTTTATGTGTGTTGTGCATGCATGAGTCAACTTAGCCTTTAATACAATAGAAATAGAATAAACTTGCTTGCCTAAACTGGTTTGGCTCAATGGATAGAGCGTCTGCCTGCAGACTGAAAGGTCCTGGGTTCGATTCCGGTCAAGGGCAATGTACCTTGGTTGTGGGCACATCCCCAGTAGGGAGTATGCAAGAGGCAGCTGATCAATGATTCTCTCTCATCGATGTTTCTGACTCTCTATCCCTCTTTCTTCCTCTATAAAAAATCAATAAAAAATATTGAAAAAAAGAATAAACTTGCTTACTTAGACTTGCTTTCTGATTTAGCTAGTTTTTTTCCAGCCCAGTGAAGCACCCCAACTTCTCTTTTAGGTAGTTGTCAGCAACACAGCAGTAAATATCAACACAAAGCAGATTATTATTGTAGATCATGCAGGGAGAACAAAGGGTGAAATATTTAACTGCAGTAGTGTTTGACTATATTCTGCAAAGTGAGAAGTCATTTTTAAGTTCCACCATTTCTTACTTCTTTTATTCAGGTCAAGTTTTGACAATTTCTAAACTGTTTTCCAGCTAATGAAAAGAAAATAGGATTCTACTGAGTCTCCTATCTACCTACTTCAGGACTTCTGTGAGGATCAAATGAGATGAGGCACAGGAAAACACTTCACAAACATTTGGATAAACTATAAAATGTTTGCACTTGGCTATAAAGCAAGTTGTGTTCCTAGGCTGAAGAAACTGCAAGGAGGCTAGACCCTAGGGAGAGGAAGCTGGTTGTTGCTATGTGACATAATTACCCGTTGCCAACAGCTACCATTTCCAGTTTGGGATGGGCTGTGGGCCCCATTTTGCGCCATGGGGTCTTGGCAGCTTCATCTATGATTTGGTGAGGTGTGGCTCCAGGGTGGTGGCGGGGCCTGTGTCCCATTTGGGGGAAGTTGAGTGTTGGTTTGTCAGTGCCAGATCCACAGTGCTGTTTCTTTTGAAATGGTCACTGCAGCTCCTGCATTGAGCGTCTGCCCCCTGGTGGTCAGTGCACATCATAGCAATCAGTTGGACGATCGGAAGGACACTTAGGCATAAATACAGTACATATATTATTGGCTATATTCTCTATGGCATCTCTTTCCTTTTAGGAAGGCTGTGGTGGAAGGAATAGGGTTCTATAAGCAAATTGACCTGAAATTGAAACTGAGTTGTGTTTCAACTGCTTAACTCATTTGGACACAGTTTTCTGAGTCATACAAAGGAACTCACAGGACACAGGTTTATGGGGAGGTTTAAGTTAAAGGACATGTCATACATGGGTTAAAATTCAGGTGCTGGTGTCAGACTGCTTGGTTCAAGTCCAGGCCCCACTGTTTGCTGGCTATATAATTTTGGGATGTTATTCAATCTCCTCTTATGGAAAATAGAGTAGATTTAAGGTTGTTGGGAGCATCAAGTGATATGATATGGCAAAGCACTTAGAACAGTGCCTGGCATCATTACATCAAGGTTTAATTCCTGTTAGTCATTATTGTTGTATATATATACAATAAAATAAAAAATTATATATATATATATATATATATATATATATATATATATATATATATATATATAATTTTTTATTTTATTGGTTTTAAAGAGAGATGAGGGAGGGGGATAGAGAGATAGAAATGATAGGCCAGCTCCTGTACACTTCCTACTGGGGATGGATCCAGCAAGCCGAGCATGTGCCCTGACCAGGAACCGAATCAATGATCTCTTGGTTCATGGATCTTCACTCAACCACTGAGTCACACCAGCTGGGCCAAATTCAAATTAAAAAAAAAAAATTTTAATATATATTTTATTGATTTTTTTATAGAGAGGAAGGGAGAGAGACAGAGAGCTAGAAACGGCGATGAGAGAGAAACATCGACCAGCTGCCAATGTACATGCCCTTGACCAGAATCGACCTGGGACCTTTCAGTCCGTAGACCGATGCTCTACCGCTGAGCCAAACTGGCTTCGGCCAAATTCAGATTTTTAATGTGATAATGAGATAGGCCAATAAGCCAGGACAAGTGAAATAGAGAAACTGAGATAAATAGCTAAAAAACTGACAAAGCGATTTACAGCCGATACTGAAGCTCACCTCCCTACACATAACATCTAGACTTCAGTTACATTTCAGCTCCAGACCCAGAAAATCAGCAAAGCCTGGTGGGTGACTCCAGGACCAGCTGCAGTGGCTAATCGCCCCCTGCCCTGGCACTGACCAATCAATGAAGATCACCATCCTGAAGGAGCACATCTAGGAAACTGGTGAATATTTGGTTGAAGCCCTCCCTGAGATTTCCCCTAAGATTCCCACCCACTTGAGAGATAAAAGCCTCAAGACAAAGGACCCAGTGCCCGCTCTCCCTCAGGAGAGCAGCCTGTGCCATTCTCCCCCGCCTCCCTCTTCCTCCACTTCTACCTCCACAGGCATGAGTCTCCTAAGCTCTAAGGATCCCCATGAAACTTGCAACCAGGGGAGCAATGGGCAGCAGCAGTGTGTCCCAGGCTGATTCCCTGAACCTGTCCCCAGGGCCCCTATTCTCTGACTTCCCAGTGAGCCAGAGCAGCCCCGCCTGGGCTCTCCTGTGTCTTCTTCTATGCCCTTCCTTGTTTCATTGAACTGAGTGTGTTTTTGTTGCTGATAATAAATTCTTGCTTGCACCCAGCCAGTGTTGCTCAGTGGTTGAGTGTTGACCCATGCACCAAGAGGTCACCGGTTTGATTATGACTCAACTGGGGGGTAGAAGAGGGTTGCAGGAGGCAGCCAATTGCTGTTGATATTTCTCTCTCATTGATGTTTCTATCTCTTCCTTCTTCCTCTCTCTGCGAAATCAATAAAAACATATTAAAAAAATAATTCTTGCTTGCTTTGCTGCATTTTGTATCTTGATTGAAATCTTTCCTTTAAGAAGACAAGAACTGAGTTCTTGTTGTCTTGCCAGGCACATCATCAGTAATGTATTTCTAGCCCTTTGTCATCTAAAACATCTTTATGTAAAAGGCTCATATGCAGTAACAAACTCATTTGCAAGTGTCCCAAAACTTCTGCTAAACTCCAGTCAGAATGTCCTCACTTGCTGAGAAAAGCTTGATTCAGGGCTGACAAACATGACAGTAACACGAAAGCACGGTTCTTCTGTTTACCATCCATGACCTCAAGAACTGATAAATAGCTAAGAAACTGACAAAGCAATTTACAGCAGATTTCTTCTTGCTTTCCTACACCACTCCCTTTGTGCCACCGTTATGGAATTTTATGCTCCTCAAGCTTTTCAATGAGTTGATTTTGTTTCCATAGATTCCAAACACCGTTAGGGCAGGAGCCTCTTTTTGTGATCTTTGTTATCTGGGCTTGTATAAGTTGTGTGCTCTTCTGGTTTTGACTTGAATAAAATGTGGGGGTGGGAAAATAGATTGAGAAAAATTGAAAAAATAGTAGCAAATTTCACTTTTTGAACATAATCAAATAATTTTGTATAATTGAATTTTTAGAACTTGCTATCTATTCAATAAAGATGATTTTCTAAATGTAATATTACTGTTTTCAAAAGCACTTATCCAATTTACTTAATTTTTAAAAATCGGAAATTCATGAGCATTCAGGCAAATTCTTTCTGCCAGTTTTCAAATAAATGGGCCTTCCTGGGGCATTATTTTGTCTGCAGTTTATTTATCTTAATTGAAATATAAATCTTTATGTTCATCAGAACATTTATATATAATATTTCTGGATATTATCAAATAAACATCTTTCCTTGGATTTACTGGAAAAACCTGTTAGTAGTATAAATCAAGATTTGTTTTTATCTTTATGTTATATGGATTTGGACTTGTAAAAATATTTGGTTAGCTTATTTGTTGGCTTTTTTATACTGTTTTCTTAAAACAAGAGGACATTTTTTGAGAGATAAGATGTATATGCAAAGAAAATATATTTCATGCAAGTGAATTAGACTTGGGCTCACTGAAATAACCTGAAGGGCTTGCAGCCCTAATTCTTTATCCTATGTGCGCTTATGAGGAACTAGGTCCAAGGGCATTTAAGGACACTTTACTTTTCTGGGTATTCAGGGTCTGCCCTCTGTTGGCGAGATGTGCTATAAAAAATGTCTTTATCCCTCAGAAAACTGCGCTAGGTTGAAATAAATCCTATTGATTAGGCATTTATTGGAAGTTTGGCATGAACAAGATAGAAGACTCTGTTTTACAAACTTAAAATTGAGTTATAATTTTTTCTTTGATTGAGACTTATAATATGCAGGAAGACAAATTGAGGGAAGGCTAAAGAAAAATAGACAGATTAGGGGCCATTTAAGTTTCACATTTAGAAGAATATTTACTTTGAAATCTTTAATCAAATGAGGGATTGGACACCTTTACTGAAGGAGCAATAAAATCCACTCTATTTTTCCTCCATGTACCTAGTACACTATTTGTCATATATATATTTGTCATATATATGAACATGTCATATAAATATATATATGTATATATATAACATATATATTTACTGAAAATATATATATATATATATATATATATATATATATATATATATATATATATATATATTTACTGATTTCAGAGAGGAAGGAAGAGGGAGAGAGAGATTGAAACATCAATGACGAGAGAGGATCATTGATAGGCTGCCTCTTGCACACCTCCTACTGGGGATTGAGCCCACAGCCTGGGCATGTGCCCTTGACCGGAATAGAGCCCAGGACCCTTGCTCTATCCGCTGATCCTAACTGGCTAGGGCACACAAATACATCTTGATACTCTTTGTTATCAGATTCTCCCTGATAGCAAATCCAGTGCTCTTGTTAGTTATTAATGAGATTCTAAATACTTGGAGACACAAACATTTTAGTTCATTATAGAATACCACTAATTTAAGGGTTTCTAATTTAAAATAAATTATAACTTCATTAAACAATTAAATTATAATATAACATAGTTTAAATATTAAAGCTTAATGGGATCATTAAATAAAATTAATAGAGCAAAATACTGTTTTGCATTCTTTTAAATTGCTTATGTTATCTTTTCTTTTTCATTAAAATTAATATATGTGAGAAGTCTTGTGGAAGGAAAACACATTTTAAAAATTAAATTTATTGGGGTGACTGGTTAACAGAGTCAAATAAAGTTCAGTGTACATTTCTATGATATGTGATCTTGTATATTGCATTGTGTGTCCACCACCCAATATTAAATCATCTTCCACCACCAAATATTTGGCCCCTTTGGTAATCACCATACTGTTTTCTGTGTCTATGAGTTTCAGTTTTATATCCCACATATGAGTGATTAAAACAAATTTTTTCACTTAGCATAATATTCTCAAGGCCCATCCATGTTGTCCCAAATGACAGTATTTCATTTTAGTATATTACTTCTATGGAGTAAATGCTACATGAGTGGACTCTGGAACTTAATGGGGTTTATCCATTGACATTTTCATAACTTCAAAGCTGTTTTTTGTGAATACTATTCAAAGTTGCTAGTTGTCTGCTGGAAACCAATCATTGTCTCACTAATAGAAAAAAATGTAAAAGACTGGTCAACCTTGAGGTTCTGAAAGGTCAGAGCCAACCACTCCCTATCTAATTGAGACAATGGTAACTGAGGCAACTTTCCCATCTTGTAATCATATAAATTCTTACTGATATGATAATCTGCTTATTACCTGCCTAAGGGCTATGGGTGTCTCCCAAACCTGCCTAAGGGTAATGGGTGTATCCCATAGCCTCAATAAAAGGGATAGCAAGGCCAGAGCCTAGTGGTAGTCTTCCCACTAGAGGTGGACTCCCACCTGGCCCCCCATTTTCCCAAATTAACTCTTTTCCAGTCTCTCTCTTCATTTTAGTGTGAGGCCTTCTCCAGAAACTAGACCCTGAGTGGGCCCTGAACCACGCGGGTCGTGCAGGGGTCCTCAAACTTTTTAAAGTGGGGGCCAGATCACGGTCCCTCAGAGAGCTGGAGGGCCGGACTATATGAACTACTAATTCCTACTGTAACACCTCGGCTGCGCTCACTGCCCAAAAAAACTGGCGGGCTGGATCAGACTCCTCTGCGGGCCGCATGTGGCCCGAGGGCCGTAGTTTGAAGACCCTTGTAAGGGATCCCACAGTTGTCTATCTCTTTGTCCCAGTTGTTTGGCTCGTAGACTTCAGTGCAATTTGAAGTATAAGTAAATTCCCATGTTAGCTACATAAAAACCTGTTCTTAATAAGCAGTCTCAAAGGACACCAAAACCAATGTTTCTTTTATTACAGAGACTCTGTTTTTTTTTTTTTTTTTTTTTTTAATTTTTTTTATATTTTTAATTTGATTTCAGACAGGAAGGGAGAGGGAGAGAGAGAGACGGAAAAATCAATAAGGAGAGAGGATCTTTGATTGGCTGTCTCCTGCATGCCCCCTCACTGGGGATTGAGGCCCCAACCCGGGCATGTGCCCTGAACAAGAATCGAAACGTGATCTCCTGGTTCATAGGTGGATGCTCAACAACTGAGCCTGCACAGCTGGGCACAAAGGCGCTCTCAATGCTTTAAAAAGCATTCAATGAACACAGACAACAGCGGGGTGGGGTCATGAATGAAGCTGAGAGGTAATGGAATAAGAACACATATGTAATATCTTAATCAATAAAGAAATTTTAAAAAAAGCATTCAGCAGAAACAATGTGCCAGATGCCAAACCTTTTATTTCTAGAGCATCAGCATCACTCCCAGAAGGTTACTCAAGCATCACAGCAATTTTCTGGGTACAATGATATTTGGATAGGAAAGCAAAGCTCCCAGAGTGACTGGCACCTGCCATACCACAGTTGTGAATTACATTATCTCCCCCCAAAGAGGTCCTAATCCCTTGTACCTGTGAATGTGATTTTATTTGAAAATAGGGTCTTTACATTTAATCAAGTTGATGGGGTCATTAGGGTGAACCCTGATCTAATGTGACAGTCCTTATACCCAGGGGAAAGTTGGTCACAAAGACAGACAAAGAGGGAAGACCATATGAAGACACAAGGAGAGTGGCATCTACCAGCCAAGGAACCCCTGACGCTGCCAGAAACCAGGAACCCATTGAAACTGCCAGGATGCTGGTTTTCTGTTTGTATGTTTCCTCTGTGGTTCCCTGCATGCACCCAACATGCATTCGTGTCTTGTACCTTCCTTTTCCCCACTTCCCTATGAGTTCGATTTTGGTTTTCAGAAAGTCTTGGAACACATTGCAAATGATTTCCCCTTATATTTCATTGACTCTATGTTGCTTTCCCCCAGGAGGGTTTTGCTTGCTAAAATTTTATACGTGAAGGTGCCCTCAGCACTTCAAAAGAAAAGTTCAATATGAATTCAAAATATAATTATTCTTCAGAGACACTGTGTCCATAAAATTCTGTACTATTGAACTTAAGCAGAAAGAGACTAGTTTCTGAAAAGCCTATTGTCCTAATCTTGGTGTTAATAATTTTTTTTTTTGTCTTTGTTAACATTATAGTATGTCATATAGTGCCAGGTTTGGAACAGGAAAGTCCAGGGTTATATAAATGTTCTGGCACATGAACAGCTTGAGAAAGACACTTTGAGCTCTCTCATGTTCATCAGTTTGACTAGATTGTGCAAACAACACCAGTGAAAATGTAGCCAAATGCTTCTCAATTCAGCTGTTTTTTTTTTTTTTAAGTTTTTTAAAATATATTTTTATTGATTTCAGAGAGGAAAATATTGATTGGCTGCCTTGAGCATGCCTATGTAGAGAACTGAGCCCGCAACCTGGGTGTGTGCCCTGAGCAGGAGTTGAACCGTGACCTCTTGGTTCCTGGGTTGACACTGAGCCACACAGGCCAGGCAATTCAACTGTCTTTTGATAGCCTTTTTTCTAATTGTTCATTCCTGAGAGTCCCATGTCTTTTTCCTGTCAAAAGTTAACTATCTTTATACAAGGACAATTGCTAAGTGTCTTTGAAGGTGGTGGCATTCTGTATTTTTTAACTTAAGTTATTAGAAAAAAGCTATCTGCAGAATTATTTATAGTAGCCAACATATGGAAACACCCTAAGCATCTGTCAATGGATAAAGGAAATGTGACAGAAACACACACACACACACACACACACACACACACACACACAGTGGAATATTATGCAGCCACAACAAACAAGGAAATCTTGCCATTTTTGACAATGTGGGTGAACCTGGAGGACATTAAGCTGATTGTAAGCCAGGCACAGAAAGACAAATACTGCATGATCTCACTTACATACAAACACTAAAAAGGTTGAACTCATGAAAACAGAGAGCAAAATGTGGTTTCAAGGGGCCAGGGAGTAGGGAAATGGGCAAGTGTTGGTCCAAGGGTATGCAGTTTCAGTTATGTAAGAAGACCTGGAGGTCTCATGCACAGCTTGGTGACTATAATTAATACTACATTGTATGCATGACATGTGCTAGGATAGGAGATCTCAAGTATTCCCCCTGCACAGACAGGAATGGTAACTATGTAAGGTGATGAGTAGGATAATAGCTTGACTGTGGTAATTATTTTAAATGTGTATATATATATATATATATATATATATATATATATATATATGTATATATCAATGTATACTTTAAAGATGTACATTTTTATTTATCAGTTTTACTTCAGTAAAGTTGGGGTGGGGGACAAGAAGAAAACAAGTTATCTTTTTTACTGTCTTTTCCATCAGAATTGGTGCTCATGTCTGTATACATGGTGCACACATGTGGCTTTGTGACACTCAAGTCATCACTGAAACGCAACAAAGAGCATGTAGCTTTTAAGACCAATGTTTTGCTTTCTTAATATGGAACGGAACTTACTCACTGCAAACTTGTCACTAAGGTGATGGGTATGCAAGTCTTTTGATCTGAAGAGAATAATAGCTAGAGGTTTGTTGAGTACTGACTCTGCCTACCCAAGACTGTACATATAGCCAACTCACTAAATCTGTGCACTCACTTACCATCTTGAAGCAGGTACTTTTATCATTCCCATTTCTCAAATTAGGAATGGGAGGTCCACTGAGGTTAGTTAACGCTCCTTTGTAAGTGGTCAAACAGAGATTCAAATACAGGCCATTTAGCTCTAGGAGCTGAGTTCATAAACTCTAAATTTCTTGTTTTTTAAGTGACAAGAAAGACTTCACAAACATCAACTGAGAATATTTAGAAATATTTTATTCTGAAATATGACCAAAAAAAAAAAAAAAAAAAAAAAAAAAGAGCTTAACTCAGAAAAAAAAAAAAAAAAAAAAAAGATGAGATTTTTACCAGTAGAATAGATTTTTCCCTACCCAAAAACACCTCATGAGGAATGTATGTCAAATGGACTTTTGCAACCTGTGTTATGGGTTTTTCACGCTCTATTTCTTGGTGATAGGACACTGTTGTAAGGGTGAGGAAATTCTGGTTCTACACTCTGCTATTAACAGCTGTGTCATCTTGGCTAGGTAAATCTTCCTCTCTGAACCTTTTCCCCAGATGAAAATGTTATTCATCTTATATAGTCCTTGGAAAAATGAGATATAATTGATATGGAAATGGCTTACAGATACAAATGCCATGGCAATATTAGCTTTTCTATCAGAAACATGGAATTATTGTTATTTATTGCTACTAGTCCCATATGGAATCATGTCATCTCAGATTTGAAGAGAAATAATAGAGATATCAAGTGCCCCCCAGAGGGCAGAGTAGTGGAACTATAAAGGGGTCGAAATTTCTAGAGCTGTAATGATTGTCCTGCAGCAAAATCCTCGCTCTGTCATTTATTTTCTGGATGAACTGTGATCCAACTTTTCCGTGTCCCAGCTGTTTTATTTGTAAAAGAGGGAGAATAACATTTACTTTTCAGAGTTATGAGGATTCAATGTGGTATTGCATAATAATAGCATCCTGTCACATGCTCTCTCATGAAGTCCTAAATAGCTTAAAACAAAAGAACAGGTTTCCAGTTGAAATCAATAAAAGCAACAAAAAGCACACACCATAATATTTTGAAGATAAACAGAAGTAAAAAAAAATTAAGTATTAACATAACAAGATTTTAAAGTATTCTTACTAGTCTAGCATGTGAAAAGTAAGTGATGTGTATAGTATCTTTATTTTATAAAAGATAATTTACATGAAGTCTTTATAAATTTAGAAGATGCCAGTACTACGAAGTGTGATCACTGGTAGTTTTTATTTTTTTTTATTTTTATTAAATATATTTTATTCATTTTTTTACAGAGAGGAAGGGAGAGGGATAGAGAGCTAGAAACATCGATGAGAGAGAAACATCGAACAGCTGCCTTCTGCACACCCCCCACTGGGGATGTGCCCGCAACCAAAGTACATGCCCTTGACTGGAATCGAACCTGGGACCTTTCAGTCCGCAGACTGACGCTCTATCCATTGAGCCAAACCTGTTTCGGCTCACTGGTAGTTTCTTTAGGCTTATCTATATACACAATCAAATTATATGTGAACAGCATCAGTGTGGGAGGCAAAATAATGACCCCCAAAGATGTCCATCTCCAAGCCCAGGAACCTGGGAACATGTTCTGCTACATGACAGTGAAGATTGAAGAAAAATTAAGTTTGCTAATTAGCTGACCTTAAAATAGGTAGACCATCCTAGATTATCCGAGTGGGCCCAATGTAATCACAGGATCCTTACAAGAGGAAGAGAGAAGCAGAAGAGGAAGAGCCAGAAAGACGGTGGCATCAGAAGGACTTGGCCTGATTTGCTGGCTTTGATGATGGAGGATGGAGCCAAGGATGCTGGCAGCCAGGAGAAGCTGGGAAAGGCAAGGTCACAGACTCTCCCCCAGGGCCTCCAGAGAGGAATGCTGCCTTGCGAGCACCCGATTTGAGTCCAGTGAGATCTTTTGAACAGTGGAACTATAGGATAATATATTTGTGTTGTTTCATGACACTACATTTTAGTCATTTGTTACAGCACCATAGACAACGAATAGAGGCAATTTTGTTTCTTTTCAGCCCTTTTACTTTATTTTCCTCCCTTTCTAATTAATTTGCTGAGACTTTCAATACAATACAGGGCTGGGCAAAAGTAGGTTTACAGTTGTTCATATAGAAAATAATATAATAATAAATAAAAAACACAAGAATAAATTTAGTGTTTCATGTACTCACAGGTGTAAACCTACTTTTGCCCATCCCTGTATTTATTAGGAACATATATATTAAATATTCTTTTTCCTTTTTTGTTCTTGACTTTATTTATTTTATTAATCCTTACCTGTGAACATGCTTAGAGAGACGCGCACAAGTGCACACACACACATTGATGTGAGAAACATCAATCAGTTGTCTTCCGTACCTCCCCAATCAGGGATTGAACCCTCCAACCAAATATGTGCCCTGACCAGGAATTGAACAAACAACCTTTTGGTGAATAGGATGGTGCTCAACCAACTGAACCACTTCCGCTGGGCTTGTTCTTGACTTTAAAGGAACTGTGCTGATGGTTTTGTGGGTATATACTTATATCCAAACTCATTTCATACATTGAATACATACAGCTTTAGATATATTCATATATTGATTTCAGAAAGGGAGAGGAGAAAGAGAAACATCAATGACGGGTAAAGGGAGAGATCAACCAAAGGACTTCTATGCATGCATATAAGCCTAATAAATGACACAGACACCAGGGAGTGAGGGCATGAGTTGTGGGTATGAGAGAGTAATGAAGGAATAAGAACACATATGTAACACATTAATCAATAAAGAAATTTTAAAAAACGATTGAAGAGAATCATTGATTGACTGCCTCCTGCACACCCTCTACTAGGGATTGAGCCCAGAACTGAGGCATATATCCTGACTGGGAATCAAACTCTGACCTCCTAGAACCACTGAACTACATGGACCGGGCCGTTCAGCTTTCTGTAAGTCAATTATATCTCAATAAAGTGAGATACCAAAACAAAAGTAAGATGTTTGCTGTAGTCTTTTATTTTATTTTATTTTAAACCCTCAACTGAGGAGTGAGGATATTTTTCCATTGATTTTTAGAGAGAGTGGAAGGGAGGTGAAGAAAGAGAAAGAGTGAGAGAGATAATCAATAGGTTGTCTTCCCCATGAACTCCAGTCAATTGGGGGCAGGGATCCAATCTACAACCTGGGTATGTGCCCTTTACTGGGAATCAAACCTGTGACTCTGGTGCGAAGGCCGATGCTCTAACCAATGAGTAATGCAAGCCAGGGCTGCTGTAGGTTTTTAACATATTTGCACCTTTATCATATTAAGGAAACACTATTCCATTTCAGTTTTTGCCGAGAATAGCTATTGAATTTTATTAAATGCTGTATCTTAATTTTCCCTCTTATGCTATATATTCACTACTTTTTAAAATTAAAAACATGACATAATTGGGCTTCCCCCTCCCTTATATTTTTGAAAAGGTGATGAGCCAGGGAGAAAAAAATACTCTTTCTTTTTCTGGGTCTCAGGTGGGACAAAGCTGGGTGTCACCCCCTGTGAGGAGACACCCAGCCCTGACCTTTGGCTGCCAGCCCCACTCCTGCCAGCCCCCGACCCCCTTGTCCACCATGCATCTCACTCTGGGTGTCTTGTTCTTTTATTTTTTGTAAGTGTCATTTGTATAACTAAATGCCCATGATAGTAGCTTCAGACTGGAAAGAGCAAAATAAAATAACTCAAAACCAAATATATATATATATACTTTCTTTTTAAAAAAATACTTTTATTGATTTCAGAAAGGAAAGGAGAGGAAAAAAAGATAGAAACACCAACGATGAGAGAAAATCATTGATTGGCTGCCTCCTGCACACCCCACACTGGGCATGGAGCCTGAAACCTGGGCATATACCCTGACTGTGAATGGAACTGTGACCTCCTGGTTCAATCACTGAGCCATGCCAGCTGGGTGAGAAAAACACACTTTCAAAATTAATGAATCCTTTAGCTCTAGGAGTAGACAAGATATCTGCAGTGCTGTGGCATTTTCAGAGCAGCATCGAAATTGTTACATGAACTAAGAATAGAAGTGAGAGCCAATCATGGCAGTAAGTTATGGACAGTAAGCTCAAAATGGTGAGTAGTAGAGAAAAAAATAGCAAGTAGTGCAAAATATGTGACTAATTTCAGGGTAAATCTTGTCAAACACCTTTACCTAAATTTGCATTGTCACTTGCTTTTGTTTAAGTTTGTTTTTTAGTTTCTGGAGATAGAATAGTCTAGGAAACTCCACAGTTGTTCAATATCTGAATGGCAAGGATATTTGATACTTTTTGAATTATCTACTAAACATTTTAGGCATAGGTGAAGTCAGCAACTATTTTTCTACAATCTTACCATTTCAGAATTCCTATCTTCTCAGTCAGTGGTTTGATATATTGACTCAACAGACATGTGGCTCATCTATTTCCTTGTTCTCATATTCCAACCTCCCCTTTAATTGAAAGTCAACTCTTAATTTTGTAAGAAAGACTTGTTTTTAGTTGACTGCCTATTATGCACTCTGCTGAAAAACATTTCCCAAATGGGGCTTTATTAGTCTTGGATCTTGTCATTGCCTCTGAATGATAGATTTGGGTCAATACTAAAATCAGGCTCCAATTCAAGCCAGGCCGTGAACCCTAGTACATTTAGGGTGGAGATATGAGAGGGGATTGAGGATAGTAATGGAAAAGAAAAGGGGGGGGGGGTTTAAAGAGTGCCAAAGAGTGAAGTGTTACCAGTGGAGACAGCTTTGAATAGAGTCACTCCTTGGCACAACTCCTGTGATAGGAATGCCAACTGAGCATCAAACACACTGACTGCTGCATACCTGAGCTCTGGCAGATTTGGAAAGAGTTGGATCAAATAATACCATGGAGTAGCATCTTCCAAATTGTGTATCTTTTATCTGAATCATAGACATTTCAGTTCATACTCTTTTAAATATTTTTATTGTGTTGTTTGTTTTTGTTTTTTTTTTTTTGGGGGGGGGGAAGGGCAGAAGGGAGAGGAAGAGAGAAACATCGATCAGCTGCCTCCTGTATGTCTCCTACTGGGGATCAAGCCTGAAACTTGGGCATGTGTCCTGACCTGAATCTAACCTTTGACCTATCAGTGCATGGAATGATGCTCAACCAACTGAGCCACACTGGCCAGGGCTCAGTCCATATTCTTATAATCGATTACCTTAATTTGTGAAATACTTATTTTATAGGACATTTGTTTTCTGGAAAACACAAGCTGGTCCAAAAGGAATGAGGAATAATTCCCTAAGTCTTGGTTGCTGTAACTATTTGGTGTTGATACTACAATTTGTAAGAAAATAGAAAGGAAAATGCTGATAGAATGATGTCCCATATATTGAGGAATTACTTGTTCTGAGTCAATAGAGTAATCATGCAAACTTTCACTTGAATTATATGCTTACTGTTGCATCGTACATTCTTACACTCAGTTGCTTGTATTATCCTTGGATGGATTTTTTTTTCTCCGTATCCCTTTGGGTAATTGCTTTCATTCATTTGTTTATTGAACAAATATTTATTGAGTGCTAACTATATTCCAGGCTTCATTGTGCTGGACATTAAGGACATAGGATCTCTCTCATGAAATGTCATGTAAAAAGTTCTATGATAAATGAAATGCAAGGTGCAAAGGTAGCGTCTAACTAAGAGTTGAGGGTTTAGAGAAGGTTCCTCAGAGGTAGCAATGTTTAAACTGAGATCTGAAAAACAGGTAGGAATTGTGGAGGTAAACTGGGTTTTAGGTAAATAAAAAATAAAAAAAGTCATAGAGAGAACATCTGGAAGTGCTAGAAAAGAGCCTGGTTGAAGAACTGAAATAAATTCTGGTTGTCTAGATAAAGTGCAAGGGAGAGAATGCTGGGAGGTAAGGATAGAGAAGTACTAGTAGTATGGACTGAGTAGAGAAGGATCTTGTAAACCAAAAGAAAGGATTTGAAATTTACCCTAAGAAAAATGAAAAACTTAAATTTAAAGAGTTTGAAGCAAGAAAATATTATTCTGGCTACAGTGTAAGATAGGACCAACTATTGCGAGACTTGCACCTAGAGTAATTCAGGGAAGAGAAACAAGTTAAGGTTGTCACCATGGAAATGATATGAAGATGATAGGCCTGAAATATATTGAGCCAGGAGGAGCAGCTGGTGGTTGGAGAGTGAGTGGGATGATGAGGGGGAGGGTTGAGTCAGATATCACGGGAAAGTTTTGGTTTTGTCAACTATATGAATGGTGAGATGTTGGAAGCCGCCCATTGCTTTCACTAGCAGAGAGGTATGGACAAGGAACCTGGAAGGCTGGTCAACCTTGAAGCTCTGAAAAGTCAGAGCCAACCACTCTCTGTCTAGTTGAGACAATGGTAGCTAAAGCAACCTCCACCTTTTAATCTTATGTAAGTCCTTGCTGATTGGCTATTATTGGAATTGCCTGCCTAGAGCTATGGGTGGATCCCAAAGTCTTAATAAAAGGGATAGCAAGGCCAGAGCAGGGTGAAGTCCTCCCCCTTGAGTTGGGCTTCTGCCTGGCCCCCAATATGTTAATTTGCCTTAGTTTAGCCTCTCTCCTTTCTCTCTTGGACTTTTAGAAGAGCCTTTTAACATTTTCTAGTCTCTTTCATTTGTGTGAGGCCTCCTCCAGAACCCAAACCCTGAACCTGAACTCTGAACCACACTGGTCATGGTGGGGACACTCGCAGTGAGACCATTCCCTGACAAAGGGAGCACATGGTCGGAGGGCAGAGGACAGATTCAGTGCTATAGATACTGAGTTTGAGAATCCTGTTGCACATCCAATCATTGCAATAAAAACGGAGTCTGGGGGAGACAGGGGCATACTGAGAGTAACTTAATTCATAAGACTTTAGAAGTTCACTTTGCAAGAGTAGCTTGGTGGAGTGTAGGGGCAGAGCTTGATGGTGGATTGAGGAGTGAATGGGAGGTGAAGAAATGTGAATATATAATCAACTTCCTAGAAGCTTGTCTTAGAAGGGGAGGCAGAAAAGAGAGAGGGTGGCAACTAAAGGGGCACATGGTATTGAGAAAATGGAACATGCTTGAATGTATTTAAATGTGTTTAGGACAGAGTCTGAAGAAAAGTTGATGGAACAGAGCAAGATCCATGAAATGGAGGGATTTGGGGCAGATGTTAGCCTTAAGCAGAATGAGATCATAAAATGCTTAGTACTTTATACCCAAGTATATCAATGAAAATGGGGGACTACTGGAGAATTTTAAGCAAGGGAAAAGCATGATGAATTTCCCTGAAGAACTGCTTTCGGTGAAGTAGGTTTTGGCTCATGCACTTGGCTTACGTAGAGGAATATTCTAAAACCATGCTGTTATATTCATTGTAGGGGTTGCCCTAAAAGACAATGCCCTCTATAAGAGTATCTCATAAAAAATTTCTTACCTGTCAGTTTTCTTTTGAGGAAGTAGTATGTTTTCACATTATGGTGATGAAAACATATTGTTGATTTATTTCTCTTTTTGTTAAGGACACCAAGAAGCTCAGAGCCATACAATATTATGTCATATATTTTCATTATAACTTTCTTTGTGGTCTTCAACTTTGTTTATGTATGGTTTTCCTGCTTATATTTAAATTTATATATTTAAATTTATTTTTAAAAATATATTTTATTGATTTTTTACAGAGAGGAAGGGAAAGGGATAGAAAGTTAGAAACATGAGAGAGAAACATCCATCAGCTGCCTCCTGCATCCCGCCCACCCCCCCCTCCCCGCCACTGGGGGTGTGCCCGCAACCAAGCTACATGCTTTTGACTGGAATCGAACCTGGGACCCTTCAGTCTGCAGGCCAGTGCTCTATCTACTGAGCAAAACCGGCTAGGGCTTTATCTTCTTTATAGGTGTTTTAATTTGCCTCAAATTCTATGTGAAATGAAATGTGGGGATAAATTCATAATAAATAACACACGACCGTATTTGCTCTCTTAGACTCCTCCGCCTCAGGATGGTATACAGCATGAGGTGGAGGTGGAGGGAGGTGGATAGTAGAGGCAGGGAGGTCAGTTAGGAGGCTCTTCTAAAAGTCCAAGAGAGAAAGGAGGGAGGCTAACCTAAGGCAATAGTAATGGAGATGAGGAGAAAGGGGTGGATCTGAGAGAAGTTTAGGACGAAGAATGGAAGGAAATTGGTAATGAACTAGATGGTGCATGTGTGAGGGAATGGGTGGGTGAGGAGAAGCAGTGTCCAAAACAATTCTGAAGTTTTTGTCTTGGTTTGGATGGCATGTTCACTATAATATGGAATTGAACCAGGTACGAAGGTGAAGGTGGTGTGAGACAACCAGGTGGACATGCGTATAACAGTTGGTCTGTAAGTGAGAAGAAAATCTGCAGTGGAGATAGAAACTTGGTCTTCGTGGGACTGAACGTGCTTTCCTGGAGATAGTGAGTGAAGCAGAGAAGAGCAAAAGCAAAAGAAGCATGTAGGTGAGAGTCCTGAGGATCATCATCTAATGATCAGGTAGAGGAGGACGAGTTGGCAAAGGAAAGCAAGAGAAAATAAGAATATAGGGAAATGGGAACTAAAGGAAAGAGTGTGTAAGACGGTGGCTGTGGTCAAATGCATCTAATGCTACTAATTAAGAGCGAGAGAGATGAGTACTGAATAGCGTGTACTTTTAGTCAGGACTTGTAAATAGTTGGTGACTTGAGTGGAGACGTTCAGTCATTCATTCCCCAATACATGTCAGTGAATACTGTGAACTACATTCTAGTTGAGTAATAATGACTGATCTGATGTGGTGGAAATAAGCTAATGGGGTGCAAGGAAATTTAATCCATCAGGATGAATAATTGTGGGAGAATGATGAGTTTGGAGGGGGAAGCTCAGCCTAGAGGCATTACTACCTCAGAAACAGAGTACAATTTTTTAAAGAAAATCATCATAGCTAGGTATGTGCACTAAGTTGAATGATGGTATAAAAATATTGTAAAAAAGTAGAATAAAATGACTTATGGACTATGTTTAAATCAGAGAAAACAGGCCAAGGTATTCATGAACATCAATAAAGCTTTATAACAGTTCAATTCATTTCCATTGTTTGGATTAATATTGTAGTAATTACACACTTTGTACATTATGAAAATAAGTCATAAATAGTGTAAAAATAATTTTGAAGATCAACTTCTCACAAACTAGGAACCCTGTAAACAAGTTATAAAAGCAAATAAAGACAAATGAGAAACTAAGCATAATGCAATTATCTTCAAACTGCAAATTGAAAACCACACGATTCTTTTGATTCAGCAATGTCAGCAGGAGAAATTAAAATGAAACTGAAATATGAAATCAAACAGAGAGAATTCAATCTTTCAATTATTTACACTGCTGAGAAAAACAGGTTTGTCCCATATTTACAGTGATAACACAACACATTCTTAGAATAATCAATTACATGAGACTGGCCCACAAAACATTAAGAAAAATATGCAGTGTAATGCTTGCCAAAATATGTTTTCTGCATTTTCCTTTTATTTTGTATTCATGTGATTTTTTTTGGCAATATAAAAATAGCTGCACATAGAGATGAACTTTAACATGTAAAAAATACAAATAAAAATATAATATTTTCTAAAGGAAAATCAGATACATACATCTTTTAAAAATGTTATTAAGTTGCATGAAACATTTACAACAGCATAAAGAACATCCACATAAATGTCAATAATAAGACATTCTTTTGTGAATCCAATTTATCAACCGCATTTTGAGAAATGATGGTAATTTATTAAGTTATCAATAAATCATAACTGGTCAGGTTGAAAAGTCTTCCTATTCCCAAAACGACAGTTCTGTTAAGAAGCAGCACAGGAAACCTTATGCATTTAAATACATGAAAAAAATCAGACATGCCATTAAAATGTTTCAGTATTGTATTATTGAAAATTAAACCCACTAAAAATTTAAATTTATGGCATATAGTAAATCTAGTCAATGTGAAGTTATTCAACAAAAGTAGAGGTACACACAGAAGGCTGACAAAATCATCATTGGTCAATTATGTTAATTCCATTAGGAATGAATAATTTTAACAGCCAGAATCAAACACAAGTAATTGTTATTTATGAGAATATATGAATACGTTGTTATGGTCTTGACTTTCTAGAGATAGCAGGGATTTTGTGTTTTGTTTTGATATAACTTGAAAAAGTTTACTTTTGGTACTGTAATTATTGATATTACTTGATTATCAAGAAATAGGAAAGATGCCAATATTGGCATATTTCTACAATTACATCATTCACCATGCAAACATAACTGACTTCTGAGAAAATCATACAGAGGGCCAAGAAAAGATGAAAAATAGTATTAACATTTTATGCTACAATAGTAATATTAAAAAATTTTAACCTTGGAAAATTAAGCACATTTTCCAAGTGATAAAAATATAAGCTACCAAAGACAATTTTTCCATAGCTACTGACATGCTGATGTGATCACTTTTCAAACCAGGAAAGGACATGTAGGATGAACTACTAGATGCATACTGGTAAGTTCTTGCTGTCCCAACATCATGCACAGGAAATAAATTGAAGAATGAACATTTTTTGGGAGATGGAAATTCAAGATATTCTCAAGTTTTATATAAAACCAAATAAAAAAGAAAAACTCTCCAAGACTGCTTTTCATAATGAAAATAAAAACTAGAAGAAAAATTTAGGCATATTTGTGCATCAGGTATGCTATGAATGAATGCAGACATCTAATTCTGGTTTTGCCACACTAAATCAAATTATGTCAGTTAAAAGATGAGAATGAAAGTTGATAAAAGGCACACAGCATATGACAAGAACATGTAATAAGAGGATCCATGATCCAAGTAAGGACATATCATCCGGAGCTTATACTGTTTTGTTTTCTTTTACATTTAAAAAAACTAGTCATTGAACCATAATTACAACAAATTCATGAACATGAAAAAATAAAACCACACACTAACAGTTTAGGAATGCTATTAAACTGGGAAATGAAATCTATAGTAGAGTTTCACCGTCCATAAAGAAAAAGAAATACATCAGCACCGTCATGAATGAAAAACAATTTTAAAGCTAAAACACATACCAATTTGGTATCCTTAAAAGGTGCTTATCGGAAATAGAACCTGATTTTGACTTATTTCCATTGTGTCTTTCAGGGGTTTATCTCAATCCTCTATTCAATAATATAAATTAAAAGAAAGAAATCTTTTAAGAAAAATATGTATCTGCCAACACATATATCAGCAAACATAATTTATTAGTTCATTTGGCAATTATTTGATGATGAAATGGATGGTTGAAAATATTTTAGGAACCAAAAATTTAAGATTTTCCATAGTGGTTAAGACCTAGTAATTCCACTGAACAAAGAGGAGTGCTATCATCCCTTTGTTTGTCCAAAGGAAATAAATGTAATGGAAGTTAATTTTATTCCTTAATCATGGAATAAAAGTCAATGTTGTAAAAACAGAGCAAAAACCCAATATACACATAGAACAGAACAATATTCTTAAGGGCTGTATTTAAAAAAATTTTGTACATAAAATGATTATCTTTTGAGGTATTCTCTTTAGAAGCTGTGCAAGTTTTAAATAGCGATCCATCTTGATACCTGTTTTTACTAAAGGAGTAAGAAAGATACATAGAATGAAATATAGCCACCAGATTTTTCTCAAGACACTACCGTTTGGTTTCCTGAAAATACTGTAGTTCTACCCGCTTTAGTTCATTTTCCCAATCTATTTAAGACAAGTCGTTTCAGACATTGAACGATAATACCTCATCCTAACCATGTCATAGAAGAGATCATTAGAAAAATGCCCTCTATTGTTTTAAAAAATGCCAAATTGGCTTCAGAGTGTGGAATGTTACTAGAAATGTGACCAATTAGGTGGGTGTAATAGTTTGAACATCTTTCCAATCTTGAAAACTTAATGGAAATAAAAAGAAGGCAATGTGATAATTGAGCATTTGGTTACATAATATGAAAGAGATCATAAGGACCTTAGGGTCCTTGTCTTAAAATCATATCTTAATTTCTGTCAGCCCAAGTCAATGATGAATTAGGTTCCCCTCTGGTGGTAACAACCTACGCATGAAACTCGAAAATTTCCCACAAAATGGTGTTGAGTCCAGAGAAAAATTATATTGCCCCATAAGCTAAAAGAGATTATTCCTCAATGATGTTGTTTCTCCTAAAGGAACTCTTCCACGTAGAGCAAGCCATTTCAAAACATGCTACCAACACTTAACTGTGCAAAGAAATGCTTAGTCTAATACAGCTAGGTAACTTTTGAGCAAGAAGATGAAAAAATACTCTTAATGGAAACTAGACGGCAACTATGTTTCACAGCTTTCTGAGATCTCAGATTTGGTCTGTGCATAAGAAATGTAAAAAAAAAAAAAAAGATAAAGAAATCTAAATATGAACAAAACTTATATCTAAGTAGAACTATAAAAATATAGAAATGAGTTAATACTATCAAATGTGACCAAATCTTGACTTTATCTTAAGTGATAATCACTATGTATGTTATATTTATCATATGAAAAAAAAATGTCAAAAAGTACTGAAAAATATTTCTTAACTTTGATACTTTACAATGACTGAACTGAAAGTGGAGCTTCTTTTCCATTCTCTTCAATTATTCATAACGAGAAAGAAAGTTAGTAAAACGTTATCTTGATTATTGGTTCCGTTATTAGAGTTTGAAGACTTTTCTTTTTTGAAAAGAAGTTCAAACAAATATGACAAAAGAGTCTCAGCTTAGTATTCCTTGGAATAAAAAAAGAAAGACAAGAAAAAGTATTTAAAAGAGCTGGAAACGTGTTCTGTATCTAGAACTTTGTAGAAAATGTTTGAAATGAGTTTGATTTGGGAGAGAACGGAGGCTCTCGCATCAGCTTCAGCAGACTGTGGAGTGAGCCCCCTTCAGGAAGTGTGATCTCTTCAGCAACCTGAGCTTTGTCGGGAGGGACACACCCTTTCCTAAGAATCAGAGGCTGCCATTCCAAGGATATTCTATGCCAAAGAAGAGCTGTATGTCTCTGTCATTTTTCCAAAAGCACCCATACTAACACCTGCTGGAAGTCAGTTTATCAGAAGAAAAAGTTTGCTGTTCTGGGCGCCTGCACTCCTACACCTCTTTCCTGCTTGGTCACAGGAGAGGCAGCGCAGGGTACTGAACTGGTCCTCTTTCCTGTCTTCACTGCCAAGGGCAGCCCAAGAAAAACGAGCGGCACAACCAGCTCAGCCCCTTGATATTTCAACCAAGGTGGCCACGGGAGCCCACAATGCTGGACGCTGTAGATCAGCAGCTGGGACTGCAACGCCCTCAAAATACAAGACCACTTGTGTGTGTGCTCTCCACCACTTTATCTCTTTTTGGCAATAAGCCATGGTGTAACCCCCTTGAGATGACAAAAGAAAGAGAAGCTCAGATGTGACGGAAGGACTCATCAGGAGGCATGCTAGCATCTGAAGGTGCACAACAACAGGCAGGTCTGGCAGGGACATGCTTTTTTAGTCAGTTTCAACGGGTGGTGTGAACTCCGTGCCAATAGCGAAGGTGAGTAGGAATGTGAGGATAAACGCTAACATTGGTCAGTATGGTACATTTTCATAGTTTTGAGTCCATATTTGGTCACAATTTTATGTAAACTATTTCATGGCCCCTTTTGTCCATGCAAGTAGCGAGCCCAAAGTAAAAAAAATAGCAAGAACAATCATTCTCTATCACTGATATGTCCATATAAATAGGCATCTTTACATAAGATAAAGAGATACTGATCTATAGTTTTCTGCAGGCTTCTCACTAGTTTCACATGTTGCCCAATTTTGGATGTAAGCGAAGAAAAGATGGACACGTGTACTACTGCAAACAGGAAGAAGCAGCTATATGTAAACATATCTCAGACTTGTAAAATCTGCAATTCAATTTTCAACTATAAATATAAAGAGTGGACCACTATATACACAACTTCATGCTCGGAAGGTTAGTTTCATCACTGCAGAAAAACAAACAACAAAAAAGACAAATATATAAAATTAGTGGTCTGGAATAAAAATACCAAATTGACATTCATCTTAAGAAAACTGGTAGAACCCTGAATAGAGTTGTTGTTCGTCAATCAACGAGCCAATCAATACGGTTCTTACAACATGACTTTTCTAAAACTCCAGTGTCATCAAAATTTCCACCCTAGATTCAACCCACATTTTTCCTTTTGCTGCAGAGAAGTTTCTGGAAGTGTTTGTTTCAGTAACTATTCTGGGAAAGCAGAAAGTTAGGATTTTTAGCATACAGGTGCCATAGTTAAAATACATGTCCTGTTTACAACGTACCTAACCTCTCCACGCACTAAAACACACTGTGGGAAAGGCTGAGGATTCTGACCTCAGTGGCACTATTTACGTCAACACCAGACCCTTCCTGTTTCCTCTTTCCTTTTGTTAGTCCTGCCCTGCTGAGGATGATGGGCAAGGTACAGAGCCTGCTAGCAGGCCTTTAAGCTGTATTACAGGTTCCACTGTAATCTAAGGCACCATAAATCTCTGGTTCCTTATTCTGAACAGCCATAGTTATTAAGGTTTTCCTAGAACTAAAGTTAAGTCTGAGAGAACTGAGGGCCAATCATCTTTGAAGTATAAACTTATACAGCAAATCTTGGAGATGGTGACTTTTACTCAAAAATAAAAGTCAAGCTGAAACCGGTTTGGCTCAGCGGTAGAGCGTCGGTCTGTGGACTGAAAGGTCCCAGGTTCGATTCTGGTCAAGGGCATGTACATTGGTTGCGGGCACATCCCCGGTAGGGGGTGTGCAAGAGGCAGCTGGTCTATGTTTCTCTCTCATCGACGTTTCTAGCTCTCTATCTCTCTCCCTTCCTCTCTGTAAGAAAAATCAATAAAATATATTTAAAAAAATAAAAATAAAAAAAATAAAAGTCAATGAGAAAAGTAAAATTTCCAGTTCATTAATGAAAAACTTTTGTTTTTCTCTCTCCAAGAAAAAATAGATGCTACATTAGATATGCTTATGAGAGGCTGGGAACTTTGTGATCTTTAGAGATGGAGTTCACTCCATGTTTATGTATGTTGTGTCCATGCCAGAGAATATGGACAGTGTGGGTCAGTGGTTGAGCATCAACCCATGAACCAGGTCAGGGTTCAATTCCCAGTCAAGGCACATGCCCAGGTTGCATGTCCATCCCCCGTAGGGGTATGCAGGAGGCATCAATGATTCTCATCACTGATGCTTCTATTTCTCTGTCTCTCTCCCTTCCTCTCTGAAAGCAATGAAAAAACATAAAAAAAGTAACGTGTGTTTTTTTTTGTTTTGTTTTTTTAAAAATGGAAAAATAAGCTTTAGTAAGACATTAAAAAATACGAAAGCTATAAGTATTTTTCTGATTAAATAGTTTTAAAAAAATATATTTTATTGATTTTTTACAGAGAGGAAGAGAGAGGGATAGAGAGTTAGAAACATCCATGAGAGATAAACATAGATCAGTCTCCTCCTGCACACCCCAGCAACCAAGGTACATGCCCTTGACCGGAATCGAACCTGGGACCCTTCAGTCTGCAGGCTGATGCTCTATCCACTGAGCCAAACTGGTTAGGGCTGATTAAAGAGTTTTAATCTCCATATGGGGATGGATACAACTTTAATAGTCTGTAAGTATTTTCTTAACCATAAATGCTGCCATTTACTCACTGTATTAATTACACTGTGAACTGGTGCATCGTTACTCTTCAAAATTTAAAAACTGAACTGTATATAAAAGGAAAAGTCATTTAAACAAAGATCAAATAATTTTTCATTAAAAAATTATTAGAGAGCAAAAAACCAAAGGGACTTGTTCATTAATCAAAGTGATTTACGTGGCCGTCTCAATCTGAATTTTCAAACATTTACCACTATGCTCCGGAGGCTAATAAACAATAATGTTTAAAAGGAGGATCCACATAAAACAGGACTAAATAAGAAATCTACTGGACTTCTTTTTAAAATATTTAAAAAAATAATTTGATTTGACTAAGTGTATTTCAGATAGCTAGATAAGAGATTTTAGAATATTCAATTTTTTCTAATTGTTTCTACTTTTTGGGGAGGAGGGTGTTGAGAGAGGTTGATTCCAATGATTTGTTTTTGTGTGTTTTGAGAGTGTGATAAGCAATACTGAGTTTTATCATTGAATTATTATTATCTTTTATATAAAAAGATGCAAGATTTAAGAAATCCTTGATCTTATGTAGACCATGTATCTATTTTGTGGAAAAATTAGTACTTAAAAGGGAAATATCTGATTTTCTGATGTCAGACATATTACTATTAGGATTGGCCTTTTTATGAATTAAAAGATGATGAGTGCTTTGTTTGTTGCCATTATTATGACCTCACAGGAAAGAAGTGATTTAGAAGCAGCTGAAAATTATACGAACCAAGTTCTGAGTAGTGTTAGAAGGCTGGTAAAATAAGCCTTTCACATCCACCTCGATATCAGTTGTGCCAATGTATTAAAAAACCATTATAATATTGGATTACAGGTCAAAGAGCACATGGTCATGCCAGCTCAGGATGTATTAAACATTCCAAGAGCAGGGGTAATGAGGGTGAAAGGATCCTTTTCTCAGGTGAAGAAGAACATGCCGATAGGCCCATCTTCCTGAGAACCACGTGACCTCAGGTGTGATTGAGATAATGATCTGGCAGCTGAAAGTGGAGTTTGGGAAGCTACTAAATAAATGACGCTGCTGAGAAAGAAGGAAGGTGTTTCTTTCCCTGGTCAAGTGGGGTGAGAGTGGTCAAGCAAGAGAGTAAGTTACACAGGATCTCACCAACGCAGGTGAGGAGCTAAGACGAAACCAGGAGAGTTAAGTTTCTCTTCATCTTTCTGCAATCCTACATAGTTTTACATAACTTTGCCAATGAAACATGCCTGTCAAAAATAACTGAATAAACCATAAGGTTTTAGAATAGGGGTGTCGAACTCAATCAGAGAAGGGGCCAAAATCTAAAATCCAGACTAAATCGCGGGCCGAACGGTTTACTGAACAGTCATAAACTGACAATGTCATAAACTGACAGCGGAGTGCAGTGATGACAGCGCGGTGCGGGCCACATTGCAAGGCCTGGCAGGCTGGATTTGGCCCGCGGGCCTTGTGTTTGACACATGTGTTTTAGAAGAAGAAAAAAAAATGATCAAAGCAGCATGGATGCTTCCTTCTGGCTTATTTTACATCAGTGGAGCTCCTTCATCCGTCAGCAGCATGCATGTACAGTCCTGTACAGGTTCCCATATTATTGTGTATGGGCTTCGTACTCCCTCAGCACAGCAGGGACACAGCTTTTCCCTGCTTAAGGTCCGGCCATTGCTTCCCATCTTCTGTTACTTACTAGCTCCGTGCTTTGGAAGTTACTTATCCTCTGTGAATTCAGCTTTCCCATCGGAATTATTGAGGATAATACCTTAGGGCAGTGGTTGGCAAACTCATTAGTCAATGGAGCCAAACATCAACAGTACAACAATTGAAACTTCTTTTGAGAGCCAAATTTTTAAAACTTAACCTTATTCTAACACCACTTCTTTCAAATAGACTCACCCAGGCCATGGTATTTTGTGGAAGAGCCACACTCAAGGAGCCAAAGAGCCATATGTGGCTCGTGAGCCGCAATTTGCCGACCACTGCCCTAGAGGGTTATTGTGACAATTAAATAAAATGATACCCCTCGTATAAAAGGGCTTGTCACATAGAAGGCTCTCTGTTAGGATAAGTTCATTTTCCTACACAATGTCTATAGGTAGCTATATGAGGAGGATAGAATAAACTAGTACAAAGGACAGCAACTTAAATATAACCAGAATCTCCTAAGTAACTCAAGACATCACTGAAGAAAAAAGGTCATGCTTAATTTTCTGCTTTCTCAGCGTTGTGACCAATACTGACAGGGTTCTACCATGTATTTGCATGTTTACTTAAGTAACTGCGTATAAACAGAAAAACAATCACAGTCAAGAGTAGTTCGAAACATTGGGAATATAAGGAGGTCACTGAGGGACAAGCAAACCATGACGGAGATGCACTGCCTGCCCCTTTCCATCCAAAGCAAGGACTAGATGGGGAAGGCCCCAATCACAACGTTTGTTAGGAATTGTTTTCACTCCTCAGTTCAGGAAGAAATCAGCAGTAAAAATAACAATGGAAAGATTTCTGAAGGTGGTACCTTTTTTTTTTGAATAGCCAAATAACTTTTAGCAATGCCAAATTCAAAAGGTCTGCTCTAAATGGAAAAGGTTAGGCCAGGTGAAGAGAAAGGGAGAGTGCTTCTTTTAGAAATAATTCCATAAGCCCTACCTTTTGCCAACAGCCAGGCATGGGTAATCCGTCTGGACCCTGTTTTAATGAGAAGAATAAGAATTCCTAAGGTCCCACAAAAGTGATCACACTATGATTCACATGCTCAATGGCTTAAAAGATGGATTTCTACTCTTTTATTCATAGGCATATTTTTCTAATTATTAACCATTAACTCTAAATATAATACCTAATGTTAATTAAAATGAAGAAAATTCAATTTTTATTTATTTTTATTTTTTTTTAGGGAGAGTAGACATTTTGAAAATACATAAAGTATAAGAAAATACGCCTAATTTTGAAAAAGCAATTTACAAAGCATAGTGGTCTACTCAGTTCGATCTTGGGATAACAAATCTGTACTATTCCTCCTAATTTCAGTTACATATATTTCACAATTATCTTTATTAAGTAAACTGAAATAACCTCACTTCCTGGTCACTATCGTCTATGGTTGAATGCATGATAATGATGAATAATCAATGATGAACCATTTCTATCTGAAGTTTATAGCTATTCAGAGGCTATTTTTCTCTTTTCTAAATTGAAAGCATATATATTGGAATATATTTCATCAACCAAATTAAAACATAGGCAGCCTATTTATATCTTTACAGTAGAATGTTACTCATAGAATTAATCAATTTTTCTACTAAAACTCTTTAGAAGCCGGTTAACAAATTCTGAATAAACCTGGGATTCCTAAATGCTGCAGAATTTACTTTTACTTAAAGTGTGAACACTCTTCAGATACAAATGATATAAATAAAGCAGGGAGAGTTGGGATGTGATGAGGCATGCTTGTGTTTCCACCCAACAAAATGATTGTAAAGTATTATTTAATATCATTATCAAAATAAAAGACTGGACACTTCACATTGATATTTTCTAATTGTAATAATGAACTGAACACAATTTTTTTCTATAAATGCAATCTCTTAAAGGGCTTGAGAAACAAAGTTATCTTTATAGAAACATGCTTATCATTAAAAAACAATATAAGAACATGCAGACAAATATTACCATCAACACTATCATAAAATGTTTTCCTTTACACCTCAGAAAATATAAATATACTTTTTAAAACAATGTAAAACAACAACAACAACCCCTCTTTGAAATATAATAGCTTTATAAGATATTTGGGGAAAATTCGGTACTGCCAGATTGGTACAAGGAGAAGGATCACCCAGTAGAATTTTAGATTTTAGTAGAAGGAGGATTTTGGGTTCATGCCAATGGAGATAAGGGAGTTCTGTCTACTTTAGGAAAGTGAGTTTCAAAAGGAGAGACCATTAAATCCAAAGGTTATGTGACAAAGAGGAGGTGTGGGCTGTAGACTGTTATCTTTAGAAGCTCAAAGAAGCTTGGTTTACTTCCCTACAGTCTCTTCACAGCATTCCCTAGAAATGGCTACTCCTGACCACAGAGGCTTCACTCTGTAAGTTTGGCTTTACAGCCAGACAGAAATTTAGTGGAAGAGGCAAAACTGCCTTTATTTTCTTTAGAGAAAAAGAAAAAAAAAGTTCAATTTAGGGGTAAAACCCAAAGCTATGGGCTAGCTGTGCCTTTCCATAGAAGCCTTTCATGTAATGTCAATGTAATCTTTATTTATTGACTAAACCCCAGAAGGCAGTCCCAGTTCCTGTCAGTTGTGAGAATGTTAGGAGATTATGTCCAGTCATTGGTAGACATGCATGCTCGCTCCCTTCACTCTGCAGAGTCGCGGAAGGAGCTATTCATGCACATGCATGTAGTGTGTTTATCGTGTAAAGCTTGGTCCAGAAGCACCACTTTACACCCAGAGAGATGAATATGTAATAAACAAAGGAACTGCATGCAGGATGGTAGGAAAGAGAGATACTGTACCAATTGGCAAGGGGCATCCAGCCCATCCAGGCCAGGCTGGCCTGGCTCCCCTTTTTCCCCCTTAATGCCACGGAATCCCTGTTTGTAAAGATTAACTCATAACGTTACTAACAAGAAATCACTTAGGCACAAATTCTGCTACAGAAACAACCACAATAAGAAGATGCTGGGAGAAGAGCAACTCTGAAGTGCAAAGTAACATACGGTTGGACAAAACTCCGCATATCATGAGGGATTGACTGGGAACCGGAGCCTCTGCTGAGAAGAACAGAACCATGCGGTTCCTCTTTGAAGCCTCCGTTCACGTTGGGTCAACACTTGAGTGTTAAGAAACCAGGCAGAGCTGGTGGCCAGACCCAAGGTGTGGAGCGTAACGGGATTACCCTGAGGGATCGTCCTAGTACCTTGTAGTCCGTGTTAAATGATCCCGTCAGAACCCCACTTTTATGAGCCCCTTCAGCTTGCTCTTCTCCCAGCGTACCCCCCTCACACATGACATCTGGAGTCAGAGTTCCATGAGTCAGACATACCAACGGGCAAGGTGCATCTAATCCAGGGGCACCCTGTTCTCCTTTCTCCCCCTTTGGCCCCTTTTTGCCTTTCTTTCCCTTTTCCCCCTGTGGATACAAGGGTTTAAATAAAAGACAGGTTTTATTGGAGGGGGGAAATAATGGTGATGCAAAAGATGACTTAGCCATTAGAGTCTGGAAGGGCATTTACCATTGTTTTCTGGTTTAGGTAAGGCATGATACTATAAAAATAACAGAGTGACCATGGATTCTGGGTAACGATATGTGGCATTTTACTTACGTTACTCAATAATTTGATAGAAGGAGAACAAAGGTCAACCCATCACGAAGGAAGAGCAGTGCTGACAGAGAGCCCGGTGCAGTGGATCTGGTGTGTGTGTGTGTGTGTGTGTGTGTGTGAGAGTGATACCAACTGTACTGAAGCCAGCCAGTGCAGGTGTGGTTCAGAGGAATAATGGATACTTCTCACAATTTTCAATACTTGTCAACTTGTTTTCCCCCCTAATCCTGTAAAAGGTGAAAGCTAAATTGAGCCAGAGAAAATAATATTAACAGCGTCTACCTTTTTGAAATGTAAACAATTTTATGACATTATTTTTTGTAGCTCTCATTAAAAAAATATTCAATGTATTAAAAATATGCTTCTATTTATTTTAACATTTGTTTTCAGGAAACTAAGAGCAAATAATTTCCTTATCAAGTCAGATAAGTGAAGTTAAAAAGTGCTAACACTTCTTAGCAATACCAATGGGAGAAACGGACTTATTTATAAACGCAGGGATCTTCCTTAATTCACTCTTATTGATCTCATGCCAGGTGCTCACAATGGTAAATGGGTTTCCAGCTTACTTACAATTAAGAGTAAATTCTGTTGAGGAGAGGAAAAGCAGTTTGGACTCAGCTGCGCTAACACTAAAAATGAGGTAGGCAGGGTAATATCATAGTGGGGAGGTAGCCGTGGAAATTAGTGTTTAGGAATCAAGGTGAAGGCTGTGGAAACCCGCGTGGGTCAGAGGGATGCCGGAATGTAGGAAAGGAGGCAAAAGGAGAAGGAAGGAAGGCGCCGTTTTACATTAACATAAACACCTACATATTTACAGACAAGAAGCTGGCGAGTGCAACATACAACACATACGCAGATTAGAGTATTCATTCTGCAATCAGGATGGCAGTTACGATAAAATGGAATAATTTCAGAAGCCAAACAACATGAATATTCAAAGGTCAAAAGACACACACATAACAGAAATGTGAGATATGCATTCGAATAAACGTATTTATGCTGACTGCGTGCGTGAAAGCTCCTCAGGGCTGTCCTGTGTGCCAAAAAGGTTGCATCAGAAGGCTCAGAATCAAGAACACTCGGGCTGTTGTAATACTAGGGAAAGAGAGAAAGTCTGTGTGGTTTAGTTGATGGTGATTAAAGACAAAGCCTGGAGAAGCCAGGGTGAGATGGGAGCAGGTGTGACAGGAGGTGAGCTGGGAGGAGCGTTGGGGAGTAAATTGCTCACTCACGCGGAATGAATCAACATACTTTGTCAGCAAATAACTTCAGTGCCACGACATGAAGTGGATGTAAATTTGTTTAGGTGAGTTCTTCCCTCCCAGGAGGCAGTGGACGCTCCTTCGTCACGTAGGTGTGACTGACACCAGGTGTGCTAGGTCTCATTCATTTAGCATTCACTTCATTGTTTGGTAAATCAACTCATATTAATAACTTAGCCAAACAGTGTTGTCATACTGATGCTGACTGAGGTTTTGGGAATAATTTCTCAGTAATATTTTTGTAAACTTCAAGTGTTATGAAAAACAGACACACATTTACTTTTAAATCCTCACCTGAGGGAATTTTTCCATTGATTTTTAGAGAGAGGGGAAGAGAGGGAAAGATAGAAATATCTATGAGAGAGAAACACAACAATTGGTTGCCTCTTGCATGTGGCCAGGCTGCGGAGGAGCTTGCAACCGAGGTGCGTGTCCTTGACCGGAATTGAACCTGGGACCCTTCACTCTGCAGGGCAATGCTCTATTTGCTGAGCCAAACCAGCTAGGGCACAGACATGATTGTATAAAGAACAATATATCAGTGTTATTATTAATCAACCTAGTTTTATAACACAAAACCATGTGTCCATCTGGGTATGGGCACATTAAGGGTTCCTGCTAATATTAATCTCTCATGTCAAAGAATGCTATACATAAAGTGTTCACACTTAGAATCTAATTTTCCTATAGATAAAACTTCTATACAATAGGAATCTGAAATATGAAAACATTTTGTATGGGTGATTAACATTACTCTGAGGATTACATTTGTAGGTTAGTGTTTTCATAAGTTAAAATGCTCGTATTTTCTTCTTTGTTTAAAAGAGCATTAAAGTAAGTATCCTCATAATGGGACATACTTTGGAGTAAGATTTTGCACTCACACTACCCACCAGGTAAATAGAAAATCTATAATCTTTAAAGTATGCATGCCTTGAGCTAACGTACCAGTACATATATATTTTATGGTTAGAATTTGTAATTCAGACTAAAAGAATTATTATTATTATTATTATTATTATTATTATTATTATTTTTGCCTCAGCGGCCTTGCCTGTGAAATGGGAACAAAATAGCATCAACTTCAGGGGGTTGTTATGTGGTTGAAAAGACTATCACTTTTGGGAAAACACTTAAGTGCTCAATAAATGTAATCAGATTCATGGTGGTGGCGGCGGCGGTGGTGGTGGTGGTGCTTTTTACATAACCACTCACATGAGCTCTCTTACCAATGGGAAGCTAAGTCATACTTAAGGCCTGTAGAATACAGAGCAGTCTTCACACCTTTCTTTCTTTGAAAACTCTCACTTGGCCTTACTTTTCAAAAGCTATGAACTTCCCTGTTAAAAAAATTGTTTTCCTGCTGAAACCGGTTTGGCTCAGTGGATAGAGCCTGAAGACTGAAAGGTCCCAGGTTCAATTCTGGTCAAGAACATGTACTTGGTTGCAGGCACATCCCCAGTAGGAGGTGTGCAGGAAGCAGCTGATTAATATTTCTCTCTCATCGATGTTTCTAACTCTCTATCTCTCTCTCTTCCTCTCTGTAAAAAAATCAATACAATATATTAAAAAAAAATTTTCCCCCTAGGGTTTTAAAAGTGTGTTGTTAAATAGATCAGGACATGATTTTCTCTGAGGAATATAACTGAACTGTGAAAGTGCAATTTACATTTGAACTGTACAAAATTATTCTTCAAAGATCTAAGCAAAGGGGAGAGAAAAGGAAAAAAAAATGATTTAAAAAACCCATAATCTAAATTTTACTTTCAGACAGAAAACTCTTTTGCCTGATTTTGGCTCCTGTGTACCCTGGAGCTGATGGACCTGAGATGGAACCTAAACATGACCTCAGAAAATACACCAACATCTTCACTTAAAAATACCTACAGCCCCTCAAAGCTGCCTAATGGACTCACTGGGGTTTCTCAGTCACACTGCTTGTCTTCTATTTTTCCAGTTAAAAAAAAATCAAGACACAGGACATATCTCCCATCCCTTCCCTGGGAATGCTGGGAAGATAACTAAAGCTTTACTGAGTTGGGCGAACTTGGCCAGAAAACCATTACGGATTTGTGCTATTTCAGTTTACGTTAATGTGTATTTTTTTTTTTTTCACTTTCAAGAATCCCTGAACATTACATCTTTCAACACACTGGTGTCAGGTAGCTGAAAAATAGTAGCCAGGCTATCTGGGGATGATAATGTTTTCTTCCATACTAGACAGTGCTCTTATTGCTAGTGGCACAGCCTTCTTCCTTCCCCTGTGAAGAGCCGAGTCCTCAGATCAGGCATCAGCGTGTTTTTGGAGCACAGGACGGAGAGCACAGGAAAGACCCGCCCCGCTGAAGCAAAGCAGACAGCACGACAAAGGTCAAGCAGGCACATGCTGGGAGGCAGAGGTCACCTTTTCTCCCTTTTCTCCTAGATCGCCCTTCTCGCCTCGTGGACCAGGGAAGCCCTAGGGGACAAAAAGCAAACCAAAGAGATCTACTGATGTAACGGTGGCACAATCAAATGAAAAACATAAATTTAAAATGGCATGTTTCTGAAACACAGACAGAAAGGAAAAAGGCATGCCAACAATCTCAAAACTTAGAGAAAGTAGCACTTAGGAATAATAGTTTGCTAACACGACAACTATCTACATACTAGAGGTTTCTTGATTTTACTCCTAGGAAATGGACAGTGGAGAGAATATCAGGATCCTAGTTTGAACCCTGGGGAGATCACTGCTCTGTGTGGCCGAGTGCACACCTCTTACCTCAGCATTTTAGTCCTCTGACTAAAATGGGGTTAATGGTCTTTACTACACAACTGTTGGTGGGAGCATTGAATGCACTGGAATAAAGTACCAGAATTATGTCTGCACATACAAGTTGCTCAATGAACAGTAACTACTATTACTTTTGCTATTGTTATTATTCACCCAATACAGGATAAGCAGTGTGCATTTCAAGAGGCATTTACGTTTGAGATTCTCTATATTTATAGAATTGTAAGATAAATAGGGACTTTCAGCTAAAAAAAAAATGGTATAAGAGCTTTGAGGATAGATATAATACACCATTTCCTAAGGGTAGCAGGTGAAAGATACTTTAATTTTATGCATATTTTAAAATAAGTGGTTCACATACAAATGTTGAGAGTGCTCTTAATTTGGGAAAGTATTTTAAAGTGGCACTATCAATGATCAATTATTAATTTTATACCAGATAATTACTTTTCCCCTTTCTGTTCATTTTACGCAAACACTCTTAGTGTATTTTATGCGGCTGTTGGTATGCATAGCAATTTTTGTTGCATGCATATCTATGTGTACAGAAACGATAAGACGTATCCTTGCTGTTATTGATGATGGAGACCATCAGCATCTATTATAATAGGAAAATGCTCATTGCATGTATTACTTACATCAAGACCAGGCTCTCCATCTTTCCCCTGCCAAAGAACCACAGTAACTGTATTAGTGTTCTCAGGTTTCAGGAATAGGTTATTGCTTTCATTAAGGCTGCCTGGACATGCAACACTAGTATTAGAACTACTTCACCAATGTGAAAAAGATCTGATTAGTATCACACATTTTTTTTTTCACTAAATCAAGTGAAATGACTGTTCATGTTGCTGTTACGAGTCATGAAAATGTTTTCTTATATATATCAGGTTAAATAGTTTGCTTTTTTTGCTGAAGTTGAATGGTTTTGTCCAAGTTATCAAGTCAGAAATTAAATTGAAAGCAAAAATCATTTAGCTGATTTCAAAAGGACACCAGCACTAATACAGTATGCAAATCAATGCTGCTTTAATTCTCTGAGCAGTGAGCTCAGACATGAGTAAAAAAAATGTGGAAACTTTATTGCTAAATATAGTTTGGATTTGGCTAGAGTGCACCTTGTCCATAAATATTGAGGGTGTGAAGGTCACAACTTAAAACACTGTTTTTAAGTAAACTTTGTAAACGAATGATCCCCAAATATAAAAGGAGCCAGAAGGCCACTGAGCAAGGATGATAAATGCACTCCATGGCGCAGACGGTCAGGGCAGTGGCCCATTGTGCCTCACAATGGATCCGCCCAGAGTCTCTGGGAGGCTGCTTTGATTCCATCAACTGAAATCTATTTTAAAAACCAGCCTTCACTGTAAATCTATTTTAAAACCAGCCTCTCCTTTAGCATTGAAGTAATGATGGTTGTGGTTTATTATTTCAGTTCATAAAAACTGAAATCCAGGGTATGTGGAAGTGCATGGGGGTTAGAAACCTCAATACAAGCATACACTTCTATTGCAGTCCTTCCCTACCCCATGGGGTCATTTATGGTGATCCCAAAAATATTGTCCTAAAGCAAACCCAAGGCCTCGATTTGAAGTCTGTGTCATTGAGAATTTTTATCCACATCCTATGTTCAAGATCCCCTGTGATGACAGTAACAGAAGGATCAGAGACATCGAGTCATCGGAAACATCAATTTGAGAAATAACTAATTAGCAAGAGTGGTTTTAGTGAGTAACCTATGAAAACAGATAAAAGCTTCAGGAAGCTGTTTTAAATAAAGCTCCTACTCCCGCTTCTGGTACAGCGGCCTTCCAAAGAAGTGCCAGTCATGGGCGTCCGTCCAGTCAGATGGTATGGGCAAGGTGTCACTGGACCGGGGGAGTCCCATCTTTAGGCTGCTGCTGTCCATCCATGGACAAGCTCTGATCCTGTCAGTCTTGTGACGTGTGAGGGCATGAGTCTGCACATGAGTGGGAGGATGACACGGATGTGACCTATCTCTGGAGGACATGGTGATACTGCGGTTGGAGAGAATGAGTGGACTGTTCTTGCTCCTGTAATGTGATTAGTTGGTCCCACAAGGGAGCGGTTACGTGTGTCAGTGACAGGTGATCTGTGCAAGCTGAAGGTGAAGACCACACACGAGACAGAGAACTCACGGGCAGGCCATAGGGCCCTCTGGGTCCAGGCTCTCCCACAGCTCCTTTTTCACCCTAAAACGAAAAGTAGAAAGTTCAAACCAGACACAAACACCAATATTCACACCTGTGCCCTAATGGCCCGTGTGTAAAGCTCCTGTTTGAATTATCACTCCATCAAAATACCGAAGGTTCAGCCTCTGCCAGAATTGCCGTCAATGATACAGTAAAAGAAATCTACGTGAGACGATTTTATTAACTCACTTTGAAAGAGCATAAGACTTCCACTGCCTGGTTGTGCCAAAGGACCAGCATGTCTAGGATGCTGTATTAGGGTTTCTTGGGCATTAATGTGAAACATTTATTTGTTATAAATTATTTTAAGTTATTATTTATTTATGTATTTATTTATTATTGTTACTTCTCACCCAAGGATATTTTTTCCATTGATTTGTAGAGAGAGTACTGGGGAGGGCGGGAAGAAGGAGGGAGGGAAGAAAGGAGGGAGGGAAAGAGAGAGAGAAAGAGAGGAGGGGTGGACAGAGAGAGACGGAGAGAGAAAGAGAAGTGAGATAGAGAGAGAAAGAGAAGTGAGATAGATTGATTGGTTGCTTCCCACTAGGGCTGGGGATGGAAACTGCAACCCAGTTACATACCCTTGACCGGGACTAGAACCCTCGACCCTTTGGTGTATGGGCTGATGTTCTAAACACTAAGAAAAACCAGCCAGGCTTAAATGAGAATCTTGAATGTTTATAAAAAATAAGCGTAACTGGAGGTGGTCCCATGAATATGAAATAATTGCAATGACAGAGAACAAGATATTCTGCGTTTCAAGTAGAAAACCCCCTCTGCCCCCATCTCCAAAATTAATGTGTCTGTCAGGACTTAGTGTGAAAACGTCAGGAGTCACGATGATGTTTATGTGAGTGGTCAGACAGAAAATGTTACCTCCTTTTATCACATTTCTGAAGAAGTTCAAAGGTTAGCAAATCTTCTCATGAGTAAAGTGCCAAGTTCAGCTGCTAACTGTGAATGCAGATCCATGTATTTTGCTGTGTTTGTCTATACTCCAGATGCCCATTGGAACACATTTAAAGTCCCGGTTAACATTCTTCTTTAATCTGAACGTGGGGATTGGTGAAGCTAATTAGCACTGTCACCCAGAAGCACATAAAGAACAGAAGGCCACTGAAAATAAATATGATAAATGCTTTTGAACTTTTACTCAGTATTCCTGAAATAGCAGCATTTGCTTTCAGGAAAGTGGCAAGCTTTGAAATAAAACACATTTATTTTTATTTATTTATTAAAAAAATATATATTCTATTGATTTTTACAGAGAGGAAGAGAGAGGGATAGAGAGTCAGAAACATCGATGAGAGAGAATCATCGATCAGCCACCTCCTGCACACTCCCCACTGGGGACGCGCCCGCAACCAAGGTACATGCCCTTGACTGGAATCGAACCCGGGACCCTTCAGTCCACAGGCCGAGGCTCTATCCACTGAGCCAAACCAGTTTCGGCTGAAATAAAACACACTTAAATTTGAATTCCAGTCCTGTCTAACTATCTATATGGCCTTAGGCAACTTTCTTTTTTAAATCCTCACCCAAGCTTATGTTTTTCTTGATTTTAGAGAGAGAGGAAGAGAAAGAGAAACATCGATTGGTTGTCTCTTCCTAGGCACCCCAACCTGGGATTGAACCAACAACTTAGGTCTGTGCCCTGACCAGGTTTTGATCTCAAAACCTTTTGTGTAGACTATACTCCAACCAACTGAGCCACCGCCTCCCCTCCAGGTCCCTCCCCCCCCCCCCCCACTCTCCGGTCAGGGCTTAGGTAACTTTCTTAACCTTTCCGTGCCTGTGTTTCATTATAAGAATAATAATACATATTCTACAAGAATTTTTCTGATTATAAATTATGTAAGTCACTGTTGTCAAATAATATGTCCCAGAAATAGTAGCTGTCATTATACAATAAAAGGTCTTATTTTTTAATAATAAAAAAAAAAGGCTCAGCAACTCAAAGAGCAACTCAAATTAATTCAAAATAAATTTTGAGCTGGCATGTTATTTATGATTTTTAAAATGGTGGTGGTGGTGGTGGTGGTAGTGGTGATAGTGGTGGTAGTGTGGGTATGTGGAGTGGGAGGTAGGGGTTTAAAAGGAGAGCTCACATAGCCTGGGTAGATCTAGTTTTAAAAAACTCAACAGATTAGAATAGATTTCATTTGAGGTGAGTGCGATAAGGAAGTTTTGTACTAGAAGGAACTGCTGAGCTAAAGCCGGCCCAGAATAGATTTCATTTGAAAAGGCTCCTCAGATTATTTTGATATACCTACCCCCTTCTTCCTCCTCTGATTGAGCACTTCGGCTTTATTTTGTTTTTGAAATGAATATACCATGGCTTATTTGAATTAAGCTGTCACTCAAACATTTGTGTGTGGAACTTCTCACATAGAATTGGCCTCCCCAAATAATTACTTTAAGCTAATAGCAATCCCCTTCTCTCAGCAGTGACTGGTTCAGAAGTGGACAGGAGGTGTGGGGGAAGTCAGCTGGGACGGAAAGAGGCACGAGAGGGGAAGGTCTCTGTGTGTTCTCTGCCCATGGCTCCTGGAGGGGGCGTGGGGAGGTCAGTACCACGGGAACCTGCTTGCCAGTGGTCAGAAGACAAGGCCAGCAGGTGGGAAGGGCACAGAAGCAAAGCTGAGAGTCCCTCCTTGAACGTTTTTTTTTTTTTTTTTAAATGTATTTTATTGATTTTTAACAGAGAGAAAGGGAGAGAGATAGAGAGCAAGAAACGCCAATGAGAGAGAAACATCGACCAGCTGCCCTTGACTGGAATCGAACCTGGGACCTTTCAGTCCGTAGACCGACGCTCTACCACTGAGCCAAACCAGCTTCGGCTTGAACGTTTTATTATATAAAACACTAAAGGTCTTCATTGTATTTTGAGTTGGGGGGTCTGTCATTTAGAGTGAAAAGCATCCTAATGGTCTCCATTTGAAAACTTCCAGGAGTGAAATATTAACACACAGGGATTGGAATGTGCAGCTTCTTCTCCTGGATTAAATAATTCAAAAAAAGAGAGAAAGTCTTGCACCTCTCCAATTTAACAACTTCTGCAGCGCTCCTAAGAAGTTACAAGGCCAGACGAAGAAATCAGCTGAAGGCAGGAACCTCCTTGAGCTTGAAGAGCTGAATACTAATGGTGCCAGTCACGCGTTTGACAGTTTCTGAACAACACTGTCAAATGTCTGGCTTCCTTTAGGCTGGTCTAATTTTATTCAGGCTCTCTCATTTGCATGTCTACACTAAAGAAATTATTCTAGAATGGCCCCCTTTCCCGATTCCTCCCGTTTTAAAACTTGAACCTTCTTCAAGACAAGTCCAGATGGCGCCTCCACCAATTAACACCGAGAATCACACTCCAGTTTAGCACTCTGGGTGAGGGGCACTTAGGGAGTATGGATATCCGACCCAGTTAAGATAGTTAACGTGCTGAGTAAATAAATACAAGTGTAACACTTTACACTGCCCACCATTTGACTTTAACTATGCCTTCAGAAATTCTTAGAGATTTCATTTGCTCTCCGGGTTAATCCTGCCCCGGGGCCGAGACCTGATACTCTTGTGACGGTGTGGAGCCATCGGAAGTAGCAGCTGATTTACCAAATGGTAAACCCTCTTGAGCCCCAGGGCCTCCTGCCAAAAGACTATTTGAGATTTGCTGCTCCATTTTTAGTACATGCACTGCATTTCTTGATACAGTGCTCGAGTGGGTCAGCAGTGGAAGCTCTTCGCTTTTAAATATTTTTTAATGAAGAAGAGCTTCCTAAGTCATTGGCTTGATCTTAGAAATAAGATCAAATAAAGGTAGTTGCAGATTCAGACTATGTATGCCTCTAGGAGTCGCCTCCTTCTAGAAGCATTCTTGGACGAAGCCAGCTTCCCTCAGCACTGTATGGCAGCCTGGGCCTCTCTGTATTCACTGTGGCCTCATTATCTGGCTATTTTTTTCCTCAGGGATCTTTTTTTCCCCCTCTGCAATTAGGTTGTAAGCTCTTCTAGATCAGGGAAAATAGCTGCTTCCTTTACAGTCCTGAATAAATATATGTCGTGTATTAGTAAAAGATTATGGGATGAGGAATTAATTATAACGGCATTCCATTCACTGGAGCAAAATAGACTCTACATAAAAAGGAGGAGTGTGTTTCCATTTCATACTGAAAGTGCACTGTGTTTCATACACCGTAACATGTGATAAATATTTATTGAATGAATGAATTCAATTTATGGAACATGGTATTGGGATGTATGCCAAAGAAATCTCTATGTGGACAAATTATCCCAGATTGGTGAAACTCTATCTAGTTTTAAAAGACCACAAATGAATTATTTCCAACATTCTGAAGCCCTTGCTCTTAGGATACTTTTTTCCCCATCCCATCCTGGATGGTGGGGAAACCGATGACACAATTCCACTCAGACACACAAGTACTTCTAAGTGTTCCAAGGTGAGGAAAAAGGAAAGTGGGAGAAAAACAGAGAAAGAGGGAGAGGAGTTCCAGACAGATGACCAGCTGCTGATGCGGCAGCACATTTTTGTGTGTCAGATATTTATCTTCCACTCTGACTTTTTTTTTTTTTTTTCCTTCCCAAGGATATGGAAACAGCCTAGCAATAGCGAGGTTAGTGAAAGGTTTTTGTTTTATAAGGCACTGAAATTATTTCCGTATGGTTAAAGGAAGACAGTCTATTCTTTTTTTTTTTTTTTTTTTTTTTTTTAAACAGCAGCATGTATAACTGCGTGGAAAAGAATATGTAGATTTTTGTCATCTTCTTTACAAAGTTATAGCTTACTCTCAGTGAAATAAAACCGCTTTCTGTGAAAGATGATCAGCCAGAACATGGAGTCATGGAAATGCTAGTCCTACTGACTTCTATTCACCAGGTGAAGGCTAAGAAAAAATGCCTTCCTGACGGGTTCTGAGCTATTCATGTCAGCTATATGAATGTATGCGCTGTTTTCTATTAAGGCAGCCGTATTCCATGTTATGCTCTGCTGTTCTCTCTCTCTCAGACTGAAGACTCTGAATAGAATGTATGATCATATCTATTTTCCTTTAATAGTAGATGGCCCTTTGTTTCTTCTGGGAAGTTCACACTTTAGTTTCTTACTTAGGTCACAGCTTAGTAACCTCAGGAGCAACTTACTCTTTCTCCTTTGGGACCTGCAGGGCCATGGGGTCCCATAGGGCCGTCTGTCCCCTACAAAGAGATAAAAGATAAGATCATATGAGACATATCCCAGGGCTATAAGAAAAGCAGTCATAATGTACCCTGGGCTTTCCTGGGTGAGTGACGCCCAAGAATGTCGGCAAGACAACTCATCTCCTTTCAGAGTGCTTTATGCTTGATTCTTTCAGGCCAGTGGTTTTCAAGAATCTCATGCAAGCGGGATGAATTATTTAACTGCCTGTTTCAATGAAGGGCCCACACAAAAAGCCGTAGATCATCTTTAATTACACATCTCCTTCCTGACTACATGGAGCATCTTCACTCTGCCTCCCCCAAGCTTAAAAAAACCTGCAGTTGTTTTTTTTTTTCCTTCACATCACCTCTTGTTCACATTCATTCTCCGCCCCCAATGCCAGCCCTACTTTCCTTGGCCACCGATGCTCCTCCGAGGCCTTGTTTTCAGCTGCTTCAAAGGCTTGAACAGTTACACAAATGAACAAAGTTAAATGACAACGGTGTTCAAACCAAGCTTTCCTGAGCTCCATGCGGAGCAGCAGGGGCCTTCGAGCGAAGGAATGATTGTTGCAGGTCCTGCTGCAGTGACTGACGTCACTAGAAAGGTGACCAGACATCCCGCTTCTGGCGGGACAGTCCCTATTTTTAACAATTTGTCCCGCGTCCCGCGGCGCTTTAAAAATTGTTAAAAATTGGGACGGTCCCGCCCAAAGCGGGACGTCTGGTCACCTTACACTAGGCTTACAAGGCACAAACCAGGCAGCTGATGACTGAGCGGCATCATTGCCTTCAGGCCTCTTGGTTTAGGATCAGGATTTCTGTGGCCCACAAGATAGCATTTGAATGGATATAGGATCCCTGAGGTTCAAGGGAAATAATGGCTGCCTGAGGAAGGTTTTTAGAACCGAAGAGCTAAAAATTTCTTTTTGATTCTTAAAATTGTAGCAAGGACTTTAAGTATGTTGGCTCATTTTCAGGGAGACTACGCTTAGGTTTGCAAAGAATTTGTCATAAATTCTGCAAATGGGATTATTCAGCACACACGTTTATAGTGTTTTTATTTCTCTCCTACTGCGCTTGCTTATTCTCTTACAGCCTTGTGATGTGAAGTAACTCAGGGTTTTAAGTTCATTCTAATGTTGGTGAATTCTCACCATCTTAAACTGATCTTTTACTGCCTGAAGTCAATGCTCATCTTCAGAAAACTTGTAAATACTGAGTCCCTGAGGCTGAAATGTAAGAGGTGGAGCTGTTAAGAGCCAGAGAAAAGAGACAACAACAGAAGACAGACAATTCATCTTGATGAACAAAGATTTTGAAAGTTAGTCCAATGAAGAAGTTACATTTCTAATATGAACATAAACATCAAAGGAGAAACAACTTAAAAATAAATCCACATTATTTTAATCCCGCCAGAGGGTCTCTCTCCTGGAATTCCAGGAGATGTCATTGGTTATGGGGAAATCTGCCAGGATTCTCAGACAGTGATGCCAATTAGACATCACTGTTCTTGTCACCCAGCAGGTAATCCAGACCTGCGCTCCCATTTCAGAAACACGTTCTGTAGTTAAGGCTGTGCGTCCCATAGAGCCTCAGCCCATGCTCTGTCCACCTTCCCCTTCTCTGCCACTGTCTTTGCCCACCTCCTCATTTTACCCCAATCCTAGGTACCCTCATCTTTTAGTGGGAACACATGAGCCAAAGGGGTCTGTCCGGAAGCACAGAATTCTCAGCCACAAACGCGCTGGAGCAAGACGAGGCACTGACTCACCCGGGCTCCTGGCTTTCCGTCTAAGCCAGATGCTCCCTGTGTGATTTGGTTGGTAGCAGGGTTGGTGGGTGTAACACGAATGACAAGAACAGAGATTAGTATGAGGTACCAATGAACAAGTGTAACACTTCAAACAACATAATCCCCAGTCACAGGGTTCTGGGATGAATATCACATTGCTACAAATTGTTAGTTAAAAAAATAACAAAAAACAAAAAAACAAAACACAGGACAATAAACACCCCCATAGACGATGGCATTTTTATGACATTTCCATTTGACAAATTCTTATTTAGAAATCAAGGTAATGAGATTCATAGAGTGGGCTTTCAAGTAGTTACAGTAACAGCCACAGGCTGCTAATATCTATATGAAATTCGTTTTCTAAAGACTGTACTATTCACAATGTTTTTCTTAAATTCTGAAGGAAAAATAATGGCCGGTGTCCTAAGAAAGGGCTCATTATAATAATCAATCAAGGATAGCATTTCGAGGAGAAGAAAAGAACTCTAGTCTTGCTTGTTAAAATAGCCTTTATGAATAACAAATGCAGAACTTGAACTTGCTGGGATGACTGTGGCTTTTACATGAAGTCATTGATTTCTGGGTTGTTCTTACTGTGTTCACATTAGTTACCACTAGAGGGACTTCTAGGAACAGGAAAAAGCCAGAAATAGTTCATGAGTCCAAACAAAAAATAACTGTCACAAACAAAACTGTTCCTCGACTCACTTGAAGTAATCAAATAATCATTGCAGCAAAGTCTGGATGGGAAATGTTTCAAAAATCCAATGCAACGCATGCTCTCCTTCACCTTGGACTCCAGTGCATGATTAAAAGATGACATTTTCAATGCTTATTTCAAGAATAAGCACAATTGCTTCTTTGACATTTATTTATAGTCTTTTAAAAAATTGATTAGATGAAGGAGTATTAAGGAAAGACAAGGCACCAGCCCTATAAATTCTCTTGGCAAGGTTGCAAAACTATTTTCCCATTTTATCCTTCAGATGTAATTAATAATACAAAACAAAAGAAAAAAGTATATTCCAGGGGCAAATCTACCAATGATGCTATACCATATATATTTTTGGTAATTTTAGATTTTATTTTATAATTCATTCTGTATAATTTTATTATGAGGATTATCACTGCAAAAACATCTTTAGCTAGCAATGATTGAAAAATTTAAAAAGTGTGTTGTTTGTTTAATGCTAGCATATGCAGAGCTTTCTGCTAAGTGTATAAAGATGATCACTAGTTCTAAATTTAAATGATACCGAAATCCAAAGTTTTTTTTTTTGCCTTTTGGTACTTTGTTCAGTCACTATTATTATAACAATTAAATAAAATAAGGAGATGGTAACATTTTTGCATTGATAATATATTCATCTGGGATGTGAATTAATGACTCACGTATATTATAGAGGTTTTATTCTGAGGTCATCCATTAATTTAATTGGTATGATTTAATCTATGCTCTACCACTCATTCAGTAAATGAATATCTATTAAGCATCTACTATATGCCTGATTTATGTAAGGCACTGGTTATCAAGTAGAATACTTACTACTTAAGATACAGTACCCACAGGGAAAATAAAATAACTGGTAATCAATTTTTATGTGTAAAATATATGTATAAATTATTTCCTATTACCAATTTTATGTCATTTTAATTATGTAATTTATAATGTTCTTTATTGACTTTTGTTGGCATTCACTGAATAGACAGCATAGTAAAAGCTTGAAACTACAACCTTATAGTCAATAACCATTTAAAAAAATTTTTTTATTTGTGGAAAGAAGACTAGCATGAGGTGCAGGTAAGGTAAAAATCCATTTTTTCCCCTTAAAAATAAAAATCTCTAAACAATTGCAAAATGCTTCTCCCATCCTGTCCACTATTGCCACAATAATCTCTTAAGAGAGCATTTCCAAAACAAACAACACAGAATATTTAGTCCTCGATGTGATTGATTAATGTCAGGAGCCACAGCCCTGATCTCATGCCATCAACAAAGGCCAATTGCACACCTGCCACCAACAGAGGGCTACAGTTTGGGTATCAAAGGAGTAAAAAAAAAAAAAATTTGAAGGAGAATTTAAACTGTACTAAATTATTTTTTTTAAAAAGTCTGGGAGAAATTATGAGCACAGCTCATTTGCAAAGAGGAGGGTGTTGGGAGGAGAACTGTCAGCTTTAACAGAGGAAGGCTGGCATGTTTGTAATTGAAGGACAAAACAGTGTTGGCATGGTGTGTAAGGGGTCTTGCTCTTACAGGAGAGCGGGCATCAGGGAAAGGAACTGGGGCTGGGCTCTGCCCTAACAAACACAGAGTGTTCTCCAGTCACAGAAGTCTCAACTAGTAGCAGTTGCCAAGCACACCAGAGGTGCTGCTGAAGGGAGAAAGAAAAGTCTGAGATGTGCACTGAAATGGAAAGTTTTCTTTACTTACTGGAAGACCAAGGGGGCCTCTGTCACCCTTTTGACCTGGTTCACCCTTCAATCCTTTAACACCATTTAACCCTGGTTCACCCTAAATGCAAAAGCAAACGCCAATTTTGGTTGCTATCACGGGCGCTTCAGCCATGAGAGAAGAGAGCCAGTCTCTCGGAAATGGTTGCAGATTCCAGTTTTGGGTAACAGCTGAGTTGGGCTAGATTTGTCTTGCAACAGTTCAAACTTAATTTCTAAAACATTACAAAATTAATAAACTGAAATGGACAAATAATATTCTAGGAAATAAAACACCCTAGAAAGTAGGCTCTTTAGAATCAAAATATATATATATAACTGAGTTCCTGAAATTTTCACTTGTATATCAAGGAAGCTGGTGTGGTGCCACATTGTTCTGACCAAGCAAATCAGAGACAGTCAGTGGAGGATGCTGAAGGCGATTCAGCAATAAAAAACCTACTCTGCTGCAATGGAAAACTGGAATATGCAGGACAGTGTTACACGCAGACATTTTAAGCCTTTAAGCATTTTGCCCCGGGGAATGAGCTAAAAATAATAGCCGCTGAAGTTTGAAGTAATGCCATTTAGTGAGTCCTCATTCACGGACATTGCCAAGTCAGGTCCCTACATGGATTAATCAATAGAGTAGACAGCAAATAGCCGATCCCAGAAGAAAACACGAAGATCACAGAACTTACATGTTGTAAGTTCGTCTGCCCAATGTTTGAATGGAGAAGGGTTGAATTTAGTTTAGGGTTACATTACAAAAGCAATGAGAAGTGATAAATTTTGTTGACTCTGTTTTCTTTTGTTTGTTTGTTTGTTTTTAAATCTAAGAATACAGTACACCTATGTTCTATCAGCAGCAGGAAGTTAGAAACAGAGTTTAACTGGTTCACTCTTTAACTTTTAAGCACAGACATTAACTTCATCAAGAAAATTTGAAAGCCTTGAAGATTATTTCAGTCTCCAAGCCCCATCGAGTCTTTCTGGGTGGGGCAGGAGGGAGGAGAGACCATGTCTACATGGCAGGAGGGTGGGGTTGTCCCCATGGGTCTGATGATGAAATCAGTGTGGTGCTTGTTAAACATAAAGAGCCTGGGGCCCCAGGCAGACCTCAGTAGCTGCAGGAAACGTGTATTTTTAATAAGCCTGCCAGGTGATTCCTCTCATCGGGAAATGCTGGAAAACAGATCATCCTTAGTACCATGTCACATATTTAAACTTTCGAAGGGGTCACAAAGGAGTGGACACATTTGGGAAAAGTCTTAATGACATTTTGGGATTCTAAAGATAGGGTGATCACAGTGCCGCCACTATAGGAAACCTAAATGTTTGGTAAAGAATGAAACTGGGAATGTCATAGAGCTAGAGTGAATGTGAGATCAAGGCCAAGATGCAATAGTCTACTTCAGCTAACTGGTCTGAGCTTGAGATACCTGGCTTTGCATGTGTGTGGTCTTCCAGCGAGTGGTCTTGAGATGATGGATAGGCAGGAAAGCCTTTGTAGGCTGTGAAATTTTTTTGGTGAGGAATCATGTATTGATAGGACTGGTCATTAACTTAGAAGGCAAGTTTATAAACAGTCTAATTCAGTGGCAAAAAGACCAAATTTCAATGCTGGACCTAAATTCTAGTCTCAGATCTGTCATTTAATTGGGGTAATTTGGGGTAAATTACCTAAATTCCCTGGGCCTATAGTTTATCATCTATAAAATCAAGGAGTTAGGATAGGTATTCTATGAGGTCTTTAAAACTATAAAAACTCTCTGAAGTCTATGATTTAAGTATAATTAAAGTTAAGCATAGGCAAAAAAAAAAAATCATTGCATTTTAGATATCAAAAGAATCTTGGGCATCTATTAATCTAATGGCGGGATATATGAATCATGCAAGGAATTAAAAACACAGTCTTGCTGAAACCGGTTTGGCTCAGTGAATAGAGCGTCAGTCTGTGGACTGAAGGGTCTTGGTTTCGGTTCCGGTCAAGGGCATGCACCTTGGTTGCAGGCACATCCCCAGTAGGGGGTGTGCAAGAGGCAGCTGATTGATGATTCTCTCTCGTCGATGTTTCTAACTCTCTATCCCTCTCTCTTCCTCTCTGTAAAAAAATTAATAAAATATATTTAAAAATATATAAAAAATAAAAATACAGTCTTACTGGCTTTAGCCTCAGTTATTATGATTGGTCTTTAGGGGTGCCTTAACATCCAAGGAGAAGCCAAGGGGAAGAAAAGAGGCCCAGAGAAGTTAGATAACTGTTAAGATTACAAAGCCGGTAGATGGGCTCTCTCTTCTGACCCCCCAGAACAATGCTTTGACCCCAAATGATAATCCATGATTCTAAGACACTACCACTTACCAGAAGGCAAGGTAGTCTACAAGGAATAAAGAGGCATGCTCTCGTCCTGAGCTTGGCTGAGCCACCTGCCTGACCTCGAAAAGGAAACTCAGGTTGCAGGAGTCAAACCAGTATCTTCGCCGCTGCTAGAGCTGGTGAGTCAGGGGAAAGGCTGGGCTGCCTTTCTGACTCCTATGCCAAAGTCGCATTATGTGTTCTCTCACCCTCACTGTTAAAATGCACCAACTCCTTCCTGAGGAGCTTTCAAGGGTACGTGCACCTTCTCTCAAACAGCCTTGAGGACTAGCTAAAATTTTCTGTTCAGAACAAAGCGTCAAGTCAGAAGATAACAAAAACAACTGGCACTTATGGGTGCTTATCAACAACGGCACCAGATGTTCTGCTATTAAATCATCACAGCCCCCTGTGGCAAGTTACCTCGTTGAGTACATGAAGGAACAGAGAGGGCAAATGATCGGCCCAAGGTAACATCATGTCAGGGGCAGAGCTGAGATTAGAACATAGTTCCTCATTATATGTGTCCCCTGGAAGAAGAAGTTTGTCTTTCAGAGCTCATTCTCATCCTCAAAAGGTGTCCTCTTGGTTTACAGGAAAGCAGAGAACAGGTGGAGAGACCATCTTCACAATACATGCTACACCCACGCTAAAAAGGAGGGCCATTCCCCACTGTTCTCTTGTTAATCCAGTGTGTGTGTGTGTGTGTGTGTGTGTGTGTGTGTGTGTCCATGTTTGGGATGTGATCTTCTCAGTATAGCACACCTGATACACTCCATTCCATGCTAGGCCAGTGGCCTTAGGGAGGACAAAATTAAGATGCTGGACAGTCAAAGCATTTAGATGTGGTACTGCTACATGATAAGCAAAAAGTATCAATAACATCTAAATGTACAGCTAGAGATATGATAACAAGAAAGCATCTGGGCTAGTCTGAGAAGCTCATCAGATTTACTTCTAAATGGTTGATTTTGAGTATACTATGATTAGTGACTTCAGAAACTTACATAATAACAAGGGGGGAAAAAAGGAACATGAGGAATAATTCATCTCCAGGTGATACCACTTAAATTTGTTCTAAGTCATTCTGTGTTGTGAGAGTTAAACATCTGGATACTTAAAGGCTTAAAGATTATCAACATTCTTGACAAGTAAATAAGACAGGACAGACATGCTTCCGTCATGCTTCTCCATGATTAACAAGGAAACAGAAATCAAATAATCAAGGGATTTGTTAGATTACCTTTGGTCCAGGAAGTCCATGGGGTCCCTGAAAATGAAAAACACAGCTTTTAATTAAGAACCGAGTCACTGTTTCCCAGCAGAAGTGATTACATAACGTAACAAAAGAGATGTAAGACAAGAATCTCTTTGTTTGAGCTGTAGCTCCAGCAGGCAAGTGGATGTTAATACCTAGCAGAACTTCCTTCCAGCTTCTGGTTTGCTTTGTCATAGGAAATTTATTAATAGCAATTCTTTTTTTTTTTAAACAACAACAAAGATAATGGTTTACTCAATCATTCCATTGTTTCAAGGCCATTACAAAAGCTAATACAGAGGAAAAAGATATCAATAGTAATTTCCATCACCGGGAGATACAATAATGACAATCCCTGTCGTTTCGCAGTATTCTTTCTAAAAGGAACTCTTGCCGGAGCCATGGCAAGAAAAGTACAAGGAACATAGTGTTTAAGCATGACAACAGCAATTCTTTTTTTTTATTTTTTTTTATTTTATTGATTTTTTACAGAGAGGAGGAGAGAGGGATAGAGAGCTAGAAACGTCGATGAGAGAGAAACACCGACTAGCTGCCTCTTGCACACCCCTACCGGGGATGTGCCCACAACCAATGTACATGCCCCTGACCGGAATCGAACTTGGGACCTTTCAGTCCGCAGACCAACGCTCTACCACCGAGCCAAACCGGTTTAGGCAACAACAGTAATTCTTTATGCAACTACCTGAGAGGGGGAGGGTGGAATCCGAGAGAATGATAGGAAAGAAAAAAAACAGGGAAAGAAAGTATTGTGAATCCACACTGCTCCTAGCTCTCAAATCCCCATTAGACATATAGGTGGCAAATGTGAGATACAGTATGAATGTATATGGAATAGAGATGTCTTAAAAGACAAACATGTAGCAAAGGGAAGTCCCAGACTTTAAATATCAGCGAAGAGGGGACCTTTTCCATTGCTAACTGCTCTAGACCCAGGTATTGGGGACCCTAAGGAAGAAAAAAAATGCAAAGGTGATAGTCAATTCTGCAAGCCTGTTGCATAATTTATTTAATTTAAGAATAAGGAAAGGATCTAATGCAGTAGTGGGAAGTATTATTTAGAATGTACTTATTTTAACAAAGATGAATTCTTCAAGGTTCTTGCAACAAATGTTTAGCAATGTAAAGAAGTCATCAAGGCTTTTCCCCTGTATTTTGTGGGAAATCTAAATAGAGGGACTAATTAGCCAACTTAAATTAACTAAAGGTTACTGTGAAATTGCTTTAAAGTTTTCAAATAATTTACATAAACTATTGGAAAGAGGAGTATTTGAGTACCCATCAGTAAAATCATATGACAGTAGGAAAAATTTTTAACAAGCAATACATTGAAGTTTGTTACATTCATGTACATTAGAATATTTTCTCCTTAGATAAGTTGTGAATAAACATTTTCAGGAAGTGTCTGATATTTTATCAAGTATTCTCATCTTATTTTAGTATTGATTTGAAATTCTTTTAAACTAATTAATTTTAGGAAATGCACAGAATGCAGTGTTGTTTAATCTTCTCACTTAAAGTGGAGGGCGTATAAACAACCAAAATATGCCGTTTGCTCAATTCTTAAAAAAACTGTTTAGTTTTTAAGGAAAGCTTATTTATAATTGTTTTGTGGGTGAAATACGAAAGGCAGTAAGAAATAGATGAGTGGGTCTGGACTATGCTCTGTGGCTTGTATCATTCCAATGAAGCTCTTTCTTAGATTTGTATTTAATCCGTATGATTGAAGACATGTGGTTATTGAGACCCCCTCAGAGGTGAATGTGATTTTAGAGGCTGCTGGACTTGTCCCCATCCTGCCCCACTCGAAAGCACTGAAAGCATCTGACTTCCATGTTCTACCCTTAACACACCGTCATTAGACAGACATTGGGAGAATTACACTGGCTTAATGGCTGCCTTCTTCACTGGACCTAAATTCCAGGAGGGCCCGCCCCTATGCTGATCCCTGAGGGATCCCTGCAGGAAGGACTGTTCCTATCGAAGTACCACAAAGTGCAAAGGAAAGGACTCAACAATGCCTGTCACCTGTGGAAGCGAGTTTCAATTGTTACCACATTATTTTATAAATGTTCTCATTGAACATTTCATTAAAGGATCTTAATCTTCAAAGTTAGTTAAAAACTTTCATTAATGGCTACAATTAATAATCTTATTTTGCTACCAATGGCCCAGAACAGTGCTTAAAATGATTTTCTGATGTTCACGTTGTAAGGCTGAAAGTAAAGCTTGCCAAATCTGTCTGTCTTCAACTTTCCTATCACAAAACTACTCTATCTCTTTCCAACAGACGTGTTTGGGGGACTGAAAGACAACACTGTAAAGTCAGTACATCTCAAAGCACCTCGTATTTTCTGTCCATTCCACAGAGAGTAGCAGGAAATACAAGCTGGCTGCTTTGAGGAATGCGCTCATGTTTTCTCTAGTAGCATGCTCATAAATAAATGACTACATTCTGGAGAGAAGAGAGACTTACCATGGGGCCTGGTGGGCCATGGGGACCCGGTGGGCCTGGTGGGCCTATGATCTGTATGTCAAAAAAATAAACATGGATTTGGTTACTTCATTTAGATAAGGCGATTTGGCTTGAATCTTTTGCTGGGACTCTGCTAAGGCCATTAATAGCTGCAGGGAAAGAAGGATACTGGAAGAAATGATGTGTTTGATTCTCTAGGTTTAGAAACCCCTTTATGAGAACAAAAAAAAAAAATTCTTTAAAAAATACAGTTCTTTTACAAAAGCCAGAATAAATCAAATGTACATTAAACAAAAAGGAAGCAACTGATTTCCAAGAAATGCTATAATGCCACAACCACTGTTAAACTCTCCAATATTTCACTAGGCAACAATAGGGCTCTGGAGGGAAAAAAAGAGTGTATGTTCTATATCCACAAAGCCCTGCCCACAGGAGTCGTGGGAAAACCATTGATTCCCCTTCCCCCCACCCCCAGGATTAGACAGTCCTCTGAAAAACTGCTTCTAACGGAGACCTCTGAGGCATTTCGTCTCTCAATGTTCAAGGCCAACAGATATTTATTCTACCGCTTGACAAACCGAGAGGTTCATGGTTTTTCCACTGTTGATAAGCCATCTGGCAGAGGTTGAACTAGATGAATCATAGGCCCGTTTTGGAGTTTTTCAGGAACCATGGACGTTCAGCCACCGCGGACTTACAGAAGGGCCCTGAGGACCAGGCAATCCAGAGTCTCCTTTTTCTCCTTTCATCCCATTAGCACCCTACAAATGACAGTGAGAGAGTTGAGCTGGTCACGTTATTTGCAAAGTGTAAGGAACAACTGAATTCTCTCCCCAAACCCATCATCCTTTTGAAATTTGTATATTATACACATGATATGTAAAAGAACGATTTATCCTCCTACAGTCTAGCTTCCCCAAATGCCTAGACTGTGGGTGATATGTGAAATAAAATACAACGTAAATATAAACCACATTAGGCTTGATTGGTTCAACTTATACATTGCTGAACATATAAGTGTTACATATGTTTTTTTATGGCAGTGTTCACTTTAAAAGCAAAGTTCAGTCTTTTAACTATGCCATTAACATTTATTTATACACTTCCTTATTTTAAAAAAAATGAGGGCAATGAGGTTTTCTACATTTTTTCCCCCTACGTTTGTCTACAATTTCTCTCCCACTTTAGTAAAAATTATGGAGGAAAAAAACCATAAAAACACCATTCCATAGTATCATACATGTAAAGAGAAGACTTTCCAGAGTAATTTATTTTTGTTTTACATTTTTTGGTTTATTTTTAAATTATGATTTTAAAAATGATCAGTTATCACTATCTTATGCATACTAAATTAAAGTTACTTTATTTATTTATTTTAGTATTTTCTAGTAACATGAAGGTGTATTTCATAATTCATTTGTTTGGATGCTTTAAAATTTGTTGTAGAGCCCCACTTACAGTAGTTAACCAATTTTTAAATATTTTAAAAATTAGAAGGTGATATGAATGATTAGATGAGACTGCAGCTAATAATATAATTACTTTTTGACTATTCATCTTAACAGGAACACAGAAACATACCGGTAATCCAGGAAGTCCGATTCCTCCTTTTTCACCTGGCATACCTGGGTCCCCCATGTCTCCCTTTGAGCCTTTGAGTCCCTGCAAATGAGATGGTTTGCATGTAAGAACCAAACTATCCCTTGACAGTGATATCCTAGGGAACACAGAATTCCAGATCAATTCTGTCGGTAGGTGGGTCCTATGTAAAGATGATTCTGATTTTCATTTTCAGGTAGAGTTATTTCTAGTAGCAACCTTCTACATTCAATCAAAATTATTTCCCTGCGAAATAGAAGGCATTAAATTCTATCATTCAGACCACGCAAGTATGAAAAATATGAAGTTAGGTATTAACATCATGTCTCCTAATTCCATATATATATATATATATATATATATATATATATATATATATATATATATATATATTTTAACCTGGCAGCTAATTCTATATCATCGGTCCTGAAAACAACTTAATGGCTTTAATTCTCAACAGCAAAGTACCCACCTGAACCAGAACCTAGTGTTACAATAACAAAGGCCCAAATAAGTTTCTGCCGTCTCCCCCTATATCCCTCCTATCTCCTTGAAATGCAGGCAGAAGTTCCAATCACCACCAGTTTTCAATGGTCTAATCTAGACAGGAAAATAATTCACTGCACACTAATGTCCAATCAATGCTTAGAAATACTTAAACTTTTCCACAGTGTTCTTATTTTGGTCTGGGCACACCTCTGTGAGGTAATCCAGGATCTTATTTTTATTCTCCTTTTACTATGAGGGTGTATTCTGAAAGCCAACAACTCTGAATTGATGATACTAATACTGAAATTATGTGGTTAAGCATTTTCATTGAAGGAAATGCATAATTTCCTCATTCCTCATCACTGCATTCCTCACTGCAATATGACCAGATGGCCCATCTTCAGCAGAGATAATCATAGTTATTACAATAAGGGATGCTGAGGCTGCATAACCTGTTCATCTTTTTTATACTGAAAACTACTTGTAGATAGAAATGTGTCTTTTCTTGTAATTTATACTTATTTTATAGCACCTACTTTAGAATCACCCTTTAGGTGGGTGCGTGGATGGGTGCCTGAATGACGAAATAAATCTTACTGGTTAATCAGACCCTGGTTGGTTTTAGGGCTCTAGTGATCGCAGCAGAATAGTCGACCTGCTGGACACAGTAGAAAACCTTGTAAAGTCTATAGAAAACCTTGTAAAGTCTATAGAAAACCTTGTAAAGTCTATAGAAAACCCCCAGCTATGTGTATGGACCATGAAGCATGCCACTATGCTTGTCAACTTATTTATAACTAAAGGCCTGGTGCACAAAATTCATGCACAGAGAGGGGGAAGGGTCCCCTCAGCCCAGACTTCACTCTCTCCAATAGGGAACCCTTGAACAATCCTGGACTGCTGGCTCCTAACCACTCACCTGCCTGCCTGTCTGCCTGCCTGGTCACCCCTAATAACACCCCTCCCCCACCCCCACCAGCCTGATAACCCCTAACCACCTCTGCCTGCTTGCCTGATCATCCCTAACTGCTCCCCCTGCAGGCCTGGTTGCCCCACACAGTCTGCTGTTTGATTGTTTGGTGACCTCTCACTGCCCCCCGTGCTGGCCTGGTAACCCCTAACTGCCCCCCCCCCCCTCTGGTCTGGTCACCCCTAACTGCCCCCACTGCTGACCTGGTTGTCCCTAACTACTACCCCTTGCTGGCCTGGTCACTCCCACCTGAACCCCCAGCATCCTGGTCACTCCTTACTGCCCCCCCTTCTGGCCTGGTCACCCCTCAGTCCCCCCCATGCAGACTGCTGTTCAGTCGTTTGGACATCTCTCACTAACCCCCCTGCTGGCCTTGTTGCCTCACACAGCCTGTTTGGTTGTCAATCTGGTTGTTTTGGTCATTATGGCCCCTAGCTTTTTATATATATAGATGATTAATAGTGTGAAAGGAAAAATATAACCAGATTTAAAAATTCTAATGTGATCTCTGATTAATATAGTGAATCATTTAAAGTCTCTCTTTTTTAATTAACACATTTGTTTAATGTGACATCATGTAATTTCAACATAAAACTCTGATATTAAAATATCCAAACTTAATTTCCCTAACACTATATATTTCTCAGGTGAAATATATTTCACCTGAGAAATATATTTCACTAACTGTATAAAGAATTCCCTTTATTTCTTATGATCTATTTGATTTTAGCCATTTCTTGAGTAAATAATGAAAACCCAGAAAACATCAAATAGTTTGAAACTAACCCATGATTTGATTATGGAATTGAAATACTGGCAGGTTCTTTTTTGCTTATGGACCAAATCCAGCCCAGGACTTGTTTTGTAAAGGCTGAATGTTATACAAAATTTTTAAGGGGTGTTAAAAAGAAAAGGATATGCAACAGAAACTGTATGTGGCCTGTAAAGCCTAAAACACTTACTATCTGGTCCTTTATAGATAAAGTTTGCCAATCTCTGTTTAAGGGAAACCTTGGAGAAACAGCCATATTCTGCGAAGCTACAACAGCCCTGACTGTTTCTGTCTTTCCTAATAATCTCAACAATTAGGTGTAATCTATATTTGCAAAAAAAATTCATATATAAGCAATATTTAATTTTTTCACTGATTTTAGTCTTGAATCATTTACATACATTCACTGACAAAAGCAGGATATTTTTGCTACATAGGTAATAATTTTACAAGTCTATTAAAAATTCACAAAGGACTCACTGGTAGATTGATAAAGAGTATTAAGATAAAACTAAAGCTTGTATGTTTCTGCAAAGAAAACTGTCTTAAAACCAATTGCCTTTTAAAATAGCAATAGACTCATTAGAGAAAGCAAGTAGACAGTTCTGTCGGGGGGTTAGAGAGATTGAGCAAAAAAGCGGGGGGAAAAAAGAGAACTCATGGACATGGACATTAGAGCCGTGACTGGGTAGGGGAGGGAGATGGGTGGAGGATAAGAGGACATAGAGGGGATAAATGGTGATGGAAAGAGAAAATAAAAATAAGTAAATAAAAGCAATTGCTTTTAGAGTTAACATAGTCTCCAGAACAGATGGTGAAGAGAGAGAGAGAGAGAGAGAGAGAGAGAGAGAGAGAGAGAGAGAGAGAGAGAGAGAGAGAGAGAGAGAGAGAGGGAGAGGATATCACATATCAACATGCATGTTTTTCTTGGCTTCAAACCTGCAATAAAAGTAATGATCAATAACAATGCTTTAAATGACAGTACGTATCTTTGAAAATTACCTGCTCTCCGTCAACTCCTGGGATTCCTGGCGATCCTGGCTCTCCCTGTTAAGATAAAAACTGATGGCTTCCTTCCACTTATCATTAGTAGCATGCTAAGCTATATAAAAATGTTGCTAGTTGGTAACGGTACAATTTGACTTTCAGCAAATGTATCATAACCCAAGAATACTCCATTACATCATACCACATATCTAAACTAAGTAAAATAGCATTTTCTTGAATATTATATATGACAATACTCATATGTAGCTAAGATCCAGTGTGATCCTCATGTGAGTTGCAGGCTAAACAAAAATTGATGAAAGGAAACTGATAAAAATCATTTGATGGCTGACCATATTCTATACTATGAATCTATAGCAACAGCCTATATGTCTCAGTTAACTTTTTTTCTCCTAAAAAAATCTGTATGATTTCTCTTATTTTCCAATTTGAGAAATAAGTAAAAACATGACCATTATCTTAAGAGAGAATAAAATGCAAAGCCACATAAGTTCACAATAGTTTAACTGACACTGGTTGAATCATAAACAAAAATTCATAATGATTGTGAATGTGCTACTTCCAGATAAGTCTCCCTGAAAGATGTAATAAATCAGATAATAACTTAATCCACATTAAATTACTTTTGGATCAATTCGATTTCCCATACTATGCTAGGAATGCACTACATTTACTATTTATATTGTGATTTATTAGAACCCTTGACAAACCCAAAATATATAGATTTATTTTTTCCTAAAGATGTTCTATTAAAAACAAATTTAAACAATGTGCTAGAGATTTATTCAAACAACAAATGTCCAATCACCTTTCAGTTGGGAAGGTACTGAACAAATTCCTTGAAAGATATTATTTTATTTCAAGGAATCATGTATTTGAATCCCATTATAAATATCCCTTGTTTCCAAATTGTGGAAACTTTGTAAAAACAGCTCTTTTGAGAGTTGAATGGCCTGCCTCTCAGACAGGATTCCTAGGGAGCTGACTTGAGACTATATTTTTCTAGAAAGGCTTGATTGGTGATGTTATAAACCACAGTACCGAAATGGCTAGGGCTGTTTTCCCTGGTAAAAACTTTAACAGCTATTGGCCACAGCATGAAATTTGAGCTTTCCAATGTTTTAGAAGGCGCAGCAAACAAATTAAAAAAAAAAAAAAAGAAAAAGAAAAGAAAGAGAAAAAGGGCTTTTCTTTCCAGATTTCCTGCTCTTTGTGGTAGCAGCTAAGTTTATTTTGCCACAAAGCCTGCTGAGGTTGGATGCAACTGGCTAAGCCCTCATTTCATTCAGTCTGAATACTTGTCAGCACTCTGGGCCCAATAACGATTGCTTTGCTAAACTTCTACCTTCAAAACGTGACCCATGAGTGTTTAAAAGAAAAACATAATTCATGGGTTATTCATTTATCCTTCACCAATCAAAAGTGGTTTGTAAAGAGTTTCTTGATGTGTAAGAAGTCAAACAATCCATGTTTGATAAAGGAAGGAGTGATGCCAATTGAAAAAGTTCCCCTTCAGTCTGAGGCTGTGAGTCCTGAGTGAGAATGGGATTTATGTTTGACTCAGGCTGTATTTGCTGAGTCTTGGTCATGGGCCCATCTCACCCCAATGATCTCAACCTTCTCAAGGAGAGATCATGGAACACACAAAGGACTATATCAACTAACCCAAGACCTCAATTACAAGAACCCTGTGAGGTGTGAGGAATGGGGCAGAGTGACAGCACAGTGGGAAGAATGGTGGGGTAAGAGGGAGTATGACTAACTGCCTCCTCCTTACCCCCCTGTCTAGACATTCATTTGGTCAATTTTCCCGTTTCTCAGTTTTGATTCCTAATCTTGACTCCCAAGGCTGAGACAGCCTTCCTATTTTGTATCTTGATCAAAGCACTCACTCTTATTTATAAACTAGTGGCCTGGTGCATGGATTTATGCACATTGAAAGGATATTAATATTAATTCTGTGGCAACACATAACTCACAGCCGAAGGTGGAATCGTGCAGCCCTGTGAGGAATCGGGCTTCCTCCTCTCTGGTTCCAGGGTGTGTCACCCAAGAACTGATGCTTCCAAGTCACCATAGCTCAGCAGCTTCTGCATTGAGCATCTACCTCCTAGTGGTCAGTGCATGTCATACCTACCACCTGGGTAACTGGTTGGACAGTCATTTAGTCATATATATATGTATTATTGTGCCATTACCTGCCTATCTCCCTCCTCAGGATATAATCCCCTGGTTGGAACCTCTTACTATACCTTAGTATTGTTATTAGATATTAGTACTTGGTACAGAGTAGAGGCTCAAAAATTAATTATTGAATAATCTATATATATAAAAACCTAAGTGGCAGTCTGACTATTCTGCCACAATCAGCACCAGGGGGCAGACACTCAACGCACAGGCATGGAAACATGGAACAGACTAATGAATCTCAGAGGAAAGTTGGGGAGAGGGCAGGAAGAGATTAACCAAAGATCTTGTATGCATACTAGAGGCCCAGTGCATGGATTCATGCACAGATGGGGTCTCTCGGCCTGGCCTGTGGGGATTGGTTCAAAAGCAGCAGTTCAACATCCCCTGAATGGGTCTCAGATTGCAAGAGGGCACAGGCCAGGCTGAGGGACTCCACTGGTGCACAAATCTATGCACTGGGCCTCTAGTTAAATTAATAAATGAATAGCAATTGGATTATAAAACTGGGTATTCAGGTTTTAATGATATCGCCCTCTCAGCTAGGTGGTCCTTTTTGCCCCTGTGGGCCAAGGGATGGGCACCCTTTGAGCTTTTGCAGGCATTTGGGCTGTAAAGAAAAATGAAGTCCCAGAGGCTTTGGAGAATTGTAGGGAATGACGTGCATAGTTAGCAACAGGGACAATTTTGTTTCTGGAGACTCAGTCAAGTGAGGAGATGAAACAAGGAACTTAGACATAGAACTCTACATAGAGGAAAAGAGATCTGCATATTTCTTTTTAGGTTGTGGAGTCCAGCTCACAAACATATTAAAGAATACAAATCCAGGCTGACTTATTCACTAGGAACAAAGGCTGTGTTACATCTCTTAGGGGCCAGAATGTGGTGGAGAAATAGAAAGTTAAAAATCCTAAACTGTACACTGTTATACAGGAAATCTGTTTGAAATTAAGATCTATATTCAAATATATTTCCCATAGCCAAGAACCTCAGTAATATTTTACTTTATATTTCTTTTTATAATTGAAAAATATGCTAGTGTTCTGTTCTCAAGTATCTTGAAAGAGAAAAGTACAAAAGCCGATGTGTGTGTGTGTGTGTGTGTGTGTGTGTGTGTGTATACGTGTACATGTCTGTGTATGTATGATAGTCTTAGCAAATAAACTGCTTTAAGAGGCATAAACAAAAGATGGATTACTAAATTACCTGAATTGCCCACAAAAATCCAATGATGAAAGTCATATTTCAACACACATAGCTTAGTTCTGAAAAGCCAAAGTAACTGGCCATGTGTTAACTGATCAAATAACGAAACTTTACTTTGGTGGGAGAAAGCTAATGCAAGCAACAAATTTAGATATAACCACATATGTTCCATTAGATAAGATTTAAATGGCAGAATATCTGAATATATACAATGATGAGATGCTATAAAAATGACTCAAATGATTTATAAAATTGTCATGAATGCATCTCTTATTCTTTCTATAATAAAATAATTAGAAGGAAGGATCCTTTTTAGTGTCTGAGTATATATTCCTTCAATTCTCCTCTATCTAAATACTTTCCTTTCTTCATACACCACATTTAGTGTTTTTTTTTTAACATTTATAATTTATTTAAAACTTGTTTTTCCTTTATTTAATATTTTCTCTTTTCCTCAATGTCCTCCTCCTAAATTGAATGTCATTTCTATATATTTCCCCTCTTTCCTAATTTTCCTTTTTTAAAAATCCTTTTTCCTTCAACCTAAACCTCAATTTTTCTTCTTACCTCCTTTAAGCAATATTGCTGATCTCAGCTCTACAGCATTTTGTAAGATTGATATGCAAAGATACAAATATTTAATATAGGATTCTCTGTACCATATGTGGTAAACGGAATAAGTAAAATAAAGAATAACCTTTGGCCCTTGTAGTCCTTGAGGTCCAGGTGGTCCAGGGGGACCCTAAATCCAGAAAAGACAAAGTTATGAAAGGGAACCAAGTCTATGTATTAAATTTCGTACTTTAATAAGTATACTACACACTTTCTTAATTTCTATCATAATCAAATATTTCCTAATATTGATTTGCAAGGAGGAAAATTTCATCAGTTGCAGACCTACTTATATGCAAAAACATCAACACATAGGCCAAAATAATACTGAAGATGCTTTTGAGTTGAATTGTAAGACAATGTAAAATTGCTACTCTCTCACATTTATCTTCTTAGGTTGAATTAGCTTATTAATATTATCTGTGCCTCTAGACACATTCCTCCCCTACCCTCCAAAGGCTTTGCTTTCCCAAACACTAAAAAACAAAACTATATAATTAAGATAAGGCCCAAGACTTTTTTGGGGAAAAAAACAGTATTTTTTTTCTTGACTTTTTCACTAAACAAAGTGGTTAAACTTGGGAAAATGTGAAAAAGGTTATTTATATAAGAAAAAATAAATCTCATATAAAAACAATTGCTACATTAGTACCATTATGAGCAGCATGCATCAACATCAAATACAAAGGCACAGTCCACAGAAATCATGCAATAGGAGTTACCGTGACAGTTAAGGTGGTAATCCTCTGTTGAGAAAATGTATTGATAAAGACAGAGTTACCTATTTTGTGTGCTGAAGTACAGTAATACATTTCTGAAATAATCAATGTTTTGAATATGTTTTGGAAAGACTGATAATTCATAAGGAATTGACAAGAATTTGAGAGCATATAATCCTATCTTCAAATGAATAGAATACTGATATATTATAAAGATTTCTTTAAACATTATTTTTCGAATTTTATTTAAAAATCTGTGGATAAAGAAAAAAATATCAAAATTTTAATTCACTTAATTTTATCATTTTATTTACTTATTTTTTTAAATTTATTGATGAGAGAGAGAGAGAGAGAGAGAGAGAGAGAGAGAGAGAGAGAGAGAGACATCCATTTGTTATTTCACTTATTTATGTACTTATTGGTTGCCTCCTACATGTGCCCTGAATGGAGATTGAACCCGTAACCTAACCCACTGAGCTACCCTGCCAGGGCTAATTCACTTGATTTTTAAAAATTATGTAGAGGTTTGTCAGTTAACTGTGACCTGAGAAACTTCATCATTCATACAATTTCTAGATCTTCTAGAGTACTTTAATTAGAGAAAACTTGAACAATCTAATTGTGTAAGTAGTATTTTTTTTTCTCTTTTAGTTTGCACCATGTCTAAAGATAGAAGCTGACATGGGATTCATCTAGTTTCTTAATGTGAAGGGCTAGAGTTATGTAACAAAATATATTCTTTGAAAGTATAAATCTCTAAAACACTTGATCCCTAATTTAGGATCATTTTTGTGTTAATATTTTCTAATTTATTTTTTGTGCTAAATGTTCTATAGGACCTATAACCAATTTATGCAACCATAGAAGACAAACATTCTCCATGGAATATTCCAGTCCCAACAGAGAAACATTATGCAATTACACATAAACTTGTGAATACCAGTTTAGCAGCATCCCTTTGTTTTCCACTAATACTCCATTCCAATTTCTGATTTACTAGTAGTTTGTTGTTGCTGTTTTTTATTATTGTTGTTGTGAAAACATAATCTTAACATTATCTATCATACCTCAAACACTTGTGTCTCTAGTGACATGATGTTGTTATTCCTTAGAAAACAATGTATTATGCGTGTGTATAAATACTCAATTTTGTACTCTGATAAAATCTGTTATGGTCATTATAGCTTCAGAGAAAATATATTGTAGTAAGAGAAAAATCAACCAGTACTTTTTTTTTTTAAATCCTCACCCGAGTATATTTTTCCATTGATCTTTAGAGTGGAAGAAAGAGGGAAAGGCAAAGAGAAATATTGATGTGAGAGAAACACATTGATTGGTTGCCTCCTGCACGTGCCTCAGCCAGGCCTGGACTTGGGAGGAGCCTGCAACCAAAGTATGTGCCCTAGACAGGAATCCAAATACAGATACCACTTACTTTATTCATATGGGATTCACCTAAACAACAGTCAAATTTAGGATTATGAGAAAGCTACTTCTTCATTTCTATAGATAAATTAGTCATTAAAAAAATCTTCTAGAAAATTAGAGTAAAAACACTTTCTTATCATTGCCTTCCAATTACACGTTGCAATTTTAACTAGAAAAGAGTCATAAGGCCTTAGAAAAAGGAATGAGCTTAAAAATTAAACCCTTGGAGGTTTTCTAACAGTGCCACATATAATTTTTTTTTTTTATCTAAACACAAAACTAGTTCTTTTATAAATTTAAATATAATAGTATGTTTTATAATGAGGTGCATAATAAAAGAATATTATTAAGGTAACTGAACTAACAGATGGGATTTTTAAAAAATATATAATTTATTGATTTTTGTACAGAGAGGAAGGGAGAGAGATAGAGTGTCATCGATCAGCTGCCTCTTACACACCCCCTACTGGGAATATGCCCGCAACCAAGGTACATGCCCTTGACCGGAATCGAACCCGGGACCTTTCAGTCCCCAAGCCGACGCTCTATCCATTGAGCCAAACCGGTTTCGGCACAGATGGGATTTAAATGATCTTGTTAAACAACTATTTGTGAGACCCAGAAGTTATAAGGGGCAGGGCAGGTTCCATCCAGTTAATAGAAAAAAAAACAAAAAAACCCACAAATGACAAAACACTAAGCTAAGTTTTCAAAACCAGAGTTTTTACTGCCATCCTGAAGCACTAATGTGCAGACACAAAAACGTCCTAAAGATGTTTGCTCATGTTGGACTTCTTGTATCTGGTTCCTCTAGGTTAAAGGTATATATGCTCAGCAGGATTCTCACTTGAAGTTCAGTTATGACTTGAAAGCAAGAATGTTGTTGGTAGAGAAGAAGAAAGGCATGCTCTTCTCTCATGAGGCATGATGGGAAATGGGAAGCATGAGGAGTGATTACATTGGTTGAAGTTCGAGGCTGCTTAGTGATTCATTTCCTAAGATACTTATGTAAGTCACTTTAGAATTAGAGGTTATTTCCTTTCCTTTTTGACAAAGATGCATACTTAAAATCACCCATGATTTACACCAGAGAACAGGTTTAGTTTGAATGCTACTGAGGACTTTTAAAAGCTTGAGTAGGAAATGGGGAAGTTTTACTGCAAATTGTGGAAATGCAACCACCTTAAATAAAAATAAATGGCTTATGGCAAATGTTCACGTAAATAACAAATTTCAATTGAGGCAACAGTAAAATATTTATAATGTGATATTTTTATAACTGTAAAATACTCATATTTATCCAATTATCCTAGACTTTTTTTGCAGAATTTTTAGAGAAGGCAGTAGTAAAATGAAATAAAACTGTGAAAATCCATCACTGGGTAGAGAATTAGAAAAATAAATGTCTGCTATTTCCTTTCAGTCTAATGGCTATTTAGTTTAGTTCTTTTTTTTTTTTTTTTTTTTTTTAAGGGGCTCTTATCCACTAGAGTATATAATTAGAAAAATAAATAGTTTTGAAGTGAAAAACAATGACACTATAAATTATTTATAAGCACAACATATAGTTGCCCTAACTAACACATAAGAATAATAGGTCTTTAGAGATTGAGATATAAATATGAACCAGTTGATTATGATGAATATTGACTTGTTTACAGTCATACAGAACTCATGGTGAGGACAGATTCTTTTCAAGATACAGGTGTCACAATTTTAATGAAATACAGTGTGTTCAGGCACACCACCAGAAAGGGTTCAGGAACTCAGAAAATAATCCTAAGTATAATGTTAGAATCGAAAGACTCTTAGAAAAAAATCTGTTTAATCAAATCCTCATTTTCCAGATGCAATTAATGAAGTATAGATACATTGATTTCTCTAAAATGACTTAGCTAATTAGTAGTAGAGGGGAGATCAAAACAGAGATTACAGTTTTAGATTAAGTAATTCCCGTTCTTAACTACCAGTTAATGATACCAGTAAGTCTTTAAATTTCTTGAGATAGGAATTGCTCCAGGCCAGTCCCTGTTTATGCACAAGATGCTTTAAAAGTCCTCTTTTATAATTTTTTTTGAAAAATGGCCAATAATATTGGAGCAGTTCTTGGAAGGTAAGACAATGGATATCTCTTAAATATTATAGTAAGAATGATGGGAAGCGGTATAAGGGAAATTTATAACATTGTTAATAAATTAAGTTTAAAAAGTGTCTCTATATTTTATAAGTAAGAACTTTGAAAACATAGTAGGTGCACCTAACTAACCTTCTTGTTCTGTTACTCTTTTTCTTACACATACCAATGAGAAGAACAGAAAAAGTAGGCTGATCTGAAGATAGATTCTATAAAAGTCTTGTAGGAAAAGACTCATAGGAATGAAGGCCTACAATAATTAGAGAATATTAGTGAAGTCATGAGGATAGAAAAAAACAAGAAACAAATAGTAGCAAATATTTAAGACAACTGTTGAATCTTTCAAGCAAATAAATGGATTGTACATATGAGATAAATATACTCACTCATTCAATCAATGACTTTATTTAATATTTATGCCCAGACCTGTTTCAGGCATGTTGGGGGATGCAGAGTAAGCACAAGACAGATTTCCCGTCACCAAGTAACCTCCAGTCTGGTAAGCAGCAAGATTAAATAGTTCATGTGACTTAAAGAATAATTAAATGTAAGCTACTGGACCCTGACCGCTAATGTTTAAAAGAGGAGGATCTCATCTGGGTGGCAGCAGTACATTGTTGGAAAGGACTTAAATGGATAAAAGAAAGGAAAGAAGGATGGGATGAACCAGGCAAAAAGAGGAGGATTTTTTATGGATAGGATCAATAAGACCACTTCAGGGGGAAATGTGTTCTGGAAAAATAGAAAATTCTGTATAGGAAACAGAGGAATATAGAGCCTTAAAAATCAGGTACAGAAGTAGAGAAGTTTGAGCTTGATAGAGTAGGCAAGGGGGTCCATTTCGGTTTCTGAGAAGATTGAAACCATCAAAATAGTAAAAACTATAAAAATTAACCTTGAAGTGATGCTTAAGATGGATTAGAAGAGTAAGAAGGCACTAGGAAAGAGGAGTTGGCTGAAGGCTTGTTGCAGTGTTAGACCTGAAATAAACAGGATGTGGACTTAGTTGGGAATGAATAGGATGGGTAAATCTCAACAGATAGCTTGAAAGAAAGAAACATGGCCGAGACCGGTTTGGCTCAATGGATAGAGCGTCGGCTTGGGGACTGAAGGGTCCCGGGTTCGATTCCGGTCAAGGGCATGTACCTTGGTTGCGGGCATATCCCCAGTAGGGGGTGTGCAAGAGGCAGCTGATCGATGACTCTCTCTCATCGATGTTTCTAGCTTTCTATTTCTCTCCCTTCCTTTCTGTATAAAATCAATAAAATATATTGAAAAAAAAAAAAAGAAACAGTAGTATATGGTGGGATATAATGGATGAAGGGCTAAGAATAGTTAAAAATAACTCTAAAGTTTCTATCTCAAGAAATTCAAAAGCTTGTGGTATCATTAGCAGAAACCGGTAAGTTAAGGAAGGGAATCACTTGGTAGGTGGGAAAGATAACCAGTTTAACTTCATGTCTTGGTGGAAGTTGATAATCAATTGTGCATCCATTGAGGAAATATTCCTAGGCAGCTGGAAGTATAGGCAGATCAGATACGGTGTAAAAGATTTAGAAGCAGCCATAACACAGAAGGACATGGAGTGATGTGCCAAGAAAAGATTAGAGACTCGAAGATACCAAAAATTAGGGAATGGATAAAGAAACTGGAAATACAAAAATAGAGTGGATCCATCATAGACAGAAACTGGAAGAAATGAGAGTAGAGGATCAGAGAAACCAGGAAGAAAAAGTTTCAGAAAAGGAAGGTGGTTTAGGATAAATGTCACAGAAAAGTCAAGGGTGATAAGTACCACGTGCTTGACTTAGATGTTATTAGTGACCTTTATAGGAGAGGTTACAACAGACTGGTGACAGAAGCTAGAATGCAGGAGTCTGAGCATAAAAAGGATGAATAGGATGCAAAGTGATGGAGGCATGCCACATAGTCTATGGTTTTCACTTAATGGAAGAAAAAGAATCGAATGGTAGCAGTAATAAGAAACACCCACGGAGGACTTACTCAATGCCAGGCATTTAGCCATTTACAGCTCACAATAGCCCTTTCAGGCAGATACTACAACTGTCCTCATTTTAGAGAAAACTGAGGCCTAGGTCATGCATTTAGTAAGCAAAAGGGCTGAGATTTGAACACAGGCATCTTCAACTCCAGAACCACAGGGCTTTTCATTGCTTTGCTTGGCTTGCTTTCCAAGCAAGGAGGCAAAGATTGGTGAAATAAACACAGATTTTAAACCAGGTAAGACTTACACATACCTGAAGGTACTAAGAAAAGAGAGGCTTAAAAATGCTAGGAAATAAAGAGGATAAACTGGGGCAAGCAGAAAGGGATGGGTTCAGAATAGGAAGAGGGTGTGGTTTGAGCAGAGGAGCTCCCTGGAATCCCTGGGGGTAGGAAAGCTGATGTTTATGCTCATCAGTGTCACTGTCTGTGGCGGGGAGCAGTCACTTGCCTGCAAGGCTTCCTGGAGGTTGCCATTGTAGTCTATGATCTCTGTGGCTCCTTGATCCCCCTTTTGACCAGGTGGGCCCTATGGAAAAAAAAAAAAAAAACAACCAACAGGAAATCATGTGGGCTAGGCTAGGATATAGAAGGGACTTTGGCAAAAACAGAATTAGTAACTTGGAGCTCTTTGACCATCAATTGCTGGCTAAGGCACGACCACACTTTAGAATACATAGTCATGTTTGAAGTTTGTCCTTATTTCATAGGAGGTGAGCCATTTCTAACTTCCTTGTCAGTGCATGTTAAAAAGATATGAAATATGAATAAAAAAATAGGCATGAGTAAATCTCTGAAACTGTTTTCTGAAAATTATAAAGTGTGGGCTAATCTGATTCAACTTGTAAACATTCATTGGCTTTCTCCATATTTATTAAAGCAACCCTAACCTTTTCTGGTCATTTACAACTCAAAGATGGCTTCCTCATTCTTTAAGAAGATAGAGCTCTGTTCTTAGGAAACTCCTGGTTTTCCCAACTGGAATAGAGTTCTATTAAAATAAAACCAAAGAAGACATGCCATTGAATTTCCACTAGTTTTGTCCTAATTCCTTGCCTGTGTTTTAACAAAATGCTCTGAAAATAGGGGTGGTTGCTTTATTTTGAGAAAAATGGAAAATTCTACTAGCTGAATGACTATGGATTTGCTATTGCTTGTTTAGCAGAGGGAGATTAGACCTTCTTCTTTTGAGCTCATTACGTGTTAGAATCTATCCACTCATTGTTACTTGTGAGTGAAATTGAAAATAATACGAAAGGGGGTATCAATAATAATTACACTAGTCTCCCTCTGGTGCTATTATTGGGTATTATTAGTCAAGGTGCCCTGTGAAAACACCACATAGATACATACTTTAATTCTGGGTTTGTGGGGGCATATGGGGCAAAAGCTGTGATGAGAGACACACTCACTCTTGGTCCCAGGGTTCCAGAGTCTCCTTTGTCTCCACGGTCACCCTTTCACCAGTGAAGAGAAAAAAACCTAATTAATAGGAGGGCCAACAGTCTAGAAATATCTCAGATCTAAGGATGTATTTAATACCATACAGCAGCACCCTTATTACAAACTTCTGAAGTACAAAATCACAACTAGAAGAACAATAACCACCTACATGGCAAATGCTTTGCTAAGATACATCTTGTAGTGAATTAAAATTCCCCTTTCAGTTAAGAGTGTATCTTGGAACAACAATGTATATATTAGCTCTTTCACTAGGGATCTTCAAAAGCAAAGCAAGTGGTTTCCATGACAGCCAATGTGCCATGTTACCCCTCAGACTGAGCTATGTTTTTGCCTTTATGTGAAACCTGGGGCAAAGGTAAAAAGAGCCAACCACTTTGGTTTTCTTTCCTCTGAGAGGTAATGTGTAAATAATTGAGACAGGGAAGGGATGGAGAGCTCATTCTGGGAGAATCAGAAGGGAAAGGTCACCAGCTAGGCCTTCCTCTGATGACGGAGATTGGAGATTTGAGGCAGCGTTTTCCTGTGGGTACAGGCATTTTAACACAGAAGGTGCTGAAGTGGACAGCAGCTAGCTGGGACTGGTGGGCAGGGCTGAAGGTCAGGGGCAGGGCAAACTCAGCTCTCTCATTTTTTTTTTTTTTCTTTAATGCTAAATGAAAAATCACTGAAGTTCCACTTATGGTGTTATTATCCCACCTGCAGAGACACAAGGAATAATCCAAGTCTCAAACTACATCCACACTCAAAATTCTCAGAAGTCTAAACAGAAACACTGGAGAAGAGATCTGGACCTGTGTACATTTGAAGGTTCTTTAAAACAACCTTAAATTTATTGAGACCTTTGACTAAATGGAATTCAAAACATTTTGATATATCTTTTTATATGCTCCTATAAACTTGGTAAGGACCAATGAAGAGAAACAAGAAAAGGGATTATAATTTTTATCCATCCACATTGACTCATAATAATTAAATTGGGAGAACAGAGAATAATTTCTGCTGTTTTCTTTATTTCTGCACCAATTTCCCATATTATTAGCTAATAGCATTTTAAATAACACGATTCTGCTAACAATGTATAGATAACTAAAAATATTATAGAGAACATGGTTCAGAAAAGAATTTCAATTAGTGGTGAAATTTTAAGGCAATGAAAGGAGTCAACTAAGTTAAAAGCACAGTAGCCCTGGATGGGTGGCTAAATTGTTTGTGATGTCATCCAATACATCAAAAAGTTGTGGGTTCGATTCCTCATCAGGGTACGCAACTAGGCTGTAGGTTCAATTCAATCCCTGGTTTGGGTACATATAGGAGGCAAATGATCTATGTTTCTCTCACATAGATCTCTCTCTCTCTCTCTCTCTCTCTCTCTCTCTCTCTCTCTCTCTTTTTCTCTCTCTCCCTCTCTTTCTCTCTCTTTCTCCCTCCTCTCTCTAAACATACCCTAGGGTGAGGATTTTTTTTTAAAAAAAGCAAAGTACAATTAGAATATTTATTACAAAGATAACCAGTAAATGAAAAATAAGATTTATACAATACATAAGTTAAATTAAGTACAGTACTTAATTTTTTCCAAAGAAACTATTCTATGAGACAGGAAATAAAACTTCCCTTAAAGAAGTCTCCTTTAGTGTTTAGTCATAAACACACAAAAACAAACCAATTATTCTGAAATATCATCATAGGGATGAAATTACTGGAAGAGTTTAATTTAAAACATGATTTTATGTGGAAGAGGCCAAAAGCACAGCTCTTGAAGGCCACATGTAACATTAAAATGATTGTCTGGTTACTGACCTTTGACCCCTTTGGGCCTCTAGCTCCTGATTCACCTTGTTTCCCCTATTATAGGAGAATATGAAAATGAAAAAGAGAAAAGAGACAGAGTAGTAAGAACAGAGAAGAGAAATGATCAGTGACATAAAAATGGAAACACTTTATTTTAACTGCCATACTCTATGGCTCTGTGTAATGTTGGCTATTAAAACACTAAAGGTAAGAATTATCACAGTATCACTGGTTCATCCCCTGGTCTCCCCGGCAACCTTCATTCCAACATAACTTGCCCTCCCACCAGGGGCAGGGAAGAGCTCCGTGAATGATTCTCATTAGTCTCAATAGTGTTAGCATAAATTTCCTTTTCATCAAAGAATAAATCATTTCCTGTGTATCTCGGCTGGGTTATTAAAATAAAGTGTTACCATATTAGTTTGCAGGAAGTTTAGAGGAATAAAGACTGAACAGTCAAATAAATTTCAAGGTGTTATCATCAAGTTACCATCAAAGCTAAATACAACACATGTCAACATGTTCTCATATGTTTCAATACCCATTGAGTGGGAATGTGTTAACGACAGTGACTCCCCTTCACATTTGGATGTGTTACTACTTTTGTGCATTGAAAAGAGAAAATTAGGAAAGTTAAATTGTAAAATTCCTTTTTTTTTTTTTAAAAGAACCAATTGGTGTGTATTTCAATAAGTTATTTGTGCATTTCAATAAAATAATATTTGTTGAGGAATTTTAAATTTTAGTTTATGTTCTAAATCAAGAGGCACACATTTCCAAACCAAAGAACGTTATTTTCCAACGTAAGAATAACTGACCTTTGGTCCAGGGGTTCCAGGCTCCCCTCGCTCACCTCTTCCGGGAGGCCCTGCCTCCCCTCGCTCACCCTGTCACAAAATGCAAAACCATAAATGGCAACTCTCCTCTCTCTCCCCCTATCCCCAGCTGGTACCTGTAGATTAGTAAGTAAGTTGAATAAAATTAAAGAAAGCATATAATTGCCATTTATTTATCATGTACCCAGCACTGTATTAATCACAGCATGAATTACCTAATTTAATCAAACTATTGTTCAACCCACTGTATTATCACTTCCATTTGGTAGATAAGGACATGAATTGGTACATGCCTGTCAGACGCCTACGTTAGTAAATGGAAGACCTCCAAAGGGACCTGATAAGGACCACGATGATACCTCAAGTCAGGAACAGACACACAGTTTTCATTCTGTGGCCACTTTCTCACTACTACGGGGATGCAGCATGGCAAAGTGGTTAAGGCTTTGTAATGGCCATAACTCATCACTTCATAGTGGCCAGGCTTCTTGTAATCCCACATCCTGGGCCTGTTATTTATCAGTTCTGGGTCTTAAGACAAGTTAGTTAAGTCCCCAAAGCCTCAGTTTCCTCTGTAAAATACGGAAAATTATAGTACTGATCTCATAACTTATAAATGTAGTACATGACACATAGGCATAACCGCTTCACTTTCTCCACAGCTCTGTGAGGTATGAATATGGCCATTGCCCCCAAGGAGCCAGTGACCTGCCTAGACAAGGTCCACATAACAAAACAGTCAAGAATTCACGGGTAGCATAAGGCCATACATGAGAGAAGAAGAAACCCATGGGGTTTTTAATGGTCCAGACTGGCCCCCTGGGGGTGGGACTCCAGTCATGTCCTGAAGGATGAGTAGGCTGTTATTTTATAAGTATTGCTGTTATGACTATGCCCTGAATGAGTGCAGGAACTGCACAAAACACTTTACGTGCATTTTCCTATGCAATCCACAGGGCAGATGAGAAAGGTGTTCACATTCACAGTCTTACAGACGGGGCAACTGAAGCTCAGAGAGGGTAAGTAACTTTCTCAAAGTCACAAAGCTTTCAAAAGGAAGAGCTGCAATTTAAAACTGTGCTCAACGCTCAGCTTCTGTAGAAATATTTTTGTATGCGATCCTTTGAATATCTCTAGTCATTTTCTAAGGAAAAAAATTGTAGCCGGGGAATTGCTGTGTCAAAAAGTATGAACATAGGAGAAGTTTGCCCAGTCACCCTCCAGGGAGACGCCGCTGTCTTATACTCCCTGAGTGCAGCAGACTGGCTTCCCGCATGACGGGCAGCGTTCAGTACTCCAACAGGCTTTGAATTCAGTTCGGTGTTAGCTGGGCGATACAGGGCTTTCCATTCCAAGACCTTTATCTGTGTCAGTCCCTCTGTGGGAAGCTGTTATGGTTTTGCAGGTGAGGGGGGATGGAGTAGTGCAAGGACGAAAGAAGTTCAGGCAGTTGCTCAGCATGACCAATGAGAGTGGGCCAGTGGAGAAGGCGGGAGAAAGCAGGGAAGTGAGGGATGCAGCAGACGGGAAAGATGCTCCGAGAGCTCTCCCAGGGTCAGAGACTCAAGCGCTTCGGGTAATATATGGAATTTTTATTTTTTAAAAAAAGCACCGTATTTGGCATTTCTCTTAATATTTTACAGAAGAATGCCAAAATAGTAACTGTAAGCTTGTTTTAGGGCAAAACGGAAACCTTAGAAAATCATGTGTCTGTTACATACCCTAAGAGTGGAGTGGCTGTATCTTTATGTAGAATCACTTTAAAAGATGACAATGCCCTTAATTGTTACTTGTCACTTTCTGGGATTATATTATTTATGTGTTCACTTCTTTCTCTCCTCCCACCCTTCCTCACACATCCTGGAAGGTAAGCTTCAGGAGAGTAGAGACCATTTTTGCTGCATTTAGTTTTCATTCTCAGACACTAAAAAATAAAGTCTGGCAAAATGTTGTTGAATTAACGAATAAACAGTATCACTCAAAGTATTCTAAATTATTGAGAATAGCACTCCATTTCTTTAGACTGCTGTAGGTCTCTCCCAGGACTGACGCAGATGCTGGGGACACAGCAATGCATAAACAGATTTTTAAGTGCCATCACAGAGCTTCTCTCATTATGATTTCTCTCACGGTGTTGGGGGTAAAACACAGATTAATTTATATTTTTAATCTGAATCGAGTGGGACAAAACCAGATTACCCAAACAAGTGGGGGGAAAAAACTAGTGTTCGGCTGGAGGAAATTTTTTAATAATCATGGCTTCTCCGTCACGATACCAAATTCATGTATGATAGGCAATTTAACTGAAAAATAAACTTCACAATACTTCTAATAAAATGAATATCCTATCTACATCCTTTCTTGTAGAAATACAAAACAGGTACAGAACATTCTTCATTTTTATTGGGAGTTCAGAGTAGTATCTGTGATAAGATTATCTGGTCTGTAAAATCAGCCTGGGCTCCTCACGAGTAGTAATTAATGAGATTTTATGGCCCCTGCATCTGGATCTTTTTTGAAACTGTGGAATAGCTTAAGGTTGGTGAACTAAAGAAGAGATATTTAGGGCTGAACTCCCCTCTCTACAGCCCATGTTTCTTCTATATTTCCTTGCTTAGCAAACCAAATGCCACCGACATTTAGAGATGAGTTAGCTCCAGCCTGGTTCTCTGAAGCACCAACCAGGCAGAGGTTTGAGCCTATAACCAAACTGCTTTCCTTCTCTGAAGCTCAAGCCTGAATACATACACCGGCTCTTATATGAACACAGAATGCTCAGTTCTCATTCTGTCTGTGTATCTCTCTCTCTTCAGTTCTCGTTCTCTCCTCCCCCCCCCCCCCCCAAAAAAAAAAATATCCCCTCCTGAAAGTGTGTTTCTGTGTGAGTCTGTTCAGGCTAAAACAGGCATTCCTCATTCCTCATATTTTGTTAATAAGTCTGACAGCTCATTATGTGAAAATGAAATTGCTTGGAAAAACAGCAATTTTGCATACATTGGACCCAGTGCCCCTTGGGCCGCGCATAGTTTCCGTTTACTGGGATTAGAGTTATTTTCTCTTGAGCAGCGGGAACGAGGATGCCTCTGTCAGAACAGACCCCGAACACATTTCTCCGGCTCCCGGAAACGAGCCTGTTTTATTTCTGGCGAATGCAATACACGTGGAGGCAAAGGCGGCTATGGGTTAAAAAAAAAAAAAAATGTAGTTTGATTTCATTTTGCCCCTCCTTTGATTCATGACTCTGTCATGAGTAAAGTTCCTCGGAGCTGTACTTTTTAATGTCTTGCTGGGCAGATAAAAAGAGAACGATAGGCCTGACTGTATCCGCAGCAACATAACTTTTTATTTGGCGGCATATAGGCTGTGCTTTTAGAGCCCTCTCTAGGGCTGCCAAATGGAAGATCACGAGATGGTTTTCATTACAGGATCTTTCTGCAAACGTTATTCAGGATGGATCCTTTCGGGATGAGGCACTTAGGAATCTCTATGACATCAGTACTCCTTGAAATCCAGGGAGTGATGTGGGAATAATAATAATGTTTGATTTACAAGTTTGTCCTAAAATCAGCGATAAGGAGGAGGGGTTAATGAGTTCTATCTCCCCTCCTCAGAATTCCCCCACTTTTCCATATGGCCAGGAAGCTTATAGCACCACATCAATTTAGGAGCAATTTGGGGGACGACTGGAACCACTGAGATAGCCCACCTTCCTGTTGTCTTGCCCAAGGCTTTCTAACATTAACTTCCTGTTACTCTATTTCAGGGGTCTTCAAACTACGGCCCGTGGGCCACATGCGGCCCGCAGAGGAGTCTGATCCGGCCCGCCAGGTTTTTTGGGCAGTGAGCGCAGCCGAGGTGTTACAGTAGGAATTAGTAGTTCATATAGTCCGGCCCTCCAGCTCTCTGAGGGACCGTGATCTGGCCCCCACTTTAAAAAGTTTGAGGACCCCTGCACGGGGACCCCCATTAGCAGTGTTAGAATGGGTGATAGGCTGCTTTTGTTCTTTATGAGGCAAAAAGGTAAGGTCACCCAAATGGCAAAGTTATCCCACATTTCTTTCAACAAATGGACTAAGATTTTATGACAGAAAATTTCAGAAAGGAAGGAAGGGGGAAATGCCACTCACCTTTGTTCCTGGTAAGCCTGGTAAGCCTGGCTCTCCCTGAGGACCAAGGAAACCTGGTTCACCCTTTAAAGAGATGGGCAAGTGAGATTGTTATCACTAGACAGTAAGTGAGTAAAGTTAGACTGATTTCCTTCTATTGGAATTTTACTTCTTTGATAGCATACAGCTTTCCTGATGAGATTCAGCCACTGAATATATTAAATAGGTTTTGAACAACAAGAATGCTTTGAGCAAAGATTTAGAAAGTAAATGTGGCAAACCACCCAGATAAATCTATATATATATATATATATATAGACTGGTAGCTATAATGGGCACTGACCACTAGGAGGTAGATGCTCAATGCAGGAGCTGCCATGAAGCACACTGGCCATCCTATATAATAAAAGGCTAAAATGAAAATGGTCCCCTCGGGAGTTCGACCGAGTGGGGGTTTGACTGCTCACTATGACATATACTGACCATCAGGGGGCAGCACGAAACAAAAAAAGGCCTCATCCAGCAGCCAGGGGAAGGAAGGCCCCAATAGGCCCTAATTGCTGGCTAGCTCTAGGGACTCCACCCTTGCATGGATTTCATGCACCGGGCCTCTAGTGTCTCTATAATTTCCTTTCTCATCTGCTGTCCTGTGGTTCTTACCATTTACCAGGTCCAGTTAATTATGTTTGGGTGAGTGTGAAAGGTAGCCTTTAAGATAGGTGTAAGCAATCCCACCTCTTGGCATTCATGCCTTAGTGTAATGGCCTCTGCTTGAGTGCAGACTGGAGTTAATGACATGTCTGATTAACAGAATTTGGCAGAAGTATGGGATATCACTTCTGAGGCTAAGTCATAAAAAGACCATGGCTTCCACCTCCAGGGGGTCTTTCTTGTTCTCTCTCACTTGGATCACTTTCTTTGGGGAAAGCAAGCTCCCATACTGTGAATAGCACTATGGACAGGTCCGAGTGGTGAGGTCAGAGATCAGCCAATAACCTCATGTATGAGCTTGGGAGGGGATGCTCCACGCAGGTGAGAGCAGAGCCCTTCCTAGCAGCTTGACTGCACCCTCATGGGAGACACTGGTCCAGAGGCACCCTGCTGAGCCTTGCACAGATTCCTGTTTCTCCAAAACTGTGAGATAATTGTTTGCTGTTTAAAGCCAGTTTTTTGGGGGAAGTGGTAATAATGATATGCAGCAATAGATATCTGAATGTTAGATGTGGCTAGGGAGGAGATTCAGGAATGTTCAGCATACAGAGAAAACCTCTCTCCTTTCCCTACCTCCAAAACCTCTTCTCCACTTAGAGGAATCCCAGTTGTGGTATACTAAAAGCTATATTTGGTTTTGTTCCTGGTCCCTGGCACAGAGCTCCTACAACCCTTTGAATTTCCTGAGTGATAAGAGTAATAGGAGCATCTTTTGTTATCCTTGACAAGCCCCTTTCAAACATACCTTAATAGTCTCCAGAGAGGGGAGGAAGGCTGGAGACTGAGTTCAATCACCACTGGCCAATAATTTAAGCCATTATGCCTACAATGGAACCTCCATAAAAACCCCTAAGCAAAGGGGACTGGAGAACTGCCAAGCTAGTGATCACATCCCATGCTGGCCAGATGATGCACCCCAACTCCATGGGGATAAGAGGCTCCTATGCTCCAAACCCCTCTGATCTTACCCCATGTATCTCTTTGTCTGGCTATTCATTTTTATCTTTTACAGTAAACTGTAATATTAAGAATGGCATTTTACTGAGTTCTCTGAGTTATTCTAGCAAATCATCAAACTAGAGTCAGAATAGGTTGTGAGTACCCTCAAATCTGTAGTTAAGTCAGATGGAAGTCAGGTAACCAGGGGCTCCCCATTCCTGTGATTCACATCTGAAGTGAGGGCAGTCTTGTGGGACTGAGCCCTTCAACCTGAAGAATTTGATGATAACTCTGAGTAGTTAGTGTCACAATAGGATTGAGTTGTAAGACAGTTGGTGTAAGAGAACCAGAGTTGGATAATTGGTGTTGGAAAAGACATTACGTATTTGGTGTCATATTTTCTTGACTAGCCATAAATTTTATTTTCTTTTTAAAAATGTGGGTTCAAATGTAAGATAGTCTAACTTCCTAAAATTAATAATAAAGTTTTAAAGTAAAAAATGTAATGGCTCTGTTCCCATATTTCCTTTCTCTTCCCCTTTTCCCCCAACCCCACAATGAATTCTTTCTGGAGCAGTTGCTAATGTTGATGCTTTTTTTTCCTAAGGTAATGGTATTTCAACATTTGTTTTTTGTTACTTGGAGTTGCATTTTAAAAATACACTATATAAAATCTTGGGTGTTGGGCAAGCAACAAACTGATATAACCACCACAAATGTATCAGACTGGCATATAACTCAAATTGACTTATCTCTGGCTCTGATGTGCCTGGTACTGGTTTAAGAACAAAACAAGGTGGAGGAGAACGAATGCTTTAAGTTCATTTTTTTGGTGAAATTTCTATAACTCTATTCTACCTGTCCCCATACCCTTACACACATTGGAAAGGAGAATCTGAACAAAAAATTTTGGGTGGATCTCTTAACTGACTAAAATGAAAATCAGCCGAGACCGGTTTGGCTCAATGGATAGAGCGTTGGCTTGAGGACTGAAGGGTCCCGGGTTCGATTCCGGTCAAGGGCATGTACCTTGGTTGTGGGCATATCCCCAGTAGGGGGTGTGCAAGAGGCAGCTGATCGATGACTCTCTCTCATCGATGTTTCTAACTCTCTATCTCTCTCCCTTCCTCTCTATACAAAATCAATAAAATATATTAAAAATAAATAGATAAATAAATAAATAAATAAATAAAATGAAAATCAATTATATTCAGAGAAATCATGATGACTATTCTACTTCTTGTAAAAGAGTTTAACTTGTTACTTTAAACAAAAAAAATCATATGGAATACATTTATTTACAAGTAAAATATTTCTCCCAATAAAATGATATACATATAAACATTCCTTCTCCACCCTCAAGAAATAAAGTTGTATTAAAGTCAATGTGAATCATTAGGAATGACTTACTGGCATGGAAACATAATGCAAGTTAATAGGTTGAAAGTTTACATGTAGGCAAGACTCTTGCAATATCTTCAAGTAGAAATAAAATGATCTCACTATTTAGCAAAGCAATAGAAGCACTGTTAAAGCATACTAATAAAAGAGAAGAAAAAAAAGGCAAATGTTGCAAAAATGTATTTCTTATTCATGTTAGTGCTTAGTTTATAAAAAGATGAAACATGCAGTTTCATAGTTCACAAATAAACAAATAAGGCTTTGTGATCTCAGTGACCAGATTAAAGTGGCCCTTTCTTTGTTTTTAGAAAATAGAATATATTTTATCCCAAGTAAATATATAAAAAGTTCCTTTAAACAGAATGGTCAAAGGAAAAATTTAAGAAGGCACCCACCATATCCATATTCTTATTTATTTCAATGTACTCAAGGCGAAGATAGCATATTTAACTTTAGGACCACAGGCATATTTTTATTGGATCTCAGAGCTTCAGTGACTTCAGAGACAGCTCCATCCTCTCTCTGGGAAGGAAGTCTCAGGTTTGAAGGATAATTATTGAAGTAAATAAGGCATGCATATGTCTACTCATGATTCAGCTGGTTGGACTATTTTTTTGCCTTTCAAAGCTTACAGCAGAACCTTTTAACTTACTCTTATTAGTGTACAGAGTAGGAAAAAAAATCATTGATACATTTCAGACTCCACATGTCACCTAAACTTTAAGAAACTATCACTTGTAGAGTTTGGGTTAGTATCAAAGAAGAATACTCGTAATTTTATGAAAAGGCTTTATTAAAATAATCTTTCCTTGTCCATTTACCTATCTGCACATGGCTGGTTCTCCTTTAAATACTTCAACCAAAACAACAAATTGCAACAGATAGAATGCAGAAGCACATATGAGAATCCAGCTATTTTCTATTAAGCCAGACATTAAAGAGATTTGCAAAAAAAAAATAAAATAAAAAAGTTACTTTTCTTCCCCCCCCCCTTTTTTTAAAGATTCAGTTATCTTTCATTAAGCACATACCCAGTTTTAATTAACACATAATCAGTTTTTTTTTTTAATTTTGGGGTTTTAATTTCTAGTACAGAAATATCAATGGATAGAACCTACATAAACAAAAACTCTTTTAATCCTACTTTGTAGGTGTGTAAAGGGGTTTTGAGTCCAAAGTGTTTGAGGACTAGTGGTACAAAGTCAAAGACTGGATTAAAGCCTGATTTTATAAACTGGAATCTTGACCTGCCATATAATGGAAGATTCTGGCATCATTACTGGTGGTTTAGTTAAGACTTATTATAAAGATAATGTAATAAAAGCCCTTAGTGCTGTCTCTATAATGAGGTGAGTGGACAATAAATGTTTATCATTATTGTTGCCCTTATTATTGGCTCAGCAATTTTGGCTATCATTATTATTAGTAGTAATTGTAATAGAAGTCTTATAGCTCCCGGACTAATTGGTGATAGACAAGGTGAGCGGTGTTTTTTTTTGTTTGTTTTTGTTTTTTTTTTATAACCTGGATGGGGCTGTACTCAATACCTCTCCAACTTCTTTCAAGAAGTAACTCTAAATTTTCTCATGTGATCATATCATTTTATCCATCTTTTAGAGCATTTAGGATTGCAAAACCCAAAGTGGGTAAGGTAGAAATGTGACAGATTTACTATGAGTGAGTTTTCATCTTGTAAGAAAAAGAAAGAAGAAAATGGTCATATCTATTGAATTTCCCTAAACAAATGTAATCCTTTAAAAAATAAAAAGTCTTGCCTCTTTGACTGATGATTAGAGCCTTTGATTAAAGGCTCTAGAATCTCCTAAAAAGCCTAGCGGAGAGGCTATGCCAACCTACTTTAATGTGATAGATAAGCAAATGACTACTCTACTGTAGTCACATGCCAGTTAACCAGTATAGAGGAACGAACCTGCATCAGGGGAAGGCAGGGAAAGCAGCTGAAATGTGATTCAAACTCAAAACAGTGAGGAAATCACTCTGGAGTAAAGCAGACTGCACAAAAATGAGGTTAGGCTATGTAAGTATTCAGGGCAATAAACAGGGGGAGTAACTAATTATATTGGACTATAAAGTAATTCTCAGACTTGTTTGCATATCTAATCTCATTTGGACAGTGGGAAATAGGAGACTGCTAAATTGGAAATTATTCACACATATTTGTCCAAGTAGACAGGTGGGAGTGAGATGCAACAGAGGAAACTGGCACTATAATAAAATTAAGCCCTTAAATTACTTTAATGAAGAAACCACTAAATCTACAGGGCTTTTTTTTTTCTTTTTCTTTTTCTTTTTTTTACAAGTCAATTACCTGAATTAGAAAATCCCAATTATAATTTCAATGAGTCATTTTAGGAATAACATGGGAAACCTAAGGCTGAGGGCCTTTGAAAAGGGCAGATGCTGACCCCCTAATCAGGAAAACATAGACTTAAGCAGGTAAACAGAAAGTAAACTAGCTTTACAATTAAAGTGAAAACAATAAAATATTTTCTTAGACAATATTAATCTTCTCAGTTTATTATGTGTTAGTGCTTTTTTTTATGACAACAAAAAATGTCTAAAGAAAATGGGGAAAAGGCAAAGTCTTCAAACCAATGAAAAGCAGAGGAATAACTTAAGTAGAGTACTAATTACCTCTGAGCACTTTAATCTGTTTTTCTCTCAAGTATCACATACATTTTTCCCCTCCTTTCAGCTATTCAAAATTTTTCTTTCTCTCTCTATTCACTCACCATCTCAAAAGAGGTAATATTTTAGGTTTTTACTTTTGTTATTATTGAGAACAATGTCAATTGGGATTCTATTCATATTGGTGCCACTGACAGTGTGAGGAAGGGAATTAAAAGAGTGACGGCAGCCAACTGAAAGATCTTAAAATGTAATTGCTTTCAAAGTACCTAATCAGGGAAGAGAAAAGTAAAAAGAAGGGAGAGGAAGAGAAGAGGAATAAAGAAGGAATGGAGGGAGGAGGCAGGAGTAAGATGGGAGAAGACAAGAGGGGCGAGGAAGAATGGAGAGGAAAAAGCATCTCAAAATGTTATATTCCTCTATCATGGCCATAACAATTGAATCCAGGTTTAATCTGTTGCATTTTTTTTAGTTTGTTTTCACTGGTTCTAGAAATGTCCAACTAGATCTATCCTTGGGCCAAACAAAAAAAACCACAATATCATATTTAAGTCTTAAAATAAATACAGAATTATGACTTAACCACAGTCTGGAGATAAAATGTATACTACAATACTATCAGAACCTTAATACAATCCAAAATGTTAATCACTAAAACACAATTAATAGTTGGCATCATATTTTGCTACCCAAGCCACATGCTAACCAGTGATTAAATGGTTGTCAGAGAAATAGAAATCTCAGCTCTGTTAGTGGTATTATAATATGGCATTAATACAGCATCAAATTCCAAAATGAAGAAAACTTTGGTTTAATTATCTGGCCTTGTCCTGGACATTGCATATGATTTCTCCCTGAGTTGTTTCATGAGTTTTGTCCTTTACTTATTCTTAACATAATTAATCAGCTCATCACCAATGAATTAAATAACCCAGGTTTCAATACCAAGACTGAACACATTTCCTTGTGTTGAGCTGGTGGGAAAGCTGTGGTTTTGGCAACTACACGGAGACCCAGGTTGGCAGCAGAAATGTTATGAATTCATGATGAAGCCCAATAGAGGCCTCCTAGTAAACTGCTGGAAATGGCAGCAGCTGAAAAATCTCACGCATGTTACTCATTTAAACAGCGAGGGCACATAAAGATGCAAAACCAAGTCTATGGATTTCAGCTACAGCTGGGATGATTCACATGACCAATTTTGAAGGGCCTGATAGTTTTGCATTGATCTTTCCAACTACAGTTAACTGTTTCGGCAGCCATAACTTTGATCTTATAATGCGAAGCTCAATGAATATGTCACAGTAACCAATATGTATTATGTTTGAAAGTTATTCTATTTATCCTAATGAAATAAATAATTCCTTTATTGGAGTGTCAGTATTAGAGAGCATGCACACTCTCTCTCTACTTTCTTTCATGAATTGGCAATATGTACAGACAAATGAATCGAACTATCAGGAGATTTAGCTATAGGAAGGTTGGATCTATTACTCTATAAGGTAAAGTGAAGACACCACAAAGATAAGATTTTGACTGAAGTCACTTTTGCTCTACTCATTTGCTATTATTTTTAAAAATGTAAACAGCCTACTGAGATAACTTAAATTCTGTGTATTCTGACAAGTAAATAAACAATCCCAAAACAAAATTTAACCCCCCAAATAATACAAACAATAACCATCTTTACAAACCAAGAAGGCAAGAGAACCTGGCCTTCTATAGTACAAAAAGGCCAGTGAAGTCTAGGAAATGCATTAAGAACTTGACCTTTCTGAACTCTAATAAAGACCATAGAAAATCTGGACCAATTTTTCTTCAAACTCACATTTGATACATATCAAGGAAGTATTTCAGATAACCTTACTTTGACTTTTAAATGACTATTGGGACAATTTACCTAACACTAGTTTGTCAAATTTACATAAAGGATGTCCTTCATATAGATGAGAAGAGTCAGCAAATATGGGAATGGGGTTATTAGTCAAGGTGAAAAGGAAGAGACAGACAGCTTCATTCATACAGAAATTGCTCACCAGGTGTTTCCCTATAAACTTCCAGAACTCAACATCTGTTACATAGAAGGGTGGACAGAAAGTCCTAACTGATTAGCTCTTGCCCACAGAAAAATCTCTGGTTTTTCATTTATTACCATTTGTTTTATTTTTACAAGTCATTATCAATTAAAGGAGTACAAGATATCATTTTTTAACCTGTCTAAAAAGACTCCTCTATTACCTGCTTAAACCAAGCCATGTTTCCCATGATATTTGTTACCCCAAGCAGATCCAATCTTTATTGCCCCCAAAACAGTACCACAGGGTTCAAAAATATGTGCTGATTTGCGTGGGTGCTAAAAGCATCACCAATAATTTTGATTAATGTGTCTTGACACTGAACGCATTAGCTATACAATATTCTTCTTGCTTAAAGGCTAATTAGAATTCAAGTCAGCATGATACCTGCTTTTGAGGATTACAGCAAGAACATTTGTTGTAATAAGAACCTCCAGGCAGCCAGTTTTGGTAATGATTGATTTGTAAAATTATTGAGGGGGAAAAAAGGAGAAAGTAGAGCTCGCCCCAAAACATTTATTTCCCTTTAGGATCAAGTCTGAGTATAAATTAAACCATCTTGGTGGTTACGATGAAAATGAACTACCATAGCAGGTTTATTTAAACCCCAGAAAACATATCTTTCTGATTTTATTTTTCTTAACAGAATTACATCATGAAAGCACATTAGCTGTATTTATTGAAGGTTTTATTCTGGCTGCTAAAAATATCTGATTTCTGGTTGTCTGAGTGTCCTAATTGGACTCTTAAATTATTCAACTGCTCAGACACACTTGGTGCAAGCAGGAAATAATTATAAGTAACAATAACAATGTTATCCTTTCAACCGGCATTTCTTTCTTTTAGGAATTCATTTCATATCCTAAGTTACTTCCAAAATGTTTCCTCTGCTATTTTTAAAATGTGATTTGATGTTTCTGAGGAAGAAACCTCCTCTCTAGTGGATTTAAAACTTAGGTTTCTATTAGATTACTTAATCCTCAGAATGCCAAAATAAATCTTCCCATCACCTTTAAAAGTTAGTCTTTATACGAGTTAGTGTCAAAGATGATTTCATATAATGAGGTACAAAGAGTTATTGTCTCATAGCCTCCCGATCCTCAAGTTCTTATTCTAATGAGGAAGCCAGAGCAAAAATATCAAGCTATGAGGGAAAATACAAAATTTTTTTTGCCATCTAACTGATTTGATGTGATTTTTACTGTTTTATGTCTCCCTACTGTATTAATTTCACTATACTATGTACATTTTTTTCCCCTCCAACTTCTTTTCTGAATCTGAGATAATCTGGTGGTCCATGCTGAAAGGAGAAAAGCAATAGCATTGAAAAAATCAATAATGTAAAAAAACGCCTGGGACCCTACCCAGTTTGGCTCAGTAGATAAAGCGCCGGCCCTCAGAGGGAAGGCTCCCAATTTCTGTCAAGGGTACATACGTAGTTGCAGGTTTGGTCCCTGGCCCTGGTTGAGGTAGGTGTGGGAGGCAACCAATGGATATGTCTCTCTCACATTAATTTTCTCTTTGTCTTTCCCCCTTTCCACTCTCTCTAAAAATCAATGAAAAAATGTTCTCTAAATAATAAATAAATAAATAAATAAATAAATAAATAAACTGTTTCTCATTCTTAATGTCACCTCCATTGAGACATAAAATCTTAGGGTGATGTTTTATTTAAAAAAATGTCTTGGGATAGGCAACACCATGACTGAGGTCTAGAGAATTTCTTAATTTGTCAAATTTCCTTCTGCTTCTGTGCGAACAGCATCAGGAAGGAGAACTTTGACAGCACCATGTCTCACACCCAGAACACTGTTTCCCCTCATCCTTTGTCCCTGGAATATACTCGGGTAATAGGAAAAGAGGAATATTATGAAGCCATGTTTCAAAAAAAAGTAGGTTATCTGACTGTTCTTTTTTTTTTTTTTAATATATTTTATTGATTTTTCACAGAGAGGAAGAGAGAGGGATAGAGAGTTAGAAACATCGATGAGAGAGAATCATCGATCAGCTGCCTCTTGCACACCCCCTACTGGGGATGCGCCCGCAACCAAGGTACATGCCCTTGACCGGAATCGAACCCGGGACCTTTCAGTCCCCAGGCCGACGCTCTGAGACAAACCGGTCCCGGCTATCTGACTGTTCTTAAAGGTAACATTTACCTATCACTGCAAATGAATTTTCAGATTTATACCTATTAACATGTAGAGAATAAATGTCTTTATGTTCCTTAGGTTACTGATTTTTAGAGAGAGAGGAAGGGACATGGATAGAGAGATAGAAACATTAACGATGAAAACCATCGATCAGCTGCCTCTTGTATGTCCTCTACTTGAGATCCAGCCCACAACCGCAGTATGTGCCCTGACTGGGAATCCAACCTGTGACCTCTTGGTTCCTGAGTCTATGCTCAACTGCTGAGCCACACCAGCTGGGTGATGATTCTCATTTTATAAGGAAATGTGATGACATAGATTCATGAACTGGCAAGGGGCACCACCAGCTCTGCACAGTGGTGATCTGGCTCTGCAGTTAGGGGTCTTGACTCCTGCTCTATACCCCTTAATTATTAGGGTCACATAATCATAAAAGGGCTAAGAAATGTATTTACATTTTTTTTTCAAAATAACTATGGGGAGAAAAGGGTTTTAAAAATTGGAACTTTGAATCTTACACTTTCATGGGATATCAGAAAAGCTATTTATAAGTTTTGCCCATGAAAAATATATTTGCAAGCTTATTTATAAAAATAATTTTCTGAGTTCAAATCTTATTCCAGAAGATCAATGTCTGCATGGTACATTGTGTATAATTTAATTTTCCCAGTTGAACATCTTGACACTATATGAACCATGAATGCATGAAATAGGAATTCCAAATGTCTTCCACATGGTGAGAGGACTTTCCAATACTTGTGCAGGAAGCTGAAGAGTAATTTGAAATTAAGTTATGCCTGTTCTTTAGTGACTTTTATTATGTATGCCTAAGGTAGTAGCACTTTTCTCTGAGTGGGACCCTGAGGTGATAGATAGATGAGTCTGCTGTCTGTATTTAGGTACTTTGCTCATTTCCTGAGAGCTGTGTGGAAGGCATTTGGATGCTCATTAAATTTCCAACCATTCCCCGAGTGCAACAGGTGGCAAATCAAAGCTTCCCTGGTATGTCATGTTGGTTTCCTCAATGTCTTGGAAATAAATGGATGGCATTGCATGCTCTCCGTAGTACCAGCTGATAAGAAGGAGATGAATAGCAACAGGAAGTATTTCCAAAGCATAAACAAACACACAAGTTTGGGGAGGTTATGACTAATGTTCTTGCTACCATACTTTCTAAATACATGAAAGTGGTTTCATCTTTTAAATATTGTTATCTTTCAAACTATGAAATCATGATGTACTTTTCTATGGTTAACTACCTAATAAAAGCAGGTATATTCAAGAAATAATAACATCACAATTTAATGAAGCTATATCATAAAATTACAAACTTATAACTCTAAATTTATGACTATTCAATGAGTACTAATGACTATGATATATACTTCAATTGTCTCCTTTACAAAATTACTTATTTATACTGAGAACCTGCTACATTATAAGGAAATCATGTCACTCACATCCTGAACTAGAGTGAGAAGACAAGGCTTATTCATTCAAAAATAGAATCTGTGATTTAAATAAACTTTTAGATAGTTACCTAACAGTCCATGGTAATTATACAGCAAAGGTTTTTGTCACTATGATCACTAGTCAGCATTGGAAAAGGAAAGACAAATGTCAACTATATGATCTTGACAGAATTTGTCTGGCAGTTGTGTATGACCGTAGGAATAAAAGTATTTACTGGGGGTAGCAAATCACCAACATCTTTCCTAATTTGAAAGAATTTGAAACATTCAGATTAGTCCACAGATGACTAGAAAAATGACCTGGGATATTTTAGGACATAAAAGAACTAAAAGGGAATGATAATAAACAGTAGTAATTGAAATTGTTTGTTTTAAAGAAAAAAGATTCAAAATTATCACCCTATATACTCTCTGAACAAGGAAGTGCCTCATTCTCAGGAGAAGTAACAATATGGAGGTCCCTGCTGTGGACATGGTGTTGACACCACAGCCCTTCTAACTTACAAACAAGTGCTGCATGAAGACCTGCCCAGGTCCTTCCAAAACGCTCCTTTTATTTATTTAAATTTAATAAATCTTTATTGTTCAGATTATTACAATTGTTCCTCTTTTTCCCCCCATAGTTCCACTCCACCTGGTTCCCTCCCCACCCTCCGCCCTTACCCTCCCCCCACTGTCCTCATCCATAGTGTATGATTTTTGTCCAGTCTATTCCTGCATCCCCCATACTCCTTTCCCCCCAAGAATTGTCAGTCCACTCCCTTTCTATGCCCCTAATTCTATTATATTCACCAGTTTATTCTGTTCATCAGATTTTTTTATTCACTTGATTCATTTGTTGATAGATATGTATTTGTTGCTCATAATTTTTATCTTTACCTTTTTCTTCTTTTTCCTATTCTTAAAAAATACCTTTCAGCATTTCATATAATACTAGTTTGGTGGTGATGAACTCCTTTAGCTTTTTCTTATCTGTGAAGCTCTTTTTCTGCTCTTCAATTCTGAATGATAGCTTTGTTGGGTAGAGTAATCTTGGTTGAAGGTTCTTGCTATTCATCACTTTGAATATTACTTGCCACTCTCATCTGGCCTGCATAGTTTCTGTTGAAAAATCAGCTGACAGGGGTATGAGTGCTCCCTTGTAGGTAACTAACTGTTTTTCTCTTGCTGCTTTTAATATTCTCTCTTTGTCTTTTGCTCTTGGCATTTTAATTATGTTTTGTTTTTGTGTGGTCCTCTTTGGATTCCTTTGTTTAGGGTTCTCTGCACTTCCAGGATTATAACACTATTTCATTAACCAGATGGGTGAAGTTTTCAGTCATTATTTCTTCAAATAGGTTTTCGATATCTTGCTCTCTCTCTTCTTCTGGCACCCCCATAATTCTGATGTAGGTAACCTTGAAGTTGGCCCAGAGGCTCCTTACAGTATTTTCATATTTTTGGATTCTTTTTGCTTTTCCAGTTGAGTGTTTTTCTTTCTTTCTTTTTTTTTCTCTTGCTCCTTTGCATTTTAAATCTTTGACTTGATTCTTGCAATCCTCTAGTCTGCTGTCAGATCTCTGTATAATATTTTCTATTTCAGTCAGTGTATACTTAATTTCTAGTTGGTCCTTTTTCATATCCTCGAGGGGCTTGCTAAATTTATCGGCCTTTTCTAGAAAATTCTTGAAAAACCTTATAACCGTGGTTTTGAACTCTATATCCAGTCATTTCCTTTCCTCCATTTCTTTCATTTGTGATCTGTTTCTTTGTCTCCACATTTTGGCTGCTTCCCTGAGTTAATAGAGTGTCTTTGTGTGCTAGATGTCTTATAGGGCCCAGTGGCTCAGCCTCCCCAGTTACCTGAGGTGGACACTCTTGGTGCACCCCTTTGTGGGCTGTGTGCACAATCTTGTAGTTAAGCCTTGATTATTATTGGTATTACTGGAAGAAATTGACCTCCAGGCCAATTGGCTGTGAGGATCAGCTGTGTCTATGATAGGGGAACTTCTGTGCTGGAGACACCTTTATGAGACAAGACTTGCAGAAGCCTCTGTGCTCAGCTTGGATGGGGCAGAGTCTCAGAGCGGAGCAAACAGCATTGTTTTCCCGCCAGCTTTGCCCTAATAGGCCTCTGTGTTTCTGTGTGCTGTGATAATAGCTGCAAGCACCTCTAAGAGAAAGCCGATCTCGAGTTCGACCCACTGCCAGATAGTCCAGTTTCTCCCCGAATGAGTCTGGGTCCCCAGAGTCTCACCTGGAACTGGAGTTCAGTGCAGTGAGGAGCTTTTGTCTCCCCCCCACTTGAGAAAGCCAGCTGTGCACTCAGTTGCCGGTCCTCTCCTCATGTGCATCTCAGTACCTCTGCCTCCTGAAGCTCCTCTGAGTCTCAGTGTGCTTTTCTCTTTCCTTCTAATTGTAGAATATCTATTCAGCCAGCCTTCCTGTGGTTCTGGATGATGTTCGTTTTGTCTTTTAGTTGTAGTTTTGAAATTGTTGTGTGAGGCAGCAGTTTAGTTGTCTACCTATGCCGCCATCCTGGTTTCTCTCATAACACTCCTTTTAAATGCCTTTCTTTTACTTATATTGCTACAAGGTTTTTATAATTAATACTGACTCTAACTTTCTTAAGTTTATTTAAAAAAAATCTATGACCTTTCAATCATTTTTGAAAAGCACCTTTTAAAAAAAATGTGTGAAGAACTACTAAGGAACTGTCGTAAATTAACTCTATAGTATGAAATCACATATTCATTTATTAAGTTATTTTTGCTAAATATCAAATGTTAAGGAAATAATTGGGCTTTTTAGTAAACTATTATCATAGAGCATATATTTCCAAGGAAGAAACCAAGATTAATAATACATTAAAAATACACATCTGAACTTCAATAAACTAATCTGAAACCATCAAACAAAAACCAAAGTCTGAGTGCTAAACTGGAAAGATAGCTTTCACATCTGTTCACTACTCCAAATATGCCCATAAAATATTGTGTATGATACCAGATGATGTCTGGGAGCTCCATAATTTAACATATTTATTCTAAAATCATATCATTTCATCTAACACACTTCAGATACAACATTTATAAAACAGTATACACAATATGCACAGTGAAACTAGAAATATTAATTTTAGAATGGTCTAACACATACTGGAGATTAATTTAAAACTCTATAATGTGATAGCAAAAAATATATATATATTTAAAAAGAAGAAAACTCTATAAAGTGAGAAAAATGTAAGGAAAAATCCACTTGTATTGTGTTTTCTATCAAACAGTTCTGGAATTAAAAAAACACACAAAAACTTTAAAATAAGAAGCTGATTTTAAAGGAGAAACTACAGCTAAAGCAGAACTTTTAAGCCTTCTCTGTTGTCATGTGAAAATTTTTGAACAATTAAAAATATTTCTTAACATTTTTAGATGGTTTAAAAATATGTAAACAACATTTTAAACTCAGCTTTAAGCAATTATTTCAAAAAATACATTAAAAATTTATGGGAACAGTATACTAGTATGAGTCAAAGTAGTTTAATAAAATGACTTGTGTTTTTTAGTAAGAATTATTGACAGGAAGTGGAAGCACAAAACATTTTAGAGGGATTGTTATATTGAGCATATCATAAAACAGCTGCCTAAGTGTTAGATTTATGGGGATGTGAACACCATAATTCTGGTAAAAAAAAGTATGTTAAGATCTTAAGAATAAAGCTAAATGTGAATGTAGACATTCTAGACTTTAAAGAATTCCTATGATTTCAAACGAAGTGGCTTTTACATTTATTTAAGTTAGGGGCATATCAGGTTACATAAATAGTCCAGAGTGTGATAGGAAATTTTAGTAAAAGGCGAAAGATTTATGCGGTCTGAAGAGAAACCAGAGCATTGTGATAGGAAATTTTAAAAATACCTATGCTTAATTTTTAATTAAAAAATTTAAGTGGTTGAGAGGTATTTAAAGAACAGCACTATGTTTTTAGTTTTCATCCCCTCCCTATCTTCCTGCAATTTCTGTGACTCAGTTGCAGTTCTATGAAGCCAAGACTGTCAGTGCAGTATTTACCTTTATCCCCGGAAGTCCAGGAAGCCCAGGAAGCCCTGGTTCACCCTACATAGGAAAATCACACAACATTATAGAACAATATCCACTCAGCCACAGTCTCTGGAGAAAAGCATGGCAAATGTTCCTCGCTGAATACTTGCCATCTACATAGACACTGTCTCGTTTCAAGAACTTGGTGAGATTACATAGTTCAGTCAACTCTTGATTCAAAATTGGTTGACCCTTTTGCAGATTTTCCTGCTGTGAGTGGCTTTAGTTCTCTGCTCATAAGGCATCTCTACCAGAAGGAATAAAGAGAAGTACAAGGAGAACGAGCTCCCACATTTTACTAATTCCTGGTAAATGGTTTGCTAGGGAGGCGAAGCTCTGCCGAAGTGAGGATTATGCATGCATCTGAATAACGCCTCCGAGTCCAGTGCTCTCTTGCCTCAAATAATCAAGAGTTGGCTGTGTGAACAGATGGTTACATCAACACAATATACATTAAAAGTCGTGCTCACTTAAAAGTATAGTAAGGTTTCTTTTCCATTCCTGAATGATGAGAAGATAAATGCATGGTTAATATTATACTTAACTCCAGCCCATATTTCTGACAATTGTTGAGTCTGGGTAACCCTGCCTAACAATTTAGGGCTAATGGTACCATGCAGCTGTTCCTGAGTACAGGTCTGAGATTAAGTGGCAGATTTGGGGTGAGCACACTGGAGTCATGATTAACCTTCTCATTTTCACAGAATGGTCTACATTATTTTAAGTACAAAGTATAGCGACAAGAGGTTACATTGCTTAGAAAATCTCCTGAATTCCACTAAAGGAGCATAATGGAATTGCTGGAGAAAATGAAAGTCCATCTTGTGCTGGATTGAGGTGACTATTTGTGGAAAGTAAAGGGGTTACACATTTTCATGATAGTCAGTGGGAAGATAACTACACTAAGAGACAGGAGTATCAAACTAATAAATTGGTAGAGGGAGGTATTTCTTTTCATCTAAATGTTTTAACAACTTTCATTTCAAAGAAAATATATTAAGAACCATCAGACATTTCATTTTTAATATTATTACTTTCAAATTATGAAGAGTCATAATTTGCTCTATTATCATCATAAATTATTTCATCTACTGTTGATTAAGCTGTATGGTTAGACATAGGAAGGACAATGACGTTCCTGATGGTTTAGGTCAAAGGTGCTTCAGGAATGCAAAAGAAAAGCTATTATGTATGAAACTACAAATGGAAGTTTGCATTGTGAACAAGAACACTAAGATGAGATTAAACAAGAGAAGAAAGGATGATTACTATGAATTTTCTATTTCATTCAAATAATACCTGTCCAAGTAAATTATAGTTTATACAGATACCACATTATACATTTGATTTTCTTTTTTCCCCTCCAATCAATAAATCTAGGAAGATCTAGTAAAGGGGTGTTGTACCCATATCTTACTGAAGATTCTCATTTACTTTATTTTAAAAAATATTGATTTCAGAGAGGAAGGGAGAGGGAGAGAGAGATAGAAATATTAATGATGAGAATCACTGATTGGTTGCCTCCTGCATGCCCCACACTGGGGATTGAGCAAGTGCCCTGATTGGGAATTGAACCGTGATCTCTGGTTCATAGGCCGACTCTCAATTACTGAGCCACACTGGCCGGGCAATTCTCTTTTACTTAAAAAAAAAAAAAAAAAAAAGCCCTGAAAAATACTACATTGCAGTAGAGTTTACAACCAATAAATTAAATCTATTGGGGACAAATTTATAATTCAGTATTGTTTTAGAAAAGTCTCCTAAATCTCAGGACATTTGAAACATATGTGAAAATGTATAGGTTTTAATACTGTTTCCCAACAGTTCTCACCACACCCTTCCCTCTGGCCAAATTAAAAGGATCGTATGACTAATTTGAAGAAAGATATTTATATACACATGCATATATAGACACACACCCATGTTTTCTAACAATGAGAATGACTTATAAGACATTATGGAATATTTTGTAATATAGATTGAATACTTAGAGACTTTGAGCATATAGTTGTTCCCTACATTATATGTGTATGTATGCATGTATAGAGGTTATAAATGTATATATTAATGAACAAATGTTTCAGAAATTAATATTTAATAGTCGTATTTTCATAAATTTGGCATTTCCAAATTTATGCTTAATTAAAGTAAAGATTATAAAATATTTAATGTTATCATTTGTGGAACATCTCTTAACAGTCTTAGGAAGGTATTTCTTCCTATATAAAATTTCTATTTTTATACCATTAAAGCTTATCTTCAAATTAAGAGAGTAATTTAGTTAATTCCTCCATTGTTGCCTACTCTTTGGTTCAGAAGCTTCTCTGAGTTGAAATCTTGGGCAATCATTGCTTAAGGTGAGATCTAAGTCATAATTAAGAATTAGTTTGTTATTCCATTTAAAGAATACTTATCTAAGTAGACTGAAATTCACACAGATACATTATACTTCTGCTTTCCTTTCCCTTTCCCTCTTTTCCCTACACCTTAGGTGGTCTCTGTCTACTGTCAAAGAACACTGCCTTTACCCTATGTCCCTGTGATGGTCCACTGTCCTTCCTGATAGAATTTAACTGTGAGAGTCCCTTCCAATGGGAGATCAAGTATCTTTATTTACATGGAGAAGTTGGTAAGGAAAGAATTATGTGGTGAAACACAATATCTACACACTTCATAAACATATATACACATTCTAACTCATCTATCAATCACACACTCTAAAGAACAAAATACCAGACAGTGGAAACTAACCAAGGGGCTTTTCATCTTCTATTTTTCTGGGAATGTCCCTCACACAAGAGCTTCAGTGCCACTGAACCCACAGCACAGTTTTGCAGTGGTGAGAAAAGGGCCATGAGAGATCTCTTGAATTGATTTTGTAGTCATTTCTGTTTGCCATTTTCTAATCTAAGTAAGCAAGCCAGCATAGAAATTCTCTACTTTTAAATTAATGTTGGGGTAAGAATTGCTAAAGCCAGACATTAGACAAAGGAAGTCATAAATATTGTGGGAAAGTGAGATTACATCAAAGGGTAGAATCTGGCCTAAATATTAATGGAAAAGATGCTGCTCATTTCAGGGCACATGTTCATTTAGGCTGGTTGAAAACTTTCCTCATTATAATTTAAAACAGGTGCTTGATGAAATACAAAAGAAATTCAATGTTTCCATATGCAAATCTACAAACTTCCAGAAATGAATCTAAAGTATATTTCTAAATATTCATGACAAGGCAATGTTTTATCAAGTAACTGAAAATCAATTTTGACCTTCATTAGCTGGGTGGAGGGGGTTTGGTGGGAGTGTGGAGGGATTGAGCAAAAGAGAAAAAACTCATGAACACGAAAAATAGTATGGTAATTGCAGGGGAATGGAGGGGGGCTGAGGGAAGTGGAGAAGGGTATAGGGAGGATAATGCTGATCGGAGGAGATTTGACTTGGGGTGGTGAACACACCATATAGTGTACAGATAAGGTGTTATGGAATTGTGTACCTGAAACCTGTATAATTTCGTTAACCAGTATTTTCCCAATAAATTCTATAAAAATGGAAAAAAATTAAAATTAAAAAGTGGAAAAAAAATTAATGGTTGTAGAGATTTCTTTTAGAGTCATCACAGAATTGAAAAGCAGCTTAAAATTAGCCTTTAATTTTTACTAAGGGCCCTAAAATTAGATCATTGGAGAAGATTAGTTTTTGCTTTTTTTTTCAAACCAAAGCAGACCATGGATCTCTATTTGGGTGGGTGGCATCACTAATTTCAAATTTCCCAAGTAAAGAATCAGGAGGAAATCTCAGGAACTGAATAGCAAAATTTTCAGAGTTCTGCTGGGCTCTTTGGAAAAGTCTCACCTTTGCCTGAAACGGCCTGATGAATCATTACTCTTAGATTCTTAGTTTCTAGAGGAAAATCTATTTTTAAAGTAGAGAAACATCTAAAGAATTTGAAAGACCACAAAAATTACTTTAACCCACCTGTTTAAAACAAAGCAATGATCCTCTCAGTGGCTTCAAGAATGTGGGAACATTATTTTATCATGTTTTAGGGTTCCAAACTACCAAAAGGGCATTGATTCTTTCTCTTTACACTAATGAGATAAATTCTATGTTTTTATTCATGTCCCTCTTATTCCCCCCACCCCCCACCCCCCACATCAGCTACTGCTAGACAAAGACAGAGTCATGCTCTTCAGAGATTTAACCTAATGGGGAACTCACATTTACTTGTTAGCTGTAATACATCTGTTATCGCAAATCTGACTGCACTGGGCACTGATGGCCAGATGCTGTGACAATAAACTGCTAACAGTTGTTTCCTGCCTCTGACTCAAACGAGAATATGGGTCTCAACACATTCACTGCATGTTCTCTCATTCATCACTGAAGTGAAGCACACATGATAAACATAAAATTATGTCTATATCTAGAGAATGGTTAAAGTGGTTTGGCTAGTGTCTGCAATTAAATTTCAGCTTATGAACAAACCTCTTTGTATAATATAACAGTCAATGCACAGATAGATATTATTCACATAAAATTGTCAGTAGGGTAGTATTTGAAATGAGAGAAAAAGGAATATAATTTAAAAAGAAACTGTCCATCCTTCCCTATTGAAACCATTTAGTAAATATTCATTTCTTCTCATGAAAGATAGAAACATGCAGAGTGTCTTTAAACATGCAAGGTAAATTGTTGCATTCCAACCCAACTGGTCTTTGTCAGTCTCAAACAGCTCAGCACATGCAGACTTTAGCTCATTAGGCATCCTTTTACATGTACACAGTGTGTTTTCACTTTTGCGACAGCATTATCCCTTTTAAAATGCAAAACAATCAACAACACTCAGCATGCAAAACACAGAAACCACCTCATTTTGTAATAGTCATCCTCATACTACACAGCGGACAGTCGATATAAAATGGTGAGAGTGCAAAGATCACACTAAAATAAAGATGATATTAATTACCTTTTGCCCTGGACGACCAGATTCTCCAGGTTCTCCCTGGCCAAAGAAAGCCAAAGATGAAAAGAACAGTCTTACAAGAATTTTCCAAAACCTTTATGCCTCTGAACACTCTCACAGAGATGGCCCAGCCTCCTTGATCACATATATTTCATTTATTTTATTCTGTTACTCTACATCTCACTAGACACAGGAAACACTTTTTTTTTCTTTCTGTGAATATACCTAAAACTCACATACAAATCCACATTTCCATTAAAACCAATCAGAAAGGGAAGAGAAGGCCAGACCTCTTATTAAGCTTTTATCAGATTTCCAGCAGATACTTCCTGTTGTATTTGGGGGCTGTTCATTGCAGGAGAATCGGAACAGAGTTATAACCATCAATGGTGGTAAAAGAGAAGAGAAAGCAGAGGCTTATAAAAATCAAAACTGTAACTCCTGGGGTACACACTCTTGTATGGTTAGCGTTACCTTAATTCCTGCAGCAGATGATCCAGGGTCACCCTAAAATGAAACCCACGAGAGATTATTCCACAAATTATGGGAACCGGAAACACACAAACACACAGAGAGCCATTATCGACAGGGGCACTCAAGGGAACCCCATGACTAATGTGCTTAACTAGGTTCCCTAAGACTTTGTATCAATCTGTCAGCTGTTAAAATGTCAGCAATTTCCTAGATAAACAATGTACTTTCTGAAAACATGGATTTACTTTGAATGCAAAATATGTAAGAACCATTATATTTTTTGAAATTATAAATATATAAATAAGGGCCTTTTCCCCTGATCTACTGCTAAAACTGTATTCTAAAGCAATACATTGTAATTTTGGGGATCTGGAATTGTGATTTTCTCTGTTTCTGGAATTTATTAATGTCAGTGGCTATCATTTAGTGGGAGTTCCCTGACCCTTCCAGTCTTCAGAAAGTCAGGGTTCAACAGATGAAGTCAAGGGTTAATGATGCTGTGTTGGAAAAAGCCACGCAGCAGGTCAGCTTGTCTCCCCTTGAAGCACTGTCCCAGCTTTATTTACACGTTTTTCCCAGCTTTACACTCATTTCATTGTAACCCAGTCACCGGAAAGTTACAGGATGATGAATGGCTTGTGGGTGGCAGGGCCACATGGAAGATCTGAGAGAAAATGTTGAGATAGAATCAGGTTTTCTAAAAGGCACTGTATTCCACCCGGATTTCACAGAGGGCGTCTACATTTCGAGGGCAAATATGTTATAAATGAGCAGATAGGGATGAGTGGAAATGACCGTGGAGAAGAGCTAAGAATGCTGCTTTTTCTGAAATGAGGACAGCAAACGGCCGGCATTTTCAAGCTCCTTCTAGCCCTCTGTTCCATGAACATAAAGGGAGAAAACTTAGTTTTTTGAGACTGTTACGAAAACAGAAATAGCCACAAGGAGAAAGGCACATATTGGGATTTCCTCAGCTGTTCTATCTGTGCAAGTGCGCAAGGAGCTCTGGGGGTCTATTTCTTGCTCTCAATTTACGAAGCTGCTCACCAGTCTCATTCAGAGAGAGAAGGCCTCAGGCCTCTGCATGTGCAGACGGGGCACTTGTCCCCCTCTCTTATTCTTACCCCCTCTCACCTCTTCCTGTGGCTGGCACCTTCTCTTCCTTTGGATCTTGGCTGAAGTGGCTTTGCCACAAATAACCCTTCATTCACCAACCAACCAACCAACCAACTTAGACACATGTCCCTCACATATAATCAGACCATGCAGCATAACACACTTCATAATTAGGTATTTATGTTTTCTGCTGTTTTTTTTTTTTTTTTTTTTTTTTGTGTATGTGTGTGTGTGTGTGTCTCTCCATGAGATAATCAGATCCAGTGTCTATTTTTATTCAGTGGCTGGCCCATAGTATATGTTTGATACACATATGGTGAATGAACAAATCTCAAAACAGAATATTTTAAGCAGAACACAAGTCAAGAACCAAAATGAAAAAAACTTTAGGAAGGAAAAATAAAACTTAGGAAGGAGATGGAAATAATAAATTAGCTTATTGAAGAAAATGAGATATATATGTGAATTTCTTTGACATCTATACTTAGTATTGCCAAGAAAAAAAGATTAAACCATAATGAAACATAAAGAAGCCCCCAAATATTATAGAACGACAATGATTTTTCTTCCCAATCATTAACAATTAGTTGAGTTCTAATGGAAAGTGAAATAAATATGGCTACTAATACTTATGTAATATTTCTACTAAATCAAGTCTAAAAGCTATCAACACAAAGGAATCAATTTTGCAAGATTTTGCACAAGACCTTTGTATTCATAAAAGCAGTTTTGACTTGGCTAAGTCTCCTCTTTCATCTCATTTATACCTCACAAAACTCCCATGATTTAGGGCAGATATTACTATATCCATTTAATAGATGAGGAAATTGAAGCAACTAGATACTGTGAATTTTTGAGTTCCTAAATTCTATTGTCATAAGAGAATTATTGATTTATTTAATTTTGACAACAGGACATAAAGGTTATAGTAAACTATAAGTATAGTTGCTTATATTAACTGTAGGTTAAATACATTTTTCCAGTGTTTTAACAGAAAGTGGCTAGATAACCGGCTAATGAGGTAAAGACTAGATTTAGTTCTCAGAAAGTAGATGGAAAAACAAAAATGACAGTTCTCCAAAAGACTGATTTATTTGTGGGAATTGGAGCAGTTTCATTTGTTGGACAACTATGAGTGATATTTTAACTCTCTTAAAAATTTAGAACTGTGAAATCTCAAGGAATTTTTATATCTTTTAAGTGGCAAGGTAACTGCTGGGACATTCATAAGTTAAACATTTTAAAGGATAATGCCACAAGTAGCAGGAAGAAAAGTCAGTGTTTATAATCCTCATTCCACAAACGGTGAAAATGAATACAGGATTAAAGCAGGGGAAAAGAACCTGTGCCTTAAGTATACTCTTAGCTTTATAAATTGGTTGGTCTAAAAACAGAAGTTTTCATGGGATAAGTCATAAATGGGGAAAATACTTTCAGAACATACTCAAGGTAAATGAATTTGACCTCAGAATTTTTCATTCAAGCACATAGAGTTATTTTTAGTTATGATTATTTTCAAACACAAAACTCAGTGTATAATTTTATGTATGTGTTAACAAAGTCTATGTGTATATAAAGTGAATGTGGCCATATTTCTGTCCTTCATTTACTAATTATCTATTGAGCACCAATTATGTGCCCCCCATGTTCTGGATGCAGGGATGCTAGGAGCTGGGTGACAACGGTGAACCAAGTAGTTGCAATCCCCTTATTCACTTACACATGTGCACGAAGACATCGCTGATTGAAAGCATCAAAGATACTTTCTTTTCACTTAAATAAAAAATCTGGGATAGGAAGAGATTCTCAGGTTTGGAAAAGTCTGTGTCGCTGTAAATACACAGAAGACATGACACACAAATGCACAGCATGGGCAGAAGTTCTCCCATCCAGTGGAAGTAAGAAACAGCTGAAAGCAACAACATGTTTTTGTTTTGTTTTTTAAAGATTATTCATTCAATAACTATTTGTTCTCTTCCAGGAACTTGGACTGGGGCTAGAACAATTTGGTATCGTATAGTTTTTTCATTGTTTGTGTTTTCTTTTTCAGTGAGCTGGATGTCCAACTAAACAAAGAATTAAATAAATTCTGATACAGGTTCTGAAAGGGATCATAAGGAGGGCTGTGGGAGCATGCAGTAGGTAACATAACCAATTCAGAGGAGACTGGAAGGCTGACCCAGGGAAATGACATAAATTCACGTTTCAGTGGCCTGAAGAATAGGATTAGAGTAAGAGTGTCCTACACTATAGGAATCAGATGTGCCAGGTTAGAGAAGACTCTGAGTGGGTTGGGGTGGGAGCACCCACTGAGAGAGCCCTTTACCTGTGGATTTAAGAAAAGAAGACAATGTGCTTGGTGGTTCTCAATAGGAGCGTGGCTTCTGCAGAAGCTCAAGGGATGGAAATCACAGACGTTATGCAGCCATGCACCAAGAAGGCAGAGTATTTGCGGGAATGGAGATGGGGGAGCAAAGAGAACGAAGGCACAGGAAGTAATACCAAGAAAACGAAGGCGGAGCTTCTGCACCCACAGACACTATTATAAACAAAGGAGTGGCACCGCCAAAACCATCCAGCGCGCCACACTGCAAACATCTACTATCAGGTGGAGGGAAACAGAGAAGAAACCCACTTCTACTTTTGTTGGTGGAATCAGCATTCCAGAGAGCAGAACGCAGCCCTTCCAGACTAACCCCACCCATGACTGAAGCCGGTCTCTGGCAGGTCACTCTTAAACCTGGAGTGCACCACGCTCGCTGGCCACGGGACGCCCAGCCCAGTGGTTTTATAGCTGCACAGCGTTTCCAGATGACCAGTCTGGAAAGGCTTAGATTGCTTTACCATCCAAAGGCACCGAGTTGGATCAAAAGGGAAAAAAAATCCTATTAAAGTGAATCCGTCCATGACGTAATTTTTACTACATCAATGGCAGAAACGAAGCATTTTTTGATTTTACATCTCCAACTTGGTAGATGATGAATTAGTTTCACATACTAAACCCAAAGACCATGAGAAGAGTGTTTCCAACATGCTGGAAACAAATTATGTGACAGAAGCAGGAAATGTTTAAAAAACACATCAAAAATTATATTCCAATTACAGCATTCTCGGGGATGAATGCTGCAGGTCAGATTACATATTATATGCTGCAGATTCCTATTTACAATTCCCTGTTTAGACCCATTGCAAGTTTATAGAAATGATTTCCGTTTTAACTGAAGCATTTCTTGCACTTAATTTCAGTTGACTAATAAAACTTCTTGATAAAAAAGAAAAACAACCAATCTAGTTGATTTCAATTTCCATGTGGTAAGAAAGCTAACATTTATTGAGAGTTTACTATGTGTGAGTCAGTATGGTAAATGATTTGCATTAATATAAAGAGTAAGAACAGTATTCCTTTGAGATGAACATGGTCTTGTAAAAGAAAAAAGTTACTTTGCTATTGGAAAATTACATTTTAAAAAATGTGTGATTAAAGAAACAATTATTGGCCTATATTCCAAAAATGAAGCTTTAAAAGTATATCTTCTGAAGCATAAAATTCTGAACGTAAGTTCACTTGGCATACTTTTTTTTTTCTTTACTTGAAAAAACTGCTCTCTGTTTAGATTTCCTGTCTTTAAACTGAGGTGGCAACTGTGGCCCAAGGGCCAAATCAGCTACCCACCTGTTCCTGTATAGCCCATGAGCTAAGAATGGATTTTATATTTTATATAGATTTAAAAAATCAACAATAACACTTCTCAGCACATGAAAATTTCACAAATTAAGATTTCAGCATCCAAAGATAAAAAATCATAGGGCACCGCCATACTCATTTGTGTATATATTGTCTACGGGTGCTGGCACACTACAATGACAGAGTTGAGGAGTTGTGACAGAGGTCATCTGGCCCACAAAACCTAAATATTTACTTTCTGGCCTTTTGTAAGAAAAGTTTGTTAACGTCTGCTTCTAAGCAAAATAAGAAAAGTTAAATATAACACACAGGTTTATATGTCTAGGGTTTGAAACTTTGAGAATAATTGAGGTATATCATAGTTCTCATTACTATTAAATATATTCATGTCATATATGATTTCAGCATGATACTTAAATTTGACAGGTAAAGAGAATGGGCCTACATCAGTGATTCTCAACTAGGGGTCATTTTGTCTTTAGGGAACATTTGGCAATGTCTTGAGATGGTCTTGGTGGTCACAACTCAAGGATGCTCCTGGCATGCAGTGGGCAGAGCCAGGAAGGATGCTAAACATCCAGCAGTCCCCACGACAACAATCTGGTCTTGTCAATGGTGCTGAGGCTGGGAAACCCCAACCTCCAAGCAACTGAGAGCCTACCCTAAAGGCTAGTCTGCTTCTTGAATACAAACATGACTGCTACTGGGTGACATTACTCCATTCCTACCTTCATGCCATATTTATATTAATATTTATAAGAACGAGAAAGGTAAATTTCTCTTTACTTTTATGGGTATGTTTTTATGAGTAACCATTACCCATCTGTATTGTAATAAATTTCAAAGTGGAATGTTCTTATTCTGAACTATAAGCCTAAATAAATAATTCAGTTCTTTTTTTTTTTTTTTTCTCAATACTCAACTACTTAGGCTGATTTAAATTAAAATATGGCTGATATTCTATTTCAGTTTCTTAAAAAGATCTTTTCCTTCATTCTTAACAGATAGCACAAGGGAAATAAAATATCCTCCTTATGTCAGAGATGTCTGCCAGTCTGAACTGAGGCAGATTGTTGGAGGGAAAAAGAGAGAGAGTAGGAAGATAAACCACAAGACCACTGTGCTGTGAAGAGCGGTTTAAAGGACCAAAAGAAATGACAAAATATCCGGATTGAGTACATTTCAAGTTGAGGCAAATCTTCAACTCCATTAGAGAATCTAATCAGTGACATTTACTCTCAAACTTTTAAAATCTCACTCCAATCCTCTGACCTGTTCTCTCCTAACACTGGGACAAACAGAATCACTTTAGAAATTCTATTTTTATATCTGCATATAAAGAGAGTGTGCCATTTATACATGAATAAGTGCTTTTATTCCTTGAAAGCCTAGAAACCTCACTACAGATTTTTAAAAATCTGTGACCTACCCTTTTATGTCTAAAATATTTAAATGTATAGCTAGGAACTTGAGGAATAATCACCTTTTATATATTACATACTTAAAGATTTTCTAAATTTGTAGAATTTTCTATTTTCTTATGAAACAAAGATACTACCATTCACATATATTTTTCAAAACTTCCCATTTCCAAACCTACAGAATGCTATTTCTCGCTCATACACATACACTTTTGTATTTGTCAACATTGTACCTTTTCTCCTGCATCACCTTTGGGACCACTCTCGCCAGCATCTCCCTAAGAGGAGGGAAAAAGCGATACATGTAAAATATATTGGTGACATTATACAAGAGCATTTTCCATTATTTTAAGTTTTCTTTAAAAAGCACCATATATTAAAATCTGTTGCAAATGTTCTACTTGAGCAGTTGGCCGATATCACTGGTCTAAATACATTTTTTTTTTTACAATGAACATGGCTGAACAGTTTTAAATTACTCCATGATATTAATGAAAAGCAGCAATTTCTCTGATTTCTAGTAGCTTATTCTGGCACTTAGAGCTTCCTTCATTCCACCTCTTTCTCATCTGCCCAAAAGCTCCACAGTAACACAGACTTTCTCCAGACCATTCCCTCAATATGCCACCTGCCTCTCCACTCCATGCCTCCTCCTGCCACCTGAACCCCTGGCTCCTGCTTTCCCTTTGATCTGTATAAATCTGCTCTTGTCTTGAAGCCCGTCTCAAATCTCCAGGGCCTCAAAGTGCATGAGCCAGCCCTCATGACTTGTGCCCTGAATATCTGACTTATCTGTACTTACATGTGTTGCATTTGGGAAGTAAATGTTTTTTATTTTATTACAAAACTGCTTTTTTAAATCAAAACTTGGGGATTTTATGTTTTCTTGGTTATTTTTGAGATTTTCTATACCTATTTCTTCACTGACATCTCCTTTCTATCCACAAAGCAATGTATTGGAAAAAAAAAAGTCAGTTGTTTATTACCCATGCTTTGCTTCCTTAAATTCTCAATTCTTTCTGTCTCGTAGCATGTTATGGTGAAAATATCGTGGATTTGGAGTCGAGAGACGAAGCCCGACTCCAAAACTGACTGGGAAAATGAAATTTTCTATGCCTCATATTTTTCATGTGTGACATAAGGGCAAGCATACTTTATGGGGTGGTAAGAAATAAACAATGTACTGTGTGTAAAGCAACTAGGACAGTCTCTGGCACAAGCTGTTAATGATAGCCGCTAGGCAACAACAATGCATTATTGTTCTCACACTCCATAAGCCCTCTGTCTAGCTTCAGAAGAGGTCACTTTTCTCTCGCTTAAAAATGGCCTTAAAATAAGAGAGAAACTATTGATGACTGTTTCCCTGAGAGAAGGAGGGGTGGCGAGGGAAAAGACATTTTCTTTTTCTCTAGTTTCTTTTCTTGTTTCAGGAGCATGAAACCTGCTCAGGCCTTTGTCTCTGGTGACAGATACCACAGGGCAGCCTGGGAGCCTGAGCTGCTTTGTCTGAGGAGCCCGGATGGTGCTGGCTCTGCCCCTTTTCCCGCCTTAGTGTCCACACAAAAGAGTCACCGGGTGACTAATTAACTTCAAGCTAATTACCACAAACTGGCTGGATGCCACGTAGATACTCTGATAATCTGTTATGAGGAACCTTAATAGGCAGCATACTTTAAAAAATTGCTTGGAGATCCCTTTATTAAAAACCAAAACCAAAGAAACTAGCTTTCTTATTAGGAAAACAGGCCCAGAGGGGACGTGGGACAGAGGGTCTGAGTGTCCCCTCTGGTTTGCTCTCCTTCCATTTAAATAAGTGGCTTTTGTTCTTTTTGTTTCTCAAAACCCAAATTTCAGTTACATTCAAAAGTTCGCTGGATCTTTAGAGGTAGTTCTTTGGGGAGCAGAGGTGATGACACTGATTTGTCAGAAAGATCAGATCACGTATGAAGAGCGTTCCGGAGTATCTGGAGGTTTCCTGTGCAGACAGCTCACTTCTCAAACACTATTAGGTAGCACAAGAACCAGGAAAGTTAGCTTTCAAATATGCGCTGGGAGTCTAAAAATGGTCAGGACATGCCCAAAGGTAGTAAGGAAGGACAGCAAAGAGAAATTTAACATATGGCACTCTTCTTCTTTTGTTTCTCTTTTTGGTTTTTATGGGAATTCTTTGTGGGGCAACTCTCAGTAGATTCGCCGTGGTAAACATCTGTATCCCTTTAACTCAGTGACCTAAGAAGCAGTAGAGAGATGTGGATGCTCAGAAAAACACCGGAGTGGCATTAGCGAGCAGGGAGAAAAGAAATTCTGTAGGCCCGGGGATTTCTGAAAGTCATTTAAAATCCAGATATAGAATGTTTAAATTTGCTCCCTTTCCCTCCATTTCTTTAAGCCCTTTAAACATTTCTCTCTATACATGAGAATTACACAATTTTCTCCTTCCACTAATTAATTTATGAAAAAAGCAAAAAAACAGTGGCCATTATATCTATAGCTACACATCTATATATCTATATCTAAATCTATTCATCTGTCCATACTTCATACAGTCAGCGTGGTACCTCTTTGGGAGGGAGGGCAGATAAATGTGGGTAGAATAAACCTCACCTTCTCTCCTCGCTCTCCAGGTTCTCCCTGGAGGAGAACAAAAGAACAAAGACTCAGTGACATATTAAATTGTAATTTTTTTTAAATTAAACAATATTATTAACACCTAATTAAACAACACCAAACAAAATTAGATATTGAACATAGTCGATAAATTATGTGACCCTTTTGGGGGGCAATATATAGTTGCTATATGAAAACAAACAATAATATGAGTTTCCTGGAGAATTTGGTATGGATATCAATAAAAAATAAAATCTTAACTCTTTGCTTTTAGAGGACTGAAGGAAGATATTTAAGATTATCATCCTTAAAATGGGACTCAAAGGAGAACAGTGTGGTGGCAATTTAATGTCTTTGGCAGTTTTTTAGCCTAGGACTTTGTATTCTGCCCGAACTCAGAGTCAGTAAGGTGGGTGAGCACATGCTTGCACCAAGTCTTTATTCAAAGCAGCCCCTGGCACATGGACTATTTCAGGGTTTCTGAGTCCCTGTGTAGTTCCATCTTCTCCCATCATGACCATAATTACAGTCCTGAACTTGGACCCCCTCACAATGTCATGAACTCTCTTTACCCTACTGGTAACCAGCATGTTCTAAATCAGGTGTACTTTAGGAGGCACCGGTACCTTCAGAAAAAAACACGAGAATGGCAGGATCAAAGTGAGTTTAGGAGAATGTCTCTACTAGTCCCCAGAATGATGACCCCGCCACTGTGAGGACTAAAGTGAAAAACCGTGCTCTGAGGAGTATCTCACTTTCCCTTCCCCCGGGAAGGGACAAAGGATGGTGTGGAAGAGTTCCAAAGTAAATTATACACTTTAGGTGAATATTCCCTTTACAAAATGTGTGAGTGCTGCCATATGAGATCAACGGCTTCAAAAATGGGTTAAGGTGATTATTGTGTTTCTAAAAATTATAACCTACTCTAGAAGTCAGTTTGGAGTCAAGATTATTTTCACTCCCTGGAAGCCAGCCTGACCCTTTGGCTTTCTGAATTTCTGACTACCTTTCAGCGCTCAACATCCATCCGAGGGTTGCTAGGCAACAGACGAATAGCACTGAGAGCAGGCCTTGAGCATTCACTCCTATCACTTGCCTCTTTAGCACAGAACAAGAGAGGGAACAGACAGGAGAATGGCTGTAGAACCAGAAGGAATATTTTCTTTCCTCTCTTACAGGACAAAGGACAGGTCTACAGGTTTCAGGTCCATCCTAAGCGCCCGTCAATAGCAAAGTGATCTGCACAATCAGCTGACAGGCATCTGTGAGTATGGATAAATACCAGCACAGCTGACAGGATTAGACGTTAGTTTTGTACTTCAAGGGATGTACACTCATCAAAGGATTTGGGATTTGTCTGCCTGTTTGGTTTAAACTAAACTGTCACCAATCTTTTTATATTTAACAGATTCATTTGTTCTTCAAGAAACAAAGAAAACTTGCAATCCAAAAAAAATAATCTTCATTACATTTTTTCCCTGTTTAGTAATTGACTACATCCATTTTTAAATTTTAAACATGCCACGTCTTTATTCTGCTCTTCATTTGATTAACTGGTTGTGCTCTGTAAGTGCTAGAGGTCACCAAATCTTGAGGAAAAGCAGCAGCGGCACTGAGAAGAGCTTTGTTAGTAAGTTATGTAAATAGTATGCAAATTTTAGGAAGTATGGACATGGCCTATGTTTTATTTTATTTTATTTTTTCATTTTTTATTAAGGTATTATATGTGTACACATCTTACCATTGGCTTATGTTTTAATATGCTCATATTAAGTAGCAAATGACAAGGTGATCATTGTTTCAGATATGACTATCTGAAATATGGACTTTCTCATGTTAAGTGTCACAGAATATAGGTTTTAAAAAAATATATATATTAGTGATTTTTTACAGAGAGGAAGAGAGAGTCAGAAACATCGATAAGAGAGAAACATCGATCAGCTGCCTCCTGCACATCCCCCACTGGGGATGTGCCCGCAACCAAGGTACATGCCCTTGACCAGAATCGAACCCGGGATTCTCTCTATCCACTGAGCCAAACCGGTTTTCACCAGAATATAGGTTTTAGATGATTTTATCCTGTATTTGTAATGTTAACAAGAATCACAAGCATAATTTATTCATTAGTCACAAAGTTCTGTACTGTAGCATATTATACTATTGACAAAAAAACAACAACAATAATAAATAGGTAAAACCAAGGAGATATTTTAAAAAATTGTAATAATTTATGATTTCATGAAAACTCATGTCTCAAATAATCTTACTTAAGTTTTATTTGTACTGACCTTTGGCCCTGGTATTCCGTTCTGTCCCACTGCTCCAGGCAACCCAGGCTCACCCTCAAAATAAAAAATAGGTACTACTAAATACCATAGACAAAACCAGCACATTATGTAGAACATTGGAAGATATGGTCATCCAACAGTGCTCTAAGTGTAGATAGAAAGTAAGTGTCCACCAGCGTAAAAACAAGTTAGCTTATTTGGTTCAAAATTCCATGTGCTAAGCACCAAGGATAAAATGGGCTAATTTCCTTTGTTCAATCTTTTCTTCTTTAAGAAAGCAAAAGCAACTTATCAATGTGAAATGAGTATCTCCCATGGCACTGGGTACACTGTAGGCAACAAATAAGTATTTGTTGCATGTGTAAAAGACATCTGAAAACATAAGACTTTTAAGTCTTTGGTCAGTTCAGGAAAACATAGACTAAATCATTATATAATTAGACTTAATCAAATGAGCATTTCCAAATCTAAATTGTGAAGAATAAACACGTCTACTTAATTCATTCAGACACATTTGATACAAAAGTAAAAAGTGAAAATGGCTTTGTTTTCTCTTTCCAATTTCACTGTAAAAATAATTAGAATGAAGCATTCAGACTTATGGCTCTCGTCACAGTGAATGATAGGAATTTGGGGGAAAGATGATGACTATTATACTAGAAAGCGTTCCATTTCAGAAAGATGATGATGCATACCAGTCCTTTCAGATGCTGAGCCAGCAAATGTTTACCAAGGAGGAGCAGTGCCTTGGAAAGGCCCTGGAGCAAAGGAGAGATACTCTGGCTTTCAGTGCTTCCATGTGGCTCCAACTTAGAGCAACTAGAACTTCATTTTCTTTTAAAAACATTTTCAAAGCCCTTGATTATGTGCTCCAATGATTGGACCACTTCCTTCTTCCACTGAGGGGTGTAAGATTGCTTCTTAGTTAATTTAAAAAACACACACAGATTTCATCCTTAGATTAGTTGTAGTTTCACAGCAAATTTAGTTGATTTTTAAGCATGTTTTTAAAGTCAGGATTGTGTCATTTTAATATTGGTGCTCTCAGCAAATATACACATGAACATGTACATGTATGAAGATATGTACATTAATAATCATAATAATAATATTTAAGTGCCAGAAAATTTACATTTACTAACTCAATGATCACAAATTTCTATGATGTAAGTGCTGTCTTTATCTCTACCTATCAGATGAACAAAGTAAAGCACAGAAAGGTTAAATAATTTTTTCAGATTTACACAACCACAACCACGGTGATCTGGCATAAGAGACCGTGCTCTTAACAATATGATGCACCGCTGAGTGAGGGAGTGCATCCGCAGGTCAGGAGAGAGTAGATGATGAGTATTCTATCTCCATTATCAGTCAGTTTATACTTCTCATTTATAAATGCTTTTTCAGGATGTATAGAAACCTGAATTAAATATTACTTACAAGGATGATTTATGTACATGTATCAGATAAACTAAGCAATGTGAAGTTATGGTATTTTTCTAGAAAAGAAAAAAAAATGTTTTACTATTATACTGGATTATTATAATTGTGAAAGTCTTAACTTCCTGGAAGAAAGTCCGCTTCCTATATCAAGTTACACTATAATCATAACTCTTGCACTTTCCTTGCTAAAATGGCAAACTGCTGACTTGGAATAACATTGGCCATTATAGGAAAATTTTAGATAGACCCTTTGTAAATCAAAAGGGCAAGAGCTTGGAAATAGAATCCACCCCGAAAGAGGACTATCATTTTACTGTGCAACCAGAAAAAGAGCTACCCAGTCTGTCTTCTTCAAAGACTACAACAGGATGCGCTAATGTCCAAACTCATGGCTGAATGTAAAGGAGATATTACCAGGGAACAAGACAAACTTTATTTAGACTTTCAAAGAATAACCATAGTAGCAATGATATAATAATAATAATAATAATAATAATAATAATAATGATAATAAATGGGAAAGCCCAGCATTTTTAGTAGGTTGTGTAAATAGTATGTAAAATTTAGGCAGTATGGACATAGCCTATGTTTTAATATGCTCATGTTAAGTGTCAAATGACCAGTCATATTTGAAACTTGGATGTCCTCTTGTTATTTAAATGTCCCAGAATATAGGTTTTAGACAATCATATCCTGAATTTGTAATGCTAACAAGAATCACAAACATAATTTATTCATTAATTATAAAGATATATTGTAGCATATTATACTATGGACAAAAAAAAATTATTTTCGGTCAAAACCAGTGGGATATTTAAAAAATTATAATAGTTTATAATTTTAAGAAAACGCATGTATCAAATTATTATACTTGGTTTTACTTGTACTAATCTTTGGTCCTGGTATTCTAGACAAAGTACATGCTGAGATTTTAAAGCAAGGAAGAGAAGCATTGCTTAGGTATCTTCGTAACATCTACCTTAATATATGGACATTGAGGGACTAAAACTTGATCCCTTTTTTCCTTCATTTTATACATTTTAAAAATAATATTTTAACATAAAAGAAAACAAATAAAAATGTACCCATAATCCCCTCACCCTATAAAAATTTTCATGTTGTCCTGTTTCCTTTTAGGCTTTTTTAATGTATGCTTACAAATTTTAAGCAATTGTCACCTGATTACATAGTCTGATCTGTTTTTTTAATTATTATTTTACATCACACATTAGTTTTCACACACTATTCATGATTGTCTTGTGAATAGTTGAATTATCATCTACCAAAGTTAGGTTTGAACCTGTTTAATCTGTCACGAATTGTTAAATACTTAGGCAATTTCCAAATTTTTGCTATTAAAAATAACCACCTCTGCAAATATTTCTTAATTGCTTTCCAAAAAGGTTCTGAGTTTTATGTTACTTTTCCACAATTTCATCAGCACTGGAAATCACAATTTTAATAATTTTTGGCTATTTTAATAAGCACAAAAGAGTTACTGTTGTTCAGTTTTGCATTTATCACTTGTAAGGTTAAATATTTTTATGTGTTTACAATTTAAATACATATTTCATAACGTTTTAAAGCTAAAACTTGAATAGGCTTTTCCTAAGTGAATCCAAAGAGAATAAAATGAAGAAGGAAAGAATGACTTACACAACTTCACCTTTTAAATAAATTATAATAAAAAATATTAACTTAGATTAGGAGGTTTTGGAACATTTTGTTGTTATACAAACTTAGTTTCTTGGGTTGTGAGAAAGAAACACTGAATTTAGTGAAAATTTATTATATGTCCTATTTTGGGCTTTTTCATGGGATATAAAGATGAAATAGATGTATGTGGTAGATATCTGTGTCTAAAGAGATTACTTTTGAGTGAGAAAAAAATAATATACAAAAATAGCTTGGGACCCCTAATTGAAGTCATAGACTATTTAAAAAATATATTTTTATTGATTTTTTTAGAGAGAGAGGAAGGAAGAGGAATAGAGAGATAGAAACATTGATCGATCAGCTACCTCCTCCTGCACAACCCCCACTGGGGATCGAACCTGCAATCCTGGCATGTGCCCTGATCAGGAATCGAACTGGTGGCCTCTCGGTTCCTAGGTTGATGCTCAACCGCTGAGCTATACTTGTTGGGCCATAGACTATATTTTTAGGCAAAGTTTTCTTATACTTTATGAAGTAAAGAGGCACAATAAATATAAATCAAAGGTAAGTCTTAATGAAGAATGAACCATATGTTATATATGGTGTTCATATTTTCTGATATATGAGTACAAAATATAATTATCATAAGGTTTCTTCAAATAAAGTTACAACATTATATTGCTACACAATGTAGTAAAAATGTACATATGCAGAGAAATATATCAGAAAATACAGGCAAAAGAAAAGGAAATTAGGTTTTGTATGTGTATAGAGAGAGTATCATTTGTTGGGTAATCCATCCATTTTTTTTTCTGAATGCATTTCACATTCACACATTCTGAAGGACAATCTAAAAACAGAATAAAGAGAAACATCAGCTAACATCTTAATTATAGGTAGATTGATGGGGTTTTCTCTAATATACTTTAAATTCTAAGGCTATTCCCAAAGGACAATTTGCATATTCAAGCTAAAAATAAGTTGGCCTGACTTTTGAGAAGGATGGCTTTTTTTCTTTTATTCTTTTTATACCAAGCACTCTTTAGAACTCTAATGTAAAACATAATTCAGGGCTTTTACTATTATTTCAGGTACAACTTGAAAGAATACTTAAAGATAGAAAGGAATGCAGTTTTCTCATGTAATTCAGTGCTAAAGGGAGATAGGTTATTTAGCAGCAATATCGCTCGCCATTACTCAATCATAATTGTTTTTCATTCTGGCAATGAGAGTGAGTCATAGCTTCACATTTTTAGCATAATATAATTTTACATTCACGTGTCAAAAACAGATTTGCTTCTGTTACGTACTGCATTTTCTTCAAGAACATCTAAACAGAAGAGAAAAATAACTACAAGGAACATGGACCAGCAGTGGATGGAGTGTGATACTGAGCAGAATGTGGCATCAGACTTAAGACTGTTGGAATTGGTGGTGTTGGTGCATATGTGCAATAAAATAAAGACTAAAAGTGGGCAGGAGGCCACAGATTCCTCTCTAAAACACTGGCTGTGTGGGAACTGTGTTCCTGGCAGTGACAGAATGCTGAAGGATCTCAGTAGCTTGCCTAGTGAGCAGGACTGGCCCTGAGTCATTCTTCCCCTATGGGCAGCCATGGTGGAGAGTAGCTGTCCCTTTTTTAGACTTCAGGGCCTCAGAGACTTTGGCAGCAATTGGATAAACAATATTTGATAGAGGAGGATTCTTTGAAGGTGAGGCACCCACCCCAGACTTCAAATATAAGTATTTGGGGAAGAGGTAAGAAAATGGGGTTCCTAATCTCCATTTATATGTGTTCTCTCTCTCTCTCTCTGATTTAGTTTTTCATTCTAGTCTCCTAATGGCAAATCAGTATGAACATGAATTTGAGTGAAGATAGAAGGTATAAAATACCAAGGTATTTTACCTTAGCATTTATAGAGATGTAGCACGACACAACAATCTACACTAATAAAAGAGAAATATGAAAATTGGGTGTACCACTGCAACGCCCACCAGCCAATCAGGTGTGAGTATACAAATCAATGCAACAAAGATTGCATGTTTATTTGCATATGTAGGCAAGGAGCGGTGGGGCAGGACTCCTGCTATGAGGGGGAAGGCGGGGCGGGGGTGGGGGGGCGGGGGTGTAGGGAGCTACAGGAGCAGTGCTCCAGCCAGAGAGGAGAAGATTGAAGGCTCTGGCCAGAGCAAAGACTGAAGGCTCCGGCTGGAGTGAAGGCCTGGGTCCCGGGTGCCAGAGGAAAGCTGGTGCTGGCAGCCAGGGGAAGGAAGGCCTATTGCACAAATCTTCATCCAACGGGCCTCTAGTACAAAATAAGAATCTTAGCTCTAACCTTCAAGTGTTATCAGTGCTCTAGGACTGTGGTCGGCAAACTGTGGCTTGCAAGCCACATGTGGCTCTTTGGCCCCTTGAGTGTGGCTCTTCCACAAAATACCACAGCCTAGGCAAGTTTATTTTGAAGAAGTGGCATTAGAAGAAGTTTAAGTTTAAAAATTTGGGCTCTCAAAAGAAATTTCAATCGTTGTACTGTTGATATTTGGCTCTGTTGACTAATGAGTTTGCCAACCACTGTTGTAGGAGAATTCTTGGTCTTTTTGTACCTGTGCACACTGTGTGAACTCCCATGGGTACCCACCCCCAGCTTAAGAAGTTTGACTTAAGGGAGACCCAGTTGACACTGATAACATATAGCTTTGCTCCGCTATCTTTTAGTAAGTTTGTGAGTGGTGGTCTGATGAACTATTCATCCTTGGAAACAGTTCTTCTATGTATGTTACCTACACCCATTTTACATCTAAAACACAGCCCATGTGTATATTGGAGACATACAAATGCCCCCTTATTACAGGGGTGGCCCCAGAATCTCATCACTGCCAGCACTCCCTCTGCCCATTGCCTCACTTTCTCTATTGCACCAATTACCACCTAAACTATCATTTTAAAAGGTGTTTTGTCTCCCTTACTATGAATGCCAATTTGGAAAATAAAAATACAAAACACCCAGTTAAGTTTGAATTTTAGATAAACAACAAATACTTTTTTAAGTTCAATATATCCCAAGCAATAAAAGGGATACAGTCATATTAAAAACTATGGGTTATTTACCTGAAGTTTAAATTTAACTGGATATTTTATTTGGCAACTGCCATCCCCATCCCCTCACCACTACTAGAATAGAAATTTTGTCTATTTTGTTTACTAGAAACTGTTCCTGACACATCATAACTGTTCAGAACATACATATTGGAGGAAAGAGTAAATATAGGAGATGCAAATACATTAAAACTACATAAAGATGTGAAGCGCTTATAACCCTTCCAAAACTGGAAAAGTGGAAAAGCCCTATAACCATGTGACAACAGAGGGTTGTCTCAGCTATAGCAGGACCCAGGAAAAAGAAGGAAGAGACCTTAACCCAGCAGGGACACCTCCAATCATGCGGGTCCATCTGGAAGAGGGAAGGGTGGAATGAGTGTGGAGAGGAGTCCCATTAAGAACTGGATGCCAAGAATGAGCTCAAGAAAGCCTGTGAGCCCCTCCAGGACTTGGCAGGGGAAGTGTGGCTGCCCAGGACTAAAGGATCCAACAATTCTGCCTGTGGGTACAGAGCCTGGGCCGCCATAAACAAACTCATATACTCAGTTATCTCCCCTCTCTCCTCTGCTCCGTCCCTCAGCCATATGCCTCAGGGGAAGGGTGAGCAGTAGCCAGGGCAGTATTGGTTATATACATTAACAGGTCATCTAAAGTTTCCAACACATGCTTTCAGAACTCACCCAAGTATCATCATTTACCTCATGAACTCACGCTAACATCTGCTTTTCCCTAAGCAGAAACATACACAAAAGAGTGAAATGTTTTAGGTGAACCAAACCTCATTCTTAACAGATGAAGAAACACATTCAGAGAGGGGCAGTGACTCCCCCAGAGGAACTGGCTGCAGAGAGGAAAATGTGAGGTTAGAAGCTGGTCTTTGGTTTCTCATCTTGTGTTCCTTCTATTTGAGCAACTTGTGTTCAAAAATCCCATTCATTTTGATGCTTCTTTTCTACTTAATTTTAGAATAAACTAGGAGAGAGGATTCAGGAAGTTTTCCACTTCTGGTCCTGGGACATGGAGCTAATGGCTTGAGTTTTTGTGGAGTCTAGTTTTTCTTCTATGCAGAGTGCAGGGGTGAATTAAATGCTTCCTCTCTCCCGGCTCTAAAGAATTAAGACTTGGTTTCACTATTATTATTATTTGTTGTTGTTGGACTAAAGATGTCACTGGTGGCTTCTTACTCCTTAGACATCTGATTAAACTTGGCTCAAGTCCCGGTTTCACAGGTTGCTCTCCGGTCCCGCATCTGCAGGTGTCCCCTCTGTTTTGCCCCAGACCAATTCCGACATGTCAGTCAGCCAGTGGCCTGGAGAACCCCACTCTCCCCAGACCTTCTGGGAGCTCAGGCCCAAATACCTGGTGTTCTCGGGAAGCTGTCACGTCACAGAGCATGCAGTCCTTCTTCATCTTCCTGCCTTCTCCTTTCTCCCCCTCCCATCTCAGCCCCTCCCTCCCTCCTTCTTTCTCTTCCTCCCTCCCTGGGCAGTTCTGGGAATTCAGCTTCACTCTCTCTCTCCTGTTCAGCAGTTTTGCAAAAGCTTCTACTTGCATACCCAATCCCCACTTCTTTTTCTGTTTCTTTCCTGGAGGTGGAGGGGGCTTTGTAATATGGTGAAAGGAAAATCAGAAGGGCCCTGGCCTGAGTGGTTAGGGTTGGTCATGTGTCAGAGCTCTGGCCCCCTTCTGAGGACTTTGTTTTGTTCCTCTAATCAGCCAACTCCAGCCCTAAAATTAGCTTCTCTCCGTCCGCATTGGAACTATGGATACTAATGAGTAGGAAAGTAGGTCTAGCAGCCAGGAACTTAATAAAAATATTCTATTTCAGATAATGTACTGAAATGGGTCTTAAACTGATTAAAGTAATAACTAAACTAAACCTGATAATCAAGCCTTCATTAGGTTTTTTTTTTTCTTTTTAAAGTACTACTGTCTAAAATTGTAAAATAAGAAAACATGATAGTTATAACAATGATATTACAGTATGGACTATTTCAGGAGTAAGTCTGCTGGTTAGCTCTTTTTCTTTTAGTTTTCTGTACTGTTCCTGAGATGGAAACATACCAAATATAATTTGAACAAAGAAATTTAAATGCAGACGTAGTAAGAATTTAGGGGTCACAGAAAGTAGTTAGGTTGAGCTTATTTGGATGAAATTTAATGCAGATGAGATTATCTACCTTGAGCACATCCCTAAAATTTAAAGGTCTGGGTAGGAGTCCATGGCTTCCCCCAACCACCCCACAATGCCAATGTCCTCCCTCTTCCCAGCCCCAGCTCTCCAGTTTGGCAGGAAGAGCCTTGGGGTTGTGTGTGAGCACAGCCTGGGAGTTCTGCCCACAGATCCCACTGGTAGCTGCTCCGAGGCCACCCAGAGGCTTAGGAGCACACACCTGGCTGTGCGGCCCACCCTTGGGAATACAGACTTGGGGACAAGGCCACTACAGGTACTGGAAGCAGAATCAGGACCATAATGGAGGGATTCCTGCGCCCGGTATAATCTAGAAGTGGGGAGACTGGGCTGTGAGCAGGCATGGCCCCATGGCCTTACAGACCCTACACTCCATGGGGATAAGACCCATGTATCAGAGGGACAAGGGGGGCCAGACGTGGAGCACCATGTGCTGGGGTCTAAAAGAAACACTATCCAGGACTTCCTGTTTAACTTAAGAAAGGTGCAAAAGTGGGCACACACCGTCCAGGGTATGATGCCACAGAGGACGGTCTTTTCTGCATACAAGGAAAAAATTGTTCTCTGCGTGTATTCTCATGGAAAAAAAAGGTGAAGAACAAAGAGATGTTTTTGAAAGACAAAATGTCAAAATGATGACGGGGCACATGTGAAGTGGGAGCGCTTGCTAGGACGGGTTAAACAACATTCAACACAGCGGTCAGCTCCCTGGCTACACGGATCTCTTCTAAATTAGACAGTGCATGTTTCTTTCAACTCTCCATGGGACTGGAAGAAACTCAGTGGAAGCAGCTAACCACTGTCTCCAGTTCACAGAGAAAAATAGTCTGGACTTACGTTAAATTTGAATAAACAGTTATATTTATTAATTTCTATATTTTTGCTGATTATACTTTGAGGTAAATGTTATAATCCTCATTTGACAAACAGAGAAACTAAGGCTCAGAGAAGGTAAGTGACTTGTCCACGGTCATACAAATAGTGACGAGTGAGCTGGGGCAGAATTTAAAATATTTATTTATTTATTTATTTATTTATTTATTTATTTATTTTCTTAAGTTTTCCATACGTCTCCTTTTTCCCTGTTTAATCCTTGTCAACCCCTTACCCCTTCAGCCATTTGCACCGTGGGCAAGCCCCACTGCCCCAGTGTCTATGTCCATTGGTTATGCTAATATGCATGCATAAAATCCTCACACTTAAATCTGGGGCAGACCTCCTGACTCTGAAGCTGAGCCTACCACAAATATCTGATGATCTTGGGCAAAGCACTGGTTCTTCCTGTGCTCCCCTCAGTTTTCTCATTTAGAAAAATAGACATTATACTGTACCCAACTCCTAGAACAGCTGTGAGGCATAAATGAGGAAACATACATAGTACATTTAGGACAATGCCTGATGTTAGTAAGTGCTGAAGAAATGTTAGTAATGGTTATACACTGCACTCTTCCTTCTTGGCCCTGGGCAGAGAAGACAGAGAAGCGAATCCCGAAAGGGATGCAATTCCTCATCCATTAGCCCCACTGATGCTGTTTCACAGTTGGGGAATGGTTACTGTCCCGTGGGGAACATGGTATCAAATGGAGGGAACTGGGAAGATGTTAATGTGTTATGATTGTCATAATACGTTATTGCATGACAGCTGACTCTCTAACCACTGAGATAAACCGGCCAGGGCTGTTCTTGTGTCATTAGATCTGACCTCTAAGTGACGCACTTGGTTTGTGAAATTTGTACTAAAAACCGAGCTGTCATGTGTAAGTACTGAAGCCTAGTGATAGGTTCTCTTCCCACTGCCAAGTGCTGTACATCTTTTAAGTTTTCCCTAAAATCACCTCTTCAGGTCCTTTCTTGACCCTTTGCTCCAGGCCAGGCTGCCCCGGCTTCTCCACTGTGGTACTTAAGAGCACTGCAATTTAACAGATTTTAGTAAGAATGTTCCTTTAATTTCCATCGTCCTGACCTGGCTGGAAATTCCATGAGGGCAGAGAGAGCTTTAACGTCTGTGCTCCGATGGTGCTTATATTTAAGAGTTAGGGCAGAACAGATGGTTGAAGAAGGCAATAAGTGAATCAATGGACACATCACATGTCAGGGAAGTTTTTTTTTTTTTAAAGTTGTTAAATTATGTATGCAATTTAATGAGATCTAGTAAATTGGTATTTTTGTGATCCCTTCTATAATATAGAGTGTATTTTACAATGGAAAACAAGTGGTGTTGATGATGTCACAATACCTTCAGGCACATGTGCTTGGTTATGTCTTTGTTTTGCAACAGCCTGTGAGCAGCTTCCCTTCCTCTCACACCCCTCACCCCACCTATCCCGTTCCCTCCATTTTCTGTTTTCACGTCTCCCCACACTTAGTTTGATAGTAACATGCCTAGTCAGAGTGAGGGGAAAGTGGTTTTAAAAGTATGTTACTATCATTTTTTTATTTCGAGCCAGCATAAAATTACCCCTTTCAACTATATTCCTCTCTAAAGGAACTTTAAGTTAATTACATAAAGAATAGAAATACTGTTTGTCTCACTTAAGTAGAATTGAGTAAAAATTATCTTTAAGTGTAAATTTGTACTGTAAAAATGCCTCAGAATGTGTGAATCACACTCAGGGGTGATGTGATTTGAGGATATGAAATATCGTGTAATAGATGATAATGATGATTCTTTAAGAAGAATGCATTCTATTGTTATACCTAGTTACTAGATGGAAAAAAAAACCACAAAACGTATTTTTAGATTTCTGCTGCATACAACTGCTAACTTTAAAAGATAAAAAAAATTAGTAAAAATAATGTAATTTTCAACTTTAACCTACAAAAGAACTAAATTGCTGTAAGATACTTTTCTTGAATTATTAATTAATCTGGAATCAGAAATTAATTACTTCATTTAACTTTAAATATCTTTACTTAAAGTCTAAAATTGAAAAGTCATAAATAGATTGGGTAAATTCTGTTACAGGCAAATTTTAAACTAACCAGAAAACAAGCAGAACTACCGTGTTTCCCCGAAAATAAGACATCCTCCGAAAATAAGACCTAGCGTATGGAAAGATAAGACATCCCCTGAAAATAAGACCTAGCGCAACTTTGGAAGAAAAAATTAATATAAGACACTGTCGTATTTTCGGGGAAACAGGGTATAACATAGTCAAATCCTTCAGGGATTTAATTGAGACTGTTTAATGATACAGTCAAGGTAGCCAAAGAAAAGAGGATAGTCAGTGATTTTGAAGTTACATTAAAAATCAAGAATAAAAAATATTGAGTTCCTTGCATAACCCCCTGCATAGACTTTAATAAACAGCTTGACCTTTGGAAGTCTGAGAGCTTCAATTTATCTGCTCTCTGGATATGCTTACAATAAAAATGCCATTAGAAATATGCTGTGAGCATGAATGTCAGTAAAGAACTGTGAGACCCATGGATAAGAGATGAAAAGGAAGTCTAAATACCATAACTGTAAACTAATTAAAATTTAATGTGACTTAAAAATCACATTGCTATCTGGGGCAGATTCATAGCAATTTTTAATTTATATTTTATTTTGAAGTCTTAAAATAACCCTTGAAAAATACACAAAACAAGATCACCTGATATTTCTCTTTTGCTTTGGAAGCAATCCCTGTGGTCTGGGACCTCAGAAAAATTCCAGCTTGCTTAGACAAAAATAACTTGTTTTTAATCTTGAAAATATTTAATATTATTTTTACAGTAACCAAGAGACAAGGATGTGACTTTCATGATGCAAAAATTAGACTTTGACTGCACTCTATCTCTTCCCCACAAGCTGCTTTTCTATGACATTTGCACAGTCCAATCAATTATTTGATTGCTGTTCAAATAATGTATCATCATGACTTGCTGATGGATGCCAATTAATGTGGAAATGTGGAAAGTAAAAAGTATAGGATTCTAATAACACCAATTAAGAGCTGAAATTTTAAAAGCTCTGATACATATATATTGTAGACAGCAATTTATTTTGTCAAAAGATGATTCAGTTTAAAAGAGATCTACTAAAAATCATTTTTAAAAGCCCATAGACTTCTCCAGTATATCTTAGAAGTAAGGTTTAATTTACAAATATTCATATGTATATTTGTGTGTTTGTATGTGGTCTCTCTCTTGGCGGTGGGGACCGGGGGTGGGGGGGGGGGAAGAGAAGGGAACCATGAAGTACAAATAAAATAGTAATTATACTCTGCCAATAAGATTTACTCATAAGAATTACAAAAAAGTTATCCTAAAAAGGGGACAACATTCCCTATTTTTAGGTAGGATGGTGTTAAATCTGCTCTAACCGCTTCAGCTATTTGTTAGAAACAAATCCCAATTGTGGAAACAACTTCAGGTGCTCACAGCTGGTTGAATTGGGAATGAGACAGGAGTGACTTTTCGCAGATACACAGCATCGCTTAGGGACCGAGAGATACATTAGCACAGCCCCACTCTCATTTTACAAACGAAGCTGCTTGTCCCAGAGAGGAAAAGGGCCTTTCAAAGGCTGCAAATGAGGCAGAGGACACAGAGCGTCCCCACTCCAGGACAGCGCTCCTACGTTGTTAGCTCTTGCCAGTGGCTGAGCCTTCAGACAATGAGATGCGTCTTTCTGTTTCCCATGTCTGCAGTACTTACATCCCAGCTACCTAGTATGGGGCATGTGGTGGGTGCCAGGGGACAGAGAAATGTTTCATATTTAGAGATTATATATATATATATATATATATATATATATATATATATATATATATATTTGCACATTATATTAATTGAAATTTTGCATATTATCTCCCTCTCATGAAGTCAACTGGCTTCTGCTATTACTTGAGACTAAGCCTAGGGCTCCTTTGCTGAAATGCTTTTTTTCCTCACCCGAGAATATTTTCCCCCCCATTGATTTCTAGAGAAGGGAAGGGAGAGGAAGGTGGCAGGAGAGAGAGAGAGAGAGAGAGAGAGAGAGAGAGAGAGAGAGAGAGAGAGAGAGAGAGAGAGAGAGAAACATCAATGTGAGAGAGACTCATGGATCAGTTGCCTCCGCATACACCATGACCAGAGCCAGGGAACATGCAACTGAGGTAAATGTCCTTGACCAGGAATCAAACCTTTGGTCCACAGGTCAACACTCTAACCACTGAACAAAACCAGCCAAACTCCCTAATATACTACTATTATAGATAATAATGATAACATTATTGAGCACCCATTTATAATAATAAAAGGATCATATGCTACTTAGACCAAACCTCCTTCTGAAGTCATTCTGGAGGTCCTTCCTGACAAAGCCAGGGCCAGAGGGAAGCCCTGGTCCTGGGTGCAGGAGGGGAGCCAGTGCTGGCAGACGGGGGAAGGAAGGCCTACTCGTGCACGCATTTTCATGCACCTGGCATCTAGTAATATTATGTTGACTTTAGAGATGTCATCTAGTTACCGCTGCCAACTCTGCACTTGTATTTCATACTTGAGCCTTAGAAACATCCGGAGACCTGTCCAGAGGAGGACGGGCCTTGAAGCATTCCCTCTCTCTGCCCGAAGAGTCCATGCTCCTCCCTTTGCCTCTCTAGCCTCCCCCCACCCCCACGAACCCCCTCTCCCCATCACAGAAGAGTGCTCAGGAGCCATTTGTGATGCCCGAAAGAGCTAGATTGGAGTTCACACCATGTTACTGCTTATGTAAGTCTTTGTTCCTACTGGGATCTGAAGAACAGGAAGACCATTACAAAAACAAGAAACACTCAGATTAGCAATCAAGGTAACCAAAATCTAAAGAAAAGTAGTAAAAAAAAAAATATTTGATTCGTAAAAGCCAATTACCAAGTTCGTGAATTTAAGTGGATGGAAAATGTTCCAGTAGAAAACAAACAAAAATTTTCTTAATGCAGTTTACTTTTCTTTCTTTTTTTATAGGAGAAAAATCATTTTATTTCCTAGTTTTTGTTTTGTTTGTTTGTTTGTTTGTTTTGTTTTGTTTTGTTTTTTACTTTTTTCCATTACCCTCTATATTTCCTGGTTTTCATTTGGCATATTTCTTATGACTCAGAAATCATTTCCTTCCTTAACCATTGTCTGAAAACTATTTTCTATGCATTAAAAGTATATCAGTGGAAAAAGTAAACTTGTAATGTGGAAAAAATGTTTTCTCAAGACAATTTAAAGACATTGAAGTGTTTTGTTTGTTTTTTTGTAAAAAAAAAAAAATGTCATTTTAAGCTATCTTCTTAGAGAAGCAAATTCTAGAGATTCAAGACATATTTCCTGTGCTCTAAGGATAGAACTCTGTTTCCAACTCTGTTTTTCCTTCTAAATGACCTGCTGTTTCAGCGAAGTGGACTCATTTTTTTTTGCACTTTGTTTTCCTAAAGATGATATGCCAAATATTACAAATGTCAGATAATGACTAGGATTAACAGAAATCCTACACCCCTGGTCTTAAGTTCTATGAAGTAGGAAAAACAATTTTAAATTACATTTTGCTGCTACCTTCATAAAAGTGTGAAATAATTTTGCTTTCCTGGGCTTTACAGAAAACACTTTAAAATGCCACAAAGATGTATAACAAGACATAAAACTGCAAATATTAACTGACTATTTCCTTGAAATATAATTTAAATGTGGTGACTAGGACAAGAAAATGTCACATTCCTTTCTCTTGCTAAGGAAATTGCAAATTTCCTTTGCAAAAATAAAATATATGCAGTCTTCATAAGCATTTATGTGACAGTTTTAAAGTTGTCTTGTTTGAGGTTAAAGGTTCCTATAAATTTTCATGATTGTCTCCCCGTTGAAAAAAGAACAGAAACCAAGAAGAAACGGGGAGACACTAACCTCAGGTGCAAGTTTGTTTTCTCACCAATGTTAAAAACAACATTTGTGCTACACCCACATGTTGTACTTTCTCTATAGCCCAAGTTATGTAATTTTTAAATCTATCTTCCAATGAATACACTTTTGAACTTTTATTTGTTTCTCTCCTTGATCTGCCACGTTGCAGACAGAAAGTTAATCTTCTCTCTTTACCAGGGTTTGTAAAACAAATGGGTATGCATGGGACTGAATGCCATGGGCAGTCCATTATTGATAAGTGTGCAGTGTTTAGTTGGGGGATTTCAAGACACTATGAGCCTTGGCTGAGAACATTGATTTCATTTGGAAACTAAGGGCCTCTTTTCAAACATAGATCCATCAAATTGCCAGGATTTCACTAACATGAAATAAAGGAAAAGATGATGAGTTACATCACTGACATCAGGGCTTTATGCCTATTTACTCATTCAATCCCCCAGGTAATGCTATTGCCTCCTTTTTGCAGGTGAGGGAACTGAGGCCAGAGAATTCAAAGTTTGGGCCAAAATCACACTGTCTCTAAGTGGCAGACCCATGCTTGCAGCCACTCAGTAGATTTTAAGCTGTGGTTGGTTTTTTTTTTTTTTTTTTTTTTTTTTTTTTTTTTTTTTTATCTTATTAGAGAAGAAAAGATGAATTGGAGAAGGTCACATGGTGGTTTATTTTGTCTGTAAGAATTGGGTTCCTTGTGATGTCAGAAATCAATCCAGAGTGCATAGATTTAAAATCCTCTGGGAAGAGAAACTGACAGATCACAGGATTTCACAGAGCCAGTCCAAAACCTTTGAGGGGAACAGGCAAGGCCCTAGCTCAGCTCGCTGGCTCCAAAGCATTGGCCCGGCTAGTGGCTCTATTCCCTGCCACTGGGGTTTTCCTGGTCTCTGTAGAGGTTCCAGATTGACAAGACAGTCAGGACTACTGAGGAGAACAGAATCCACACCTAGCTGTGGGATACAGCTACATGTTTTCCCCCACTAGTACTTATGTTGCAGGGATAAACGTATATATGCACATAGATATGTCTCTGTAGAGTTGTGAGTATTTTTTAAACTTTATTTCTGCCCCCCTCATTATTAGCAGTTCAACAGAAGTGTATTACCAGAGCTTGGCAAGTCTGTTTAACTGCTAATTTTGTTTATCAGTAAAAAGAGCTTGCTTCTGGATTCAGATTTCAATAGATTCCCACTGCAAGAATAAATTCTGTTCATGAAAAACAATACATATTGCTATGGCCCTGACAAGAATAATGGGAGTGCATATATTGATCACAATTTGTGTTAAACATAGCAGTTTCCCTATTCCATATATACTTATGAGAAAGGTACAGCTCTTACACAAATTATCAAAATAAAATGGAAAAAATTTCTAAGGGTTTTCTATTTAATGCATCTTCAAAAATTAAACTAATTTGACCATTAATTTTATTATATTTCAAAAGTATTTATAGAGTTTTTATAAGCACATAAACTTATTACCAACATTACTGATTAGAATAATTTTGCAATTTTAGTCATCTCCTAACAATCAAAAATATAGCACTCACCTTCTGTCCATTCAACCCTGGAATTCCATGTGCTCCAACAGAACCCTAAGGACACACGTGATTAAATTAAATTGATAATCACAATCACAAAATATTTCAGTGCTAAATTTATAGTGTTAGTTATGTCAGCCATACCTTTATCTTACCAAAACATATCTGGGAGGCTACGTTTTTCGGTTCTTAACCTCTATGTTTAAACAATCAACAAGGTAAGCAGGTTCATCAAGCTTTTTCAGAAACTACAGAGTTAAATTTAGCTGTTTCTCCATATCCACCAAACTGCAGTAAGATTTTAAAGAAAGTAACATCATAAATTGAGATCCACAGCTGTCACAAGGCCACATGGCTCTAAATTCGGGTGCTTTTAGGAAATAAACAGGCTTAGTTCCATCTGGAAAATGCCTAGCAGTAGCAGCAACTCTTGAATTTTTATGAATTTAAATACCACAAAACAAAAGGTAATTAAAATAACAATCACTTGTTGCACAATTAGTCAAATAAGGGGCCCGTGTTGTAAAACTCAAATTTATTGTATTTACAACATCTCTCCCCAGACTTTCAGGGAGCACACTGAGCCGCATGAGTGTGACTGTGTCTTGCAAAGAAGACGGGGAAAAATGTTACAAATGTTAAACCCTGAGTAGGAACACCCTGACTTCTGTAATAAAATATTAAGTGAGTGCGCATGCGTGCAGGCACTCGGACATGTGTGCATGAGCTATGGGGTGAACACCAATGGCTGGACATAGGTAGGGTGAGCTGAGAATAAGCAAGCTGTTACCTGAGGAATATCTATGACATTGAACTGGATACAGTAACATTAACAAATGTTTTCAAATAGTGATGTCATTTCCTTCCATACACCTTCGTTTTAGGCTCTGGAGAAACCATTTTTAAAGAAAATGTGCTTATTCTTTGCCTAGTACTAGAAAACAGCTTTTTCATAGTCTATATAAGCTATTAAGTCTCTTAATAATAGTGGGCAAAGTTTAAAAAAGCAGTAATTATAAACCTAAAACTGCTCTATACATAAGTCGATTAAAAATACAGTCATTATAAACAAAACAAGTTGAGATGGCAAGTTTCTTAGTGCTTCCACGACTCGATTGAGTGGGTCATTAAAGTACTTCCAGAGCCTGAGGCAGTAATTTTATCCTGGTTGCATGTGGATTAGGCTAGCTTTACAATTTCACACCATGCTTAATAGAGACATTATTGCGAAGGACAGAGTGTTCCTATACTCAAGTTGTCTCACAACTCATTGGCTTTTACTTGGTTTGCAGGATTATGTTTCAACAGATGCCACATGCCCAATGCGTGGGGATAAAAAGTCTCTATCTTTGATGGATTCCAAAGACAAAGATAATCACTTTTCCACCTGTTGTGATACAATCGTTTTCTTTAGTTTTCTACAGGTTAAATGTCCCTTTCCTCCCCATTTGGGGCAGGAGGTTGTAATGGGCAACTGGGACTTAGAGATACTTTGCTGATAAAGAGCCATCTACCTGCTACTGATACGTTTATACCGCACTATTGGTGTAATTTCAGAAATTCTAGACCCTCCCCATTAGAATATAATGGTCAATTCTGATGACCACGCACAATGTTGAAATGACCATCAGGAAGTCACTTTTCAGATTATCTCAGCAAAGGAAGGCACTCGTGGGCCACTTGAGTACAGTCACCAAGCAACAAGTACATCCTTTGGTCTGATCAGTTCTGTGGGCATTCGGCAATCAGATATTTGAGGAAGGCCATGCATTTCATTTGCAGCATTGTATGATCCTTCACATTCTAAGATGCCGCAATCAGTATTTAAATTAAAAATTTAATAACCTACAAGTTTGGCAGATAGTATAAAAAGAGTCTGCTCTGGATTGTCTATAATGAGATTGATTAGAAATCTAATGGCTCACATTCTATGTATTTTTAGGCTGCATAAACCAGACCACTTACAGTAGCTAATCCCATCCAATCTCATGCTTAGCCATTAGGCAATGGGAGCATACTTACTTTGACAGTATTGTTTATACTTTACCTTTTGTCCTGGAGGCCCCATAGGACCCTAAAAATATAAATTCAATTAACATATATTTTTAAAAAAATACATTTTATTGATTTTACACAGAGAGGAATTGAGAGGGACAGAGAGTTAGAAACGTCGATGAGAGAGAAACATCGACCAGCTGCCTCTTGCATACCCCCCACTGGGGATGTGCCCGCAACCAAGGTACATGCCCTTGACTGGAATCGAACCTGGGACCTTTCAGTCCACAGGCCAACGCTCTATCCATTGAGCCAAACTGGTCCGGCTCAATTAACATATTATAACCATTTAAACTTAAATGACCAATTAAAACTATGCTATTCTATAAGGTTCTCTTAGCTGTGTTGACATATGCTCATATTTTTATGTACATCAAGGAAAATGAAAATTTCAGTTGGAAGTACATAAGAGATCTTTTCTTGTCTCTTATTCTCTTTTGAAGAACATTAAGCACATGCAGTAAGATTCTGACTTTTTTTCTTTAAGAAAGAATCATTGCTATCCCAGCACCTCTGTTTTTTCAAATACCTGCAAATCCATCACATCAGTCTCATAGAAAGCTCAGCTGTTGCTACGAGAAGCAGTTAAAATGCAAGGCAGTTCCCCAGTAAATGGACACATTCTCTGACTTCTGCATCTTCAAAACCTCAGCCAGCAGATTTGCAAAGAACATAGTTCAACAGTATTACAAATAAAAATATTTTATGCTATTCTTCTTCTTATGAAATGTGGCTAATTGACCTGCACAAACACTTGTTTACAAATGAGGGGATGACAAGGGCACTTGTGGCACCCAGTGTGTGCCAGAAAAGGAACAAATGATGCTGTCAGCTGTTGCATAAACTATGGTGCTAGGGAGGGAGATGGGGGAAGAAGAAATATAATATTTAGGAAGATGAATGGAAATATTTACATACAAAATGGAAATGTGGCAGTTCTGAGATTTAGCAGTTTTCCAACTACAAAGTCTGTGTTGGGATTCCGTTGGCTTTATTTGGAACAAGGCATGGCTTTGGGGTGATGGAAAAGAGCACAAAGAGATGTAGCTCTAATTCTGACCATTCATGTCTATTTCAATATTAAAATATTAAGCAATTTTTTCATTTTTTCAAAAATACTTTTAATTTTAGTATATTTTAACAAAGTTATAGATAATCTATCATTTCCTTTAAAGAATTCTTTATCCCATTACACTTAACTAATGGCTAGTTTGTTTTCAATGTGTTACATTTCAGTTCATCAGCATTTTACATTCAGACCTGAAACACTGAAGCACTAGAGTGGTCATCAGAGGAAGAACTGGTCATACATAAGTTTTAGTAAAAAGTACGCAATGTTTAGGAACATTTGAAGAACCTGTTCCTCATAAATTATTTTGTAATTCTCACAGGAAGAGAAACAATTTCCTCATATAATCAGCTTCAGATTATTGAAAGCACATGTACAGTATCACCTTTATATATTCTTTTCAGATTTATTCAACCAATTTCTTAATGAGCTTGTTACCTGACATAGCTGTGTGGTCAGAATCTTTCCTACCCATCTCATTCCTTATATTTAAAATTCTCCAAGTTTTATTTAATTTTTTAAAATCCTAACCCAAGGACATGAATTTATTGGGTGAGAGTGAGAGAGGAACATCAATGTGAGGGAGAAACACTGATTAGTAGCCTCCCTTATGTGCTCCCACTGAGGATGGATGGAAGCCATAATCCAGGTATGTACCCTGACCAGAAATTGAACCTGCAACCGCTTGGTGTACCTAATGGTGCTCTAACCAACCAAGCCACCTGGACAGGGCAAATTCTCCCTGTTTTAGATTTTACAGAGAAATAAGGCTATCAAGTGTAAATTCCCTCAACATCATATATCTCAACAATTCAAACCTAGTGTACCTCCTTCCATTGTCAGAAGAAGAGGCCATCCTCCTCTACAAGGCAAAAGCATCTTAGAGACACTGGAATCCATCCTTGCTTCTGCCTTGGGGCTTTGAGAAAATCAATTATCCCTGCATCCACATCAGAGCCTCCTGCTTCCCACTAGTTCCTTCCCCTTAGCACATAAACATGTTTAATCATTTCCTCACTCGGGTAAATTGTTTGGGAAATGAATGTTAATGCTGAATAAAGTCAGAATTTGAAAGCTGTAGTTATAGATCTGAGAGTGAAGAAAAGACTTGGGTTTTATCACTGTCTATGATTCCATTTTTCCAAGGGTCTCCAGAGTATTTCACTTCTTAAAATGTTGATGTTAAAGAGAAAATCATATAACAAAAAGTACATTAATTCAATGTTTAGACTGAGACTGTATATGTTCAATTCAAACGGGTTTGTTTCCCATTACAAACTGAACTTTGCCACTTGAAAAAATATTGTTCACTAAAATTGAATATTTTATTATATTGATGTATAACCCTGGGAAAAACATGTCATATAAAATTAAGAGCAAATTTCAAATCAAATTTTTAAACTAGAAACCAACATATCTGGTATTTTCTAATCTGATCTCTATTGGATGATCACATTATATCAGAGATTTAGAAAGATTACTTGTAACTCTGAAATCCATAGAATTATATTAATTGTATATTTTAGCACAGTATTTAATGAAAGTCAAAGGATTACTATAAACATAAAGTTCTTCACTGTTAGGAAACTACTGCCATTTTTGCTAAAATTTAAAAGTAAAAGCAGTTTTTAAAATATAACATTAATTTTGAATTGTGACTACATGTTTTGTGAATTATTCATAACTATGTTGCCAAGGATAAGATTCTCAGCTACCAAAAATTTGAATTTCTCATTTGATATCATTAGCAGGGAAAATGGTAGCAAGCCAAGGATAGTGTCATCTGTTACTAGGAGGGGACCAGGAATAAAGCAGAGTTGAATATTTGACACAGACATACATTTGAGTAAGCATAAACACAAAACACACACACACACGCACACACACACACACACACACCCAATAGTTATTTTACTGATTAGACTTTGCTTTTATGTATGTGCTTTGAATACCTTTAGGTTAACAAATCCATTTTTAAGTTAACTCCAGAAGTGTTAAAATATAATTTGAACCTTAAAATACGCTCATTTCAATATAGATTCTGGGTGTTGTAAAATATATCAAGCTTTTTCATTGAAAGATTCTACATAATGGCCATGCTTTTTACTCAGATGATAAAAACAAATGAGCCATTGAAAGTTTCACTTGTCTGCAGGTGAACTTTTACACCAAAGTTTTCATAGTCTTTCAGAAAGGACCTTGGGGGAGCTATGCCAAGTTAAAACCTATAAAAAACTAATAAATTTACACAGTGCCCTTGATTTTCTTTTCTGTTTACCCCACCCCTTTCTAAAGATTATATGAAGTATTAGGTAGAATATGGTCAGCACATAAGTTAAAGAAATATGATAGTCCCCATTTAGTGACGGTCTTTATCGAAAGTGTGCTGCTCAGGCCTGAGTAATCCCTCACTCCTTGTGCTCCAAGTCCAACAGATACTTACTCAGGAATATGTTTCTGGGCCATCCTTCTTCTTCAGCAGCATTGCTAAGCTCTTGTTCAAACCCTTTTCTCTGTCACATGGCTAATGGGACACCCACCCAGGGCCTCTCTGCTTTTAGTCTCCTTCCATCCTTTCTGCACAGCACTGCCTGAGCAAGCTTTCTTAAAGGCTGATGCATTCCTGTCTTTCCTCTGCTGAAAAACCCTTCAGGGTCTTTCCAAAGCTTGTGAGAAAAGTCCAAGCTTTCGTAATAGCTGTAGTTCAACACATAAGTCATACTTTCACATCTCTACACCTCTGGCAGTTGGTTTCTATGATGGGCTTTTTATATATTTGGTCCTCTTTTCCAGCCTTTCCATAATGCAGAGCTCAGTGTCCCTCCCCGCCCCCGCCCTTGGGGTTAGGTTTCCTTCTTTTGTTCTTCAAGGCACCCAAGGTAGGACTTCATTTATAGAATTTACCAAAAGGATTGTAATTAAGTGGTTACTTCTTTCCTGACTTTCAATGTGTTTATCATGCTCAGTAGCTGGTGTATAGTAATTGCTCAGTGAATCCTTTTGAGTTCCTTCATTAATTCATCTCTTTAACAGTGTGTGAATGCCAACTGAGGGTCAGGCAATGTTCTAGCAGTGAACAAATTAAACAAAAAATGCACGGCCCCAGGACTTCATATCTAGTAAGTAGAGAAAGACAGTAAACAAATAAAAATTGAAGTTGTGTGGGATGGTAAGTGCTAAAGCCAATAAGGAGGTTGGGGTGGGAGATGTAGATGTGGTAGTATTTAAACTGGGGAGACAGTGAATGTCTTAGCAATAAAGTGACTCCTGGATGGTGTTTGAAGGCAAGCTTGGGCTGCCTGCTATTAGGAAATGATGTGTGAGCTTAGGCAGGAAATAAGCATGTAGAAGGTGAAGAATGTCCCAGGCAAGGAAACAGTAAGAACAAAGACCAAGAGGTGGGCACCTGCTAACACCTAGGCTACAGGTGGGAGTAGGAGACAGGGCTATGGATAGGGAAGAGAGATCCTATTTGTATGGCCATGTAGGTGTTTCTAAGCACAATGGTGTTTCCGTTGAGTGTCATCCTATATAATAAAGAGGTAATATGCAAATTGACCCTCATACCCTTACACAAGTTGGCCACCCCCATGTGGTCACAAGATGGCTGGCAGGGGAGGGCAGTTGTGGGCAATCAGGCCAGCAGGGAAGGGCAGTTGGGGGCGACCAAGCCTGCAGGGAGGGCAGTTAAGGGGGACCAGGCTGGCAGGTGAGGGCAGTTAGGGGTGATTGGGCCAGCAGGGGAGGGCAGTTGGGGGCAACCAGGCCTTCAGGGGAGGGCAGCTAGGGGCAACCAGAACTTGCCTTCAACACCTCCTCAGAGGCTCCTAAAGCACATCAGTTAGAAAATCTGCATCCTGCTTAAATAATTAATACCTCAACTGCCAGCAGGGGAGGGCAGTTGGGGGCAATCGGACTGGCAGGGGAGCTGTTAGGTGTTAATCAGGCTGGGAGGGGGGGCTTAGGTGGTGATCAGGCTGGCAGGCAGAAGCAGTTAGGGGCAATCAGGCAGGCAGGCAGGCAGGCAGGCAAGTGGTTGGGAGCCCGGATTGTGAGAGGGATGGCTGACTATCAGGTTAGGCCCTAAATTGGCAGTTGGACATCCCCGGGGGTGGGGGGAGAGGGGATCTCCCAGATTGGAGAGGGTGCAGGCTGGGCTGAGCTGAAGGACACCCCTCCTCCTGTGCATGAATTTCGTGCACTGGGCCTCTAGTAAAATTATAAAAATGAGTAAGTGAATGCATAAAGTAAATCAAGTTTTTTTTTTGTTTGTTTTTTGTTGTTGTTTTTGTTTTTGTTTTTGTTTCTTCTCACCCTTGTGTTAACCGGAGTCATTCTAACCCTCTGGGCCTATTCTAATAACCTCTAGATAGACCCCCTCCAAGTGCAAAAGTGGGTGGAAGAATTCAGTTTATGGCCTCTATGTTAAAACAGCAAAGCAAAAATCATCCTAGCTACACGATCTCATTAACACTCAGGGTGCTATACATGTGGATGTAGATATAGGGTTTCTAGCGCACATCAGAAAGCCATCACGCAAACAGTAGGTAGTAGTATCAACTCAAGTTCATCTTCAGAGCAGAAATGAATGTTTCTATAACCATTCCGCATTCGCTACACTTTCCAGTTCATAAAAATGAAAAAAGAAATTAATTTAAAAAAGCTTTTTGTCGGGTAGTTCACGGAATGGGAAAAATTAATGGATTTTTCTAACAAAAACGATGCTAGCACAAATTTGATTGAGGTATTAATTACTTAAACAGGATGTAGATTTTCTAAATGATGTGCTTTAAGATGCCTCTGGGGAGGTGTTTGAAGGCAGCTCGGGCTGCCTGCTATTAGGAAATGATGTTCTGTGTGAGCAGGGGCGGACAAAGTTCCTGTTCTGTCCCTGATGGATAGCAGTAAAATGTGAAGCTCTGAAAGCTGCTGGTCATTTCTAGATACAAGAATATACAACCAGCTCCTGTCATAAAAAACACAGCGAACAAAAAAGAGGTGGTCCCTCTGTGAAGGGGAGATAAAAGCCCCAAACTATGAAGCTATTTAAAATTATTTCTTCTTTTTTTTGAGGTAAGAGTTTTTTCATGATTTAATAAAGTGAAGAAAATTATTTTTAAAGTCTGATTCCATAGGAAAGAATGATAACACAAGTAATCTAACTTACGGAATCATAAAATGTTAGTATTGGACTTTCTCAAGGGTTTGGTGCAACAGACTTTAATGACAATTTCTGAAAGATATTAACCTGGTCAAATACATGAGAAGATCTATAAAAGTGGTTTATAAAGAATCAGAGGGAATTAAACTTAAATAAAGGAATTTTTTCTTAAGGAGGATTCACTTCAGATGTACTTATATAAAATCGCACGTTCTACTTGGATGATTGATGAGAGAAGGTCATGAAACATAAACTCTAGCCACTATGCTATGTATGTCTGGAGTATAATTCTAGCCATGTTTTACAAGATTCAGATTTCATGGCTTAAGTGTGTGGAAGTGCCAAACTAGCAACTACTGGGAAATGTTTAGAATATGAGAGAGTGTGCTGAAATGTTTTCAGTGTAAAGAGCCAATGATTTAGTTGAACTGGGGATGAAGAAACTCAGCATAAACAATAAAAGGACAGGACAGTGCTAAGATGGGAGAGCCTCATTTCTTGTTTCAAGTCTTTCATGGACTGCCTTCTGTCACACGAAATAGCTGTATTTTCCCAAGAACTCTCCTCTTAGTCTTCATGAGAAGTTCTTAATCATTCTTGTAGGCTCTGCAGTCATAACTCACTTCCTCAGTGAGCCTTCTCCAATGTAACCAGATGGGGCTTGTTTTTATCCGAGTTTCTCGAGCATGTTAACTGTCTGTATTTTAATATATGTACATATTTATAAAATGTGCGTGGCTAGGCAGCAAGTTCTTCAGGCCACCTATTTTATATTCTTGACACCTAGATCAGTGCCTAACAAATAAATAAAATGACTGACTAAACTGAAACAGTGAATCAATGAATATAAAAAACATTAAATTTCATTTACCACATTTTCTCCATTGTTTTACTACACAAGCTATCATGCCTGTACCCCTGGAAAGAGATCCAACTTGGAGGCAGTTGTTTCTGTTTAAGTATCTGAGATTTTTGTTTCTATAATATAACTCCATAATTTCTATTATTTGGAGAAGTTTCTTTAATACAGATATAATTTAGATCACATCAATAAGATGGGGTGTCATTATATTAACTCATAAATATTTGATGAAGAAATTTTAAGTGCCGTAACTATTTTTTAAGTAAATTATTTCTGATGTGACTGTTTCACATGTTGACTTTTGGGGGGAAATATTAAATCAGGATTACTCATTTATTGCGGCAACCTTTGTAAGGGAGGTTTCTTAAAGCTCAGGAAATTAAAGAAGTAATACATTTTTTCTCAACCAAGACTAAATATTGAGCATTATCCACTACCAGCAGATTAAAGAAAGATCAAGGTATTTGAAAACCTATGTTCTGATTTTGTTCCCAAACAGAGACTCTATCGCCTCTCACCAGATATTCTGGGCTGAAAATAGCTTACTCCATCCTTTCTAAATATTCAATAAATTGTCTCGTTGCTAAACCCAAAATGGAAATGACCCGGAAAGAAAGAAAAATTAGCAGGCTTCCTTTGCCCTCTGTGATTAAGCATTCTTCCCTAGCGAACCATAAAGGAAACACATTTTTGATTCACAAAGGCCTATCACCCTACACTACACTCAGTAAAAAATGTTCCTATTCAGTTATGTATAAGCGCTTTTCCTATTTTAAGTCAACAATGCTGAGAAACGCCAGCTTCTAAAATTTAAATATCCCATGATCAGCAGAGGAAGGACTTAAATTTAGGAGTACAAAACAGATTCTGGTCTGTTTTCTATCTAGACCAGCACTGTGTAAAGAACTTTCTGGAAGGATGGGAATGGTCTTTATTGCTCTGTTCAGAATGGTAGCCACTAATCACATGTGACTATTGAGCACTTGAATTGTGGCTAGTGCAATTGTTAGGAACTGGATTTTAAACTGTATTTAATTTGAGTTAATCCTATATAATAAAAGGCTAATATACAAATAGACTGAATGACAGAATGACCAGTCGCTATGATGCACACTGACCACCATGGGACAGGTGCTCAACGCAGGAGCTGCCCTTGATGGTCAGTGTGCCAGAAGCCAGGGCCCTGGCTGGCGAGTGCAGCAGCAGTGGCAGGAACATCTCCCGCCTTCATGGCAGTGCTAAGGATATCTGACTGTCAGCTTAGGCCTGCTCCCCATGGGACTAAGCCTTCAGTCAGACATCCCCTGAGGGCTTCCAGACTGCAAGAGGGTGTAGGCTGAGGGAACCCTCTTCACTGAGTGCACAGATTTCATGCACCAGTCTTCTAGTTTAAATATAAACAGCCACATGTAGCAAGTGGGTAGTGTATTAGAAAGTGCAGATCTAGAAGACCCAGAGTATAAAACATAAGATTAATCATGTGAACTGGATTCCAGCCTACTTCTGCTATTGACTACTTTGTGACCTTGATCAAGTTATTTATTCACTCTGATGCTGTTTTATTTTTAATCAACGAAGTGATAAACTAGATAATTCCTAAGATTCCTTCTGTTTTCTACACTCTACTTTAAAAATAGCCACGTAGTTTGATGAGAAGTTGATACAAATATCACTGTCCTCATGAAAATCAGTCTTTTAGTTACACCATCCATATCCACAAACACACATGTACTCCCAAGAAATCTGTAATACATGATTGATTATATGAAGTGCAGGAGAAATAGCAGTTTCATGGTAATTCTGTTGGATTTATCCTGTTTAATCTTAGTGCTATGACATTGGTTGAAAGAAAAATATTAACCTGCTTCTTTTGCATCAGTACCTGATTTATTAATTCATTGATTCCTATCATTCAGTCATTCAGTTTATTGAATACACTAAGTCCCAAGCACAATTATTATATGGCATGATAAATGCTGTGGAGAAGACAGTTTCCTACTTTGCTTGGGGGAGTGTGAATGTGTATGAGTGAGTGAGTGTATGTAAAGTTTTCTCAAAGGAAGTGACTAAGGCATAAGTCTTTTTTTTTTTTTTTTTTCACTCCATTCAGACAGAGACTCTGTATTGCCTTTAGCCCTGGGTAGGAGGGCTCTTTCTTTGGGAACCATGCTTTAGAGAGCTCTTTTCTGGCTCACTCCTCCTCATGTGGTAGCTGACACCCTGACCTTAGACTTTGCTTCGAGTACTAAGAACCTTGGAGTTCTCTGCCCCAATGACTGGAGTTCCCAAACAGAGTTGCCTCTTTCTCCCGTCTGTTCTTCCGGAGGTGAACCACACCACGGGTGGCACAATAATGAGCTGGAGAAAGGAGCAAAGAGGCGGGTATTTTGAGGTGTGTGGCTGGAGTTGGATCTTGTGTGCATCCCAGAATGCCTACGTGTGAGAGCTTGAGTCTTATCAAGTTAAGGGGTGGGGGGAGGTGTGGGAGAGAAAGGGAGCAGGCCAGTGTACCAGCTGGGGCTGGGTACCAGCTCTCCTCATCCAGAATGCTGCCACATTCTAATTTGGATCTCCAAGAAGGGCAACAATTATGCATTTGAACTTTCCAAGTCCTTGTAAGGATATATCATGAAGGTTAGAGGATAGAGCACACTTATTTACCAGTTTATTAGTTTGGATTATACCTTTTTAATATTTAGACATATTGTATAAAGGTTACCATTTATATGTTTGCCCTAAAATTTGTACATTTATGTTTAATCTACAGATGTAAGGCACAACTTTATTTTAAAAGTTCCGTCTTAATCTAATGATAAGATATGAGAACTTGGTAAAAAGTGGTTAATTTCATTAATATCTTCATACAAGATGGACATATTTTATACCAGTTTAGCTACAGTAGGTTGGATTCTAAAGGTAAAATAAATGATAACAAAAGATACAATTTTTAAAGTTTTCTTCCATTAAAACATACCATATGACTGTTGTTTATCTATTTATAGGATTCCATATGTGTGCCTATATAACAAGATTAAATGACTATGTAACATGTGTCTGTGCATTAATAATGAAAACAGGAGGACAAGACTTTAGAGCGGGAAGTGAGTCCAGATATCATTCAGTCTCGACACTTCTATTGATGAGGAGTCTTAGGCCTAGAAATCTTAATTGGTCCATGAGGAAAAAAATGAATGGATATGCTATGGAGTTTTCATATATTTGGGGTAAGGGAGAGAAATGAAGAAAGAGTTTCAGGGTAGGGAAAATAATTTGCTCTATAAAATCTTGGCTATAGACACTTTAGATAAACATAATAATTCCCAGGAAACTGAGACTAGTTGGGGTGTGTGTGTGTGTGTGTGTGTGTGTGTACCATCCACCTTTTATGCTTTTGAAAAGTTCTACTACATATGTAAAAAGAAACAGTGAGACTACCAAAAGGAAGATACCTTAAAAAGTACTATTTTAACAACCATTGAAACTTCTGAAGAACTGAAAAATCAAGGTCACTCCCATGAGGGTTCAGAACTTTAGCACTTGTAATTGTGGTCAGTCCTTGCTTTGATGCTCAAGTGTAGTCTTATGAGTGAGAGCAGTTTTCTCTTTATTCAGATGCAGTCCAATTTATTTTAGCTCAAGATTCTGTCTTTTAAAATCTCATCCTGAACTTCTCAGAAAACCCGAAGGTCATGTTTACAGAATAGATGCACAGCGGGATTAAATAAATGTGGAGCCGCCTAAGCAGCAGGTCTTCTTCATTCTGCCAGAGAAGCTGTTAATCTTCGGATGATTATTTTTGTAATATAAAATATATATCTTGGATCAGGAAAACAAATTCCCCACCTGACACGCTCATAAACAGTTTTGTAAGAGCTAATTTTAGATTTGTTCCTAGCTTTTTTCATTGCATCATCAGGGACATTAAAAAATTTTAATAATGCTCCAGTGCTTTTCAAAACTCTCAGTTAAGCAAACACACACACTGCCCTGCACAACACAAACCAAGAAACGTAGTGGGTTTTGTGAAAAGCCGAGAACAGTTGTATTTGTTGTCTTTCCCTCCTTTAGCTGAAGGCTGAGCGGGCAGCGTTGTGAGAAGTTGGTAATGTAAGATGATGCGATACAGGGGAGGAGGCCAAAAACAATGACAACAACAAACAGGACAAAAGGAGTAAGTGGCATCATCATCCAAGTATCTGACACACTGTGGTTTTGCTGATGACTTTAACCACAGTGTCCTTAGCCCTTACATTTCAGAGTGGTCTTCCTGTGTGTCAAGTTGTATCATTGGACTCTTAACTTCTCATTTAAGGCATCTTTGTAGCTCATAAATCCTTTTCATATTATTATTTTACTTGCTTCTCATCATAACCCAGTGAGATAGGTAAAATGGGAATTTATCCACATGTTTTAGGTCCGTAAGAAGGATCACAGACTACAGTCATGCACTCCTAAGTGGTTTTGAAGCCAGAACTGTGTGTGTGTGTGTGTGTGTGTGTGTGTGTCTGTGCAATGTATCCTTTTGCTTACCGGACTTTGAGTCAAAACACACACACACACACACACACACACACACACACCATTATTTAAAAGAAAAGAGGAACTTTCTTAGGAAATGTTTCTCCTCATGAAAACTGCTATTATATTTTTAGTCCTCCTCTTTTTGAGGTTGTTTAATATACACATGTGCTATTTAACTTAAACATAAATAGTGGTTTTTAAAAATGATAGCTTTTAAAATCATAAATATTTCAAGTTAAGGAAATAAAAGATATAAAAATTCAGTTTTCTAGGAAGAAGAATTAAGAGATTATATTACTTTACAAGGAAATTCTGAATAGGATTGCTTTATATAGCAAAATTCCTCAGCACATATAAGATATGTTGATTTATGAAAATCTGATTCATACAGAACTTTACAGGAATGCATCTGTTATATAAATCCACGCTCACCTGTAATTTACTCTAGAGGGAACAACTGAGTGATAATAATAATAACATACTCATATATTCTTCATTATGCAGTTTAAAGTACTTTCCTCTAATTTATTGCATTTGTCTTTGGCAACCTCAAAAGGAAGGCAGACAGGGTATTATTATCCTTTCTTTACAGATGAGAAATTGAGAGGTTAAGTGATTTGCCCAAGGTCAGACAGACTATTCATTCATGTACTGCTATTTGAGTGATGTACTTTTAACGGGTAGTCAAGGAAGTAAGGTTCTTCCTCCTATTTTTTTTTTAACCAGATGTGAAGGCTATTAAAACAGAGGTGGATGATCTCACAATATATTGTTGAACGAAAGAAGCCAGACACAGAAGTGTACATACTGGATGCTTCTAGTAATATATAATTTGAATAAATGCAATCAAAAGGCAGAATATGGTGGCAGAAGGCAGAATAATGGCAAAATTAGGGAAGAAGGGGTGGCAACGGGAGTGTAAGAGTGGCTTCTTGATTGATATAACATTCTATTTCTTGACCTGATTTTTGGTTGTATAGTTATGTTCACTGTGAAAATTCACTGAGATCTAGACTTAAGATTTGTCTATTTTTCTTTAAGTATAGTGTAGAACAAGCATGTCAAACATTTTTGCTGCCCAGCCAATATAATGGTATGTAAGAAATGTCTTAATAAAAATTTCCTAATTTAATTTTTACAATATCTTGTTATACATAATTATTAATAACGAACTACAATGTTCGCTAATGACTGATTACTATCATCGTGTTTCATTCATTTCCCTTATGCACCTCATGCACAGGCACTCCATTTCTCCTCACTAATACTAGCAGTGAATATTTTAGCAGCCGATTGCCACGTCATTAATCTTGGACTGATTTGTTTGGTGTGCACAACAGGAAATAGTTCGTTTTCAGAGAACAAGAAAAATAGGTTTATTTGTGTTATGGTTATTAATTTGTTATTAATGTTCAACAAAAAATATTAGTTTTTATTAAAATGTTCTATTATTTTATGTTAATGATTACTCACTTATTTCAGCCCTTTGTATTCAGCATGTCTCTATCAAAATGAAACTATGTTTCTATAAAAACTGAAGCTTTTTTTTTTTTTTTTGTGGCCCACATAAACTTAAACCTTGTTTATTTGGCCCATGTTAGCCTGTGAGTTTGACAGTTTGACATGCTTGGTATAGAAGTCTTCTGTTAAAGAAGAATTTTATGTCTTGAAAAACAGTACAATGCACTTTAGAAGATCATTACATCACACACCCTTTAAACATTTGTGATTTAATGAAGTTTCTTAGCTGCATTTAAAAAATGAGAATATGAACTAAATATGAAGAGTTTAAAAACAGAAAAATAGCTTATAGAAAAAAACAACCCATGCCCATCCAGTATGGCTCAGTGATTGAGCATCAACCTATGAACCAGGATGTCATGGTTTGATTCCCAGTCAGGGCACATGCCTGCATTGCAGGCTAGATGCCCAGTGTAGGACATGCGGGAGGCAGCTGATCAATGATTCTCTGATCATTGATGTTTCTATCTCTCTCTCCCTCTTCCTTCCTCTCTGAAATCAATAAAAATATATCCTTAAAAACCCAGGATTATCTTCATCTCAAAAATTGCTATAAGAAATGGGAAATTGCAGCACACTAAGATAATTTCAGGTGTAACATGTATATTTAATAACATTAAGCTAGGAATTGTAGGGGAATGAGATTCCATTGTTATTGACAGTATATTCTAGAGAGGATATATGACTTTAAGGAGGTTAAGACTGTAATTTTTCTAAATACCTCCCCCCCTTTTTTTTTTTTTTTTTTTTTTTTAGAACTTTGTATACCAGGATACTGCACTGGACATCGGGGTAGAAAGCCAAAGGTAACGATAAAAATCTGAGTAACATGTGCACACCTGGGAACAAACAAGGCTCCCAAGAGTCCCAAGGAGCCTTCGATGGAAGAAGGTCTGGGAGGAATATGTTTTGACCATTATCCAGGACAGAAATCACAGGTGCATTCAATTGCCTAAAGCAATTTCAAAATTTATATTGTAGTTTTCCAAGAATCCTTCACCTCCTGTGACTCTATAACTCTGACAGCTAATGCTGCTCTTGTATGCAATGTTGCCACAGATGACAAATGTTTTGTTTAATTTTTATATACGGTCTTCTGTTGTTCATCTTATTCTCTTTAAAAAGAATCCAATATAGCATCCACCCCCCTCCACACACACACACACACACACACACACACACACACACACACCCATTATCTGTATCAAATACCATCTTAATGTCATAGGTCAGGAACAGAGAATTTCCAGGTGAAGGGTCGGTTTCAGCCCCACCGGGCTTTCGCATCCTGTGCAGGGATAAGACTTTGACCTTTAACCCCTTCACACATTTGTTTTAATTCCTGACCGACTGTCCTGTGCCTGTGCATCAGTTTCACTAGCACTTAGCTGACGTGTTTTTACAAATAAATTTTGTACCCCGAACACCTGCGTGCTGCATGTCACACATTCCACAGAATGAACAGGATGGAGCTCACTGTGATCACTGTGTCCGGGACAATGCAGTGAGACACAGCTGTCCTGTGGAACGTGGGTTGTTACGTTGTCAACCTGTGTTCCCCAATACGGTTCATGTCGTAAAGTTGGTCAGAAAGATGGCTCCAGGGACAGGGGAGTGAGACAGGGAGAGGCGAACTGAAGGGCTTCTACTCTTCAGGGCTCAGCAAGCTGACCAAACTTCTCCCAACTACAAAGGATAAACAATCCCGAGGAACTGACCCTGCGTGTCTACGGGTGAGTCCATGTGGACTCATTTCATGATCTTTTTTAATGACCTAGATCAAAAGACACAACTGCTTTTCCCTGGGTGAAGCCCTTCAACAAAGAACTCCTTGAGTCACTATGAAAGGTTGACTACACTACTTCACACTTAGTCTCACCTGATCCCTTTCAAAACTCACTTTATTTAAGCTAATAGGTATATCCCCACATTTAATCTCTCTTATAGCAGAGCTGCTTAAAACAAATTCTCCCTTTGCTTTTCCTAATTCTCTCTCTCACTCCTCCCACCTAGAACCTTCCTCTTCCTCTCTGGTTAGTTCTGTACATGTGTTGTCTTGTGATGCTTACTGTGCAAAAGACCATATTAGTTTTTAACTTGTACTAATTTTCACGCTTTTTGTTATAGATTACATGACAGGTTACACACAATATTGACAAGAGTTTTGAATAGACTCCCATTACTTTTAATAGAAATTTTATGAAAATTTATAGAATTTAAAGTAAAAGATAAATTGAAATACTTGCCATTGAGCCTTGTTTTCCTGGGTTCCCTGGTTCACCCTTAAAAACACACAAAAACAGTGATAATTTTATTAGTGCTTTAAATATTAAAAAAACAATTTCAATATATATTTTCCCTTTTTATAGTACCCACTGGGGTGCATGAATGTCAAATATACTTTTCAAGCTAAATAAGGAAATGCAAACACAATGTAATGGAAAAAAAAAAGCCAACATTCTTTCTTTAAATGCATTCTATAAACATTTTAGGATTTAATAAAGTGAGTCTAGATTATGGTAGAGATTTAAGATTATGCCAAGAATATATTCTAAATAAAATTAGTAGGAGTAATTGTATAAGTCATTAAGTAGTCATAGAAAAAATATTTAATTATAATCACAGTCATATCTCATTTATTTAATTGCAAGTAAGGTAATCTATTATTTACTATTATGTCCTGTTTATAATGACACAAAATGATAACATGGTCTTCTTTGTGAGAATTCAGAACTCCCACATATTTGACATAGAGACAACTGCTCTTAGTGCAGGAATTAAATAAGAAAAGGAGCAGAGATTGATTTTTAAATTTTAATTATCCTGGATTAATAACATTCTTTATTAAAATTGACAGCACATATAAATATAAAATTGTCTGCCATATTACACCACTATCATAACTTTCTAATACTCAAATTCATACATATTTTATTATATTATATCATGTTTTATTATATTATTATAATGACAGTCATTGGCTACAGGTATTTTTTAAAAAAAACATGATTGTAATGCCAGTATATATAGATGTTGTTGGACTTTAAAAATAAGTACCTCTCAGTTTATTTTTATAATATCTTTTCCACTGGTTAAGAGAGTATATAAAAATCAACTCTGAGATTATAAATCCAGTTCAAATTATATCTGTGGAATTAAATAAATCATACCTTTGTATTAAAAGCTCCGTTTCTTACTTAGATGAATAAACTACATTCACTTAAAGGCTGACATAATATTTGAATGGTTTACAAAATGTCATACCTTAATTTCCTTGGTTCTTGAAAGTAATTTATGCTTTAAATTTTCTGTACAGTATATATTACCCAATGATCTGACTAATTCTATCCCACCAAAAGGGTCTTAACTATACTTCTTACTTGAGAAGATACATTGTATCTTGTTGGAAACCAGCAATCAATTGGAGAGCTCTAAATATCCCTAAAGCTACAGCTTTTTCTATCTTTTGAGATACCAACCCAAGAAAAGAGGAAATATTAGACAGTTTAGGATGAAGCTACTATCTCTGATGATTCAGTTAAAGCAGTCCTAAATCATATGTTACAAATTAATTACTCATTTCATATTACAAATTAACAACAGCCTTCAGAAAGGGAAGTGGGCTTATAGAAGGTTGTCTCAGAAAAGTTTTAAAGTATTCTATATTCTTACAGACAGAATCATTTTTTGAAGGACAAAATAAAAAGGCCATAATATATGATTATAAAAATAAAATATACCAAAACGATGAGCATGGATGATTTTTTTCTTTTTGGTTGTCTTTATTTTAAAAAATTTCTACGTTATGGATAGTTTCTGTTTTACTTTTGCACTATGAAAAACACTAATGAATATAATTATTAAAGTTAACTAATACACTTGCCCAATTGGTATGGCTCAGTGGTTGAGCATCGGCCTATGAACCAAGAGATCATGGTTTGATTCCTGGTCAGGGCACATGCCCAGCTGTGGGCTCCATCCCCAGCAAGAGGCAGCCAAACAATGATTCATTCTCATCATTGATGTTTCTTTCTCTCTCTCTCACTCCCTTCCTCTCTGGAATCAATACATAAAATAAATAATTTAATTCATCAATAAACCTGAATTTCAAATTCTGACCTCATAATATAAGTGTAAAATTTGTTTGCCCTTTTCTACATATTTATTTAAATTGCTGGGTTGTCTCTACCAAAGCAAATCAGTGTCCTGTGCTGCTATATATTGACACTTGACACTAAGTACTTAGTACTTAGATCTAAGTATGGAGATCACTTTTATTTTTTAATTAAATTTATTAGAGTAACAGCTCACTTTAAATCATTCTTATTAATAATCTTCACATACAAAGGATAAATAATATCCAAACCAGACCCACTTATGTTATAATCATTAATTTTACTGTTTTACTAATTATTTTGGTCAAGTTATTTACAAGAGATTAAATATTAGAAACATTTAAATTCTTTACTCTCCATAAATTATATGGGACTTGATTGCCTCTGCTATCGATTTTTGGAAAATGTTATTAATGCCCCACCTAGTGTTTCAAGCTAGTCTCCTATGTTGAACCAAAGGCAACGATGAACTCTGTGTAGTCAGGACACAAGTGACATCAGGTTCTCCGATCAGACTCCGGAGGCTTACCTGAACACTGGCTTAGGTGTCTCCCCAGGTCCTTGTGGTTGAATAGTTCCCCAGGATTGAGTAGTAAAGCAGAAGCCTGGCTGGCAGTGCCCTGCTTGGGGGCTTTCCTAGCTTCCCCCCATCCTTCAACCCACTCCACTCACCCGACCTTCTAATTCCCCAACTCTCAGCCCTTAATGCAAAACCAAACCTGTGAGAACAAGTGATCCAAAAAGCAACTCACCGGCTCTCCTGGCATTCCACGGGGGCCATCTTTCCCTGTGTCTCCAGGAGGCCCTCGTGGGCCTGGAGGGCCAGGCGGGCCTGGGGGCCCAGCTTGTCCTTGGTCGCCCTACAATGGAGACGGGGACAGACCAACCATGACCATGGATGATAAAGACCCAGATCTTCTTTTCAACACTTTAAATTTGCATTATCTAATTTCCATTTACACCATGAAAGAACCAGAGCAAGCAGAAGCATGAAGCCTGTAGGCGATTTGCCTGCCAGCAGGGATCAAATAAATATTCATGCTGAGGAGCTGAGCAGAGCTATTAAAACCAAGCAGCTCAGGAACCAGCACCCTCAGCTCTTGGAAATCCTGTGTCTGTTATCCCTCAATTCAGAGCTGGTATAAAGCCATTGCATAACTTTATTCATGGCAATGCTATATCCATCTTAATAAAATGCTGCATTTGAAATTAGACAATGTTTACTTTTTCATAACTTATAAAATTAAGTGTACAAGCCTCTTGTCATGCTTTATAATAACTTATACATTATCAAAGCTAGAGACCTTAGAAATTGGGTCTATTACTGGATATAGCTTAATTTGTAAAAAAAAAAAAAAAAAAAAAAAAAAAAAAAAGACCTTTTTCTTAATTAAAATTTAGACAGGCTCTCTGTACCTTTTATTTTGGTACTTTGATCTATATTTCAAACAAATGCAGCTCACTAAACATAATTTTATTCTAAGATATTGCCAAATAAATACCCTTCCATCCCCACCCCCACCCAAGGGAGATAAATGGTAAAGCAACAGTATACAGAGTAATAACTGAATGCAAAGAAGAAATCAGACTTGAGCAAGAATAAGCACTACCTTAATCAAGCGGCGTTTAATGAGCTGCTGATCAGCAGAGAGAAACCCATGATTGATTTTAGGAAACACCATCTGATCAGTCAGGTGAGGTCAAAGGTTGAAGTTCAGAGGTGAGAGAGTTGAAGAATAGACATCAGAAGGCCCCAAGAAAGAAATAAAGATATACACATTAGAGTTATAATGACCATTAAATAACACAGAACTGGCACTTGTGTCTGACATCAGACCCTCAGGCTCTTCTTGAAAGAAATGTAACCTTGATCCAGGATGGTGAGACCAGATTTTTTAGTGAGAGATGGACCTTTTTTTGGATCCCATTGTTTTGCCATGGGTTTGGGCCTTTTTAAGGAAGTGTGCTAAAGGGACAGGTAAGCTTGAGCCACCTGCATTCCGTACTCTGAGCAGAAAGTCCTCAGACAAAGTGCCAGTTCAATTTCCATCAGACTTGCCAACCAGCATAATGTGGCGGGAACGCAACTGCCATTTTGTTGATGCCGAAGTCCAGAGTACTTAGGGTGATTGAATTGATTGAAAAATATTTAGAGCTTTGCAAAGCATTCTCATTCAACCCTCCAGGCCCGGCACTGCCCTGAAGAGTTGTGCCTGCCTCTGTCCACTGTCCTTGCTCGACTTCAATATCTTAACTCTCTCCTAGGCTCAAGATTCTCCTTCATATATATATATATTTGACCTCATTGATGGACACGAGGTCCAAGGACTGGAGAAGCTGGTACGTTTGGTGAAAGGGAGCGGCAGGACTCGGCAGGCCAGTTTAGCTGTTCTTGCTCACCCTTATGCTGATTGCGGGCTCTGACGGAGGGCATGGGTGCCAACCACAAACCTTGACGGTGAGGATCTGATTGCTGTGCAGGGCAGCAACTGTGGGGAAGCCTGGCAGACCCTATGGACAGGGCACAGCACCAAAACACGACACAAAACGTCACACAGACATCTCACTGGTGGACAAACAAAACAAGCAAGTACCTAACATCACCCCGTCCCAGCTCTAAGACGTGCCTTGCTTGACATGCCATAAGCAATCTCAGACACATGAGGCTCCTGCGTGAACCTCCCTTAAAGGGGATGCCAGATTGAGAACCCTTGTAAGTGCTCCCTGTGGCATGTACAACACATCGCAGGGCATACTAGTACTCCCGCCATGTCTGGAATCTTATGTACAAAATGTTAGTACAAACTGGAGATAACCACAGACATTGTTATGAAAACAACACTTTAATTTCTCTCTATTGACATTCTGTTGAATCTACAACACAGGACATACAACATGCGCATTAATTTCTCTTTGGACAACCATGAGTAGAGTTTTGCAGTCGGATCAGAAGTATTCCTCAGAATAAATGCAGCACGCCTCACAACATACCACCCACATATCAGAATTTCCCTCCCGCATCATCTGATGGTTCTCAGGCCTTTCCTGTTCCAGGAATTCCTGCAGAGGTGGTAGATGGAAATCTGTCTCTTATAACACGGGCATTTCATGTCAGGAGGCGGGGGGGGGGGTGGGGGGGTGGTTATGGTCACACTCCATAGTAATTACTTCTGTCACGAACCTGTTTTCAAAAGATCTTGACAGTTGACACAACCCCTTGAAGCAGAAAAGAGGATTGGAATTCCTTAGCCCAGGAGCGCGGGGGAGACTGAGCCGGAGTCCTGTACTTCCCTAACTGTCCTCGGGCGGCCCTCCAGGTGGTATCGATTGGGTAGGTCTGAGAGAAAAATTCTGCCTTTGTTCTATGTCTTTTGCAACAATATGTGATATGGGAGCTTTTTACTCCATTTGTCTCATGCAGAACATGTTCACCACACAAACGAAATGATCCACCACCAAGGCGATCCGTGTTGCCTTCCTACATCCTCTCCTCCTCACTGCCCTTCTCCTCTTCCCACCCAAATCTATTTTGAGAATATTTTTTTTAGGAAAGGCCAGAAAATTTCTCGTTTTTCAATTTTATTAGTTTGGGTACATTTTCTCCTTTATTTCCCCCTTACTAGGGATATATTTTTCTTTTTAACAAAATCAATAAAACTATGCTTATACCATGAGACTTTTTTTCAGCCCTAATGCCCCAGATTCTCATTCTTTAGAGCTGGGGCTCCTCAGGAAGCAGAGCAGAGGAAGTCAGACCCCTCTCCCCAAATCCTTTCCGATAAGGCAATTAAGTGGCTGGGTAGTTTCAAGGTGACCTGTATCCTCTTTTTTCTTCTCCCTGAGTAAAAGTCCTGTAAGCATAGACTCTACACAAATTCAGAAATGCTACAAGTTGGAAAACAGATGTGTACAATTTGCTTTTGTTTTACTAGGGAATATGAGTTTAAAATGTTATTAGATGGTAATGTGCCAGCATCTTTCCATCTGTGACTCATTAGCCCTATATTACACAGTCAGAATTTTATGTATAAACCTCATATTTATGTAACAAAGAACAAAAACAGATACAAACAAGAAGTCTACGAGGGATCAGAATCTTGATTAGTGGCGATAAATCATAATGTCATTTTAAACAGATTATCTAACAAAAATCATTTAAAATTAAAAACCTTTTAACAGCACACATGGCAGGCCTCAGAAATGTTTTGAAATTTGAATGTATAAATAAGTCACTTCTTGTACTCATATCTGAGTGTGATCAGCTTGCTGTTTGATCAGACTCTAAATGCTCCAAACAAAGCATTAAGTTTTAGAACTTCTCAGCTTCGTTTCCAGTGTTAACCAGATCTGAAGAGGAAAGTGGAGAGGTAATTCTCACCTCTGACTGAAATTTTCTGTTTGAGGAAGCTGAGTGTATGTCTCTCTGTCATCTGAACTTCGGACATGCTGCCGATTAGGTGCTTAGAACTACATTTTAACAATCTCACTAGTGAACTAAGCAAAAGGACTTCAAGAGTTTACATGTAGCAAAGTGGAAAGGGGACATGTGGAGAAATTCTAAATGCTAACAAAATATCCCATGGCCTGGGCTGCAATGATCTAGGACCTTGTGTTTTTAAAGTTGTGGTAATGCTTGACGGGTACTTGTCAATATCCCAGGAGTGTTCAAAGGCAACAATAAACATGGTGCATCTTCCTTAAGAGTTCATTTTAATTAACAGCAAATACCTTTATTTTTATTTATTTTTAAATTTCTTGGGGTGACATTGGTTAATAAAATTACGCAGGTTTCCGGTGTACAATGCTACACTACATCCTCTGTATATTGTACTAGAGGGCCGATGCATAACATTTGTGCACTGGGGGTGGAGGGAGGGTCCCTCAGCCCGGCCTGTGCTCTCTTGCAGTCAGGGACCCTTCGGGGGATGTCCCACTGCCAGGCCTAAGTTGGCAGTCGGACATCCCCCAAGGGGTCCTTAGTGCTGCCTCGGAGGTGGGAATGGCTCCTGCCACTGCTGCTACGCTGCCAGCCATGAGCTCAGCTTCTGGCTGAGTGGCACTCCCCCTGGGCCCCTGGGAGCACACTGACCAGCAGGGGACAGCTTCTGCAATGAGTATCTGTCCTCTGGTGGTCAGTGCGTGTTATAGCATAATAGGGTTTTATTTTATAGGATTGTGTGTTCACTACCCAAGACAAGTCTCCTTCTAGCACTATTTATGCCCCTTTAACCCTCTTCTACTCTCCCCACTGTCCTTCCCTCTGGTAATCACTATAGTGTTTTCTGTGTCTATGAGGTTGGGTTTTTATTTGTTTGTTTGTTTTTTGTTTAATCCCTTCACCCTTTTCAGCCAGCCCCCACTAGCCATCCCCTCTGACAGCATCAGTATGTTCTCTGTATTTATGTTTGTATTTTGTTGCTTACTTTATTCTGTTCATTAGATTCTACATATAAGTGAGATCATATGGTATTTGCCTTTCTCTGACTGGCTTATTTCACTTAGCATAATGCTCTGCAGGTCCCTCCATGCTGTCACAAAAGTTAAGATTTTCTCCATTTTCCCCCCTTTTTATAGCCAAGTAGTATTCCACTGTGTAAATGTACCACAGCTTTTTTATCCACTCATCTAGTGATGGGAACTTAGGCTGCTTCCAAATCTTGGCTATTGTAAGTAACACTGCAATGAGCATAGGGGTGCATATATTCTTTTTAGTCAGTGTTTTGGGTTTCTTTGAATATATTCCTAGAAGTAGAATCACTGGGTTCTGAGGCATTTCCATTTTTAATGTTTTTGAGGGAGCTCCCAACTGCTTTCCACTGAGGCTTAACAAAACCAATAAAATTATGTTTGTAGTATAAGACTCTTTTCAGGCCTAATGCCAATCTATGTTCCCACCAACAGTGCACGAGGTTTCCCTTTTCTCCACATCCTCACCAACACTTGTTATTTCTTGACTTATTGATGATAGCCATTCTGATAGGTGTGAAGAGATATCTCATTGTAGTTTTAATTTGCATCTCTCTGATGATTAGTGACTTTGAGCATTTTTTCATATATCTATTGGCCATTTGTATGTCCTCACTGGAGAAGCATCTATTCAGATTATTTGCATATATATATATATATATATATATATATATATATATATATATATATAATCTCTATTGTTGAAAGCATTACAATAGAGTTTACAATAGAAATGTTCCCCTTTTTCCCCATGGACCCCATCTAGCCACCCCACCCCCACTCCAGGCCTTCACCACCCTATTGTCTGTGAACATGGGTTAGGCATCCTTTGCCCACTTGTAAATGGGATTGTGTGGGGTATTTTTTATGTTGAGTTGTATAAATTCTTTATAAGTTTTGGATACTGACCCCTTATCATATGTATAATTAAATTTTGTTTTTGTTTTTGTAAAGCAAATATTCACATAATTTGGGGTAGAATGTAAGATTTGCACACATTTTTAAAATGTTACTATTTGAAGATGATAGAGAATATCTTCTCATTGGGGTTACTTGCAGATTCACACACAGATAAACTGACCCTGCTTTCTTTTTCTTTTTCTTTTCTTAAAATATATTTTATTGATGTTTTTACAGAGAGGAAGGGAAAGGAATAGAGAGCTAGAAGCATCAATGAGAGAGAATCATCGATCAGCTGCCTCCTGCACTCCCCCTACGGGGATGTGCCCGCAACCATTGTACATGCCCTTGACCGGAATCGAACCTGGGACCCGTCAGTCCACAGACCGACACTCTATCCACTGAGCCAAACCGATTTCAGCCTGACTCTAATTTCTACAGGTCGTCTTGGGGGCTAAGGCTGAAAAGCACCTGTGCTGAATGCTTATCTGTAGACCACTGCTTTGTGTGCTGAAGCTGCTAGGCTTTCCTAACTGTTCATACAGAGGGAGTACTTGTTCATTACTATGCTATTTTCCCACGGTATCATTAGTCATACATCTTTCTAAGTAAGTGGAATGGACATATTTTACTTGATTTAAATCTCAGAAAACTTGCCTGGTACACAGATGGTGCGAATGGGTGTGGGGGGAAAATGTGTCTCCAGAAAAATGTGGAGAATGAATCCAGGAATAAGCTAAAATACTGAAATTATTTGCACAAATATCACCCCCAAATATATTGAATGCTTACGAAATTGGATATACAAGAGTATAAAACTACTGTATGCAACCTGTTTTCCTCCTGAGAGCATAAACACTAAGAGCCCTTCATGGATCTTCCTGTCATGCTGTGAGGTAGGTAATCATCTCAGAACAAGTATTTTGACACCATTGCAAGAGGGGCTCTATCTCCCTTCACTACCTTCTAGAAGGAAAAATGCAAGCCTCCTCCAAAGGGATGTTGAACAAATAAATAATTCATAAGTAATGCTTCTAACCTACTTGGAAACCATAAATTCAAGATGCTATAGTCATTTTTATTGTGTGCTCACTAATGATGAGTGTTATGTGATTACACTACAGTGAGAAATTTTGTGTTTTGTCAAAAGTATTCATTAAGGCAATGATAGAGCCAGAAATTCAATCCAGGACGTCTAACTCCAGACTTTGTCATCATGCTATTTATGTGTTTATAATTTCTTTTTACTTTATTTATAGTTTAAGTACAAGAAAGCTTGACTAATATTCCACAATATTTCAGAAGTATTTATCGAGTGCCTTCTGTGCAGCATTCACTGTGTTAGGCCCTGGGAATTGAATGGTGAGCCAAGACCCCAGGTTTGGTAGAGCAATGGGAAAAACAAGCAGTCGATAATCATATGGGATAACAGCCATTTTGTTGGAGAAGTAGAGGGGCTACAAAGAAAATAGTACATGCACCTAATGCCACGTTTGAGGAGCCTTGGCAGGCTCTCAGCAAAGTGAATGAGAGGGTGGCAGTGGGCACAGAAAGAGGAAAAGCTAACAGAGAGAAACTGTCTAGAAAAATGCTATAATGGTCTAGTTGAGGGGCTGTGCCCTAGAACTAGGGAAAAGACATAATGAGAGTTTTGAGTGATATCAAGGAGGTAGAATTTGCAGGATTTATTGCTTGGCTGAAATAAGGGAGAAAGAGCAGAGAATGGTCCTTGGTTTATAGACTAAGGAACAGAGGGCGTTAGAAGGAACACTAGATAAGACTGGATTTTCTGGGCAGGTAGCTGGTTACAGATGATGAATTTAGTTAGGGACTTACTGAATTTGAGGTGTCTATGGACAGCCAAGGAACGGAGGTTAGATATACACATAAAATAGTCAGGAGTCAAATAGGAATCACGAGTCACAGGGCACTGTGAAATCATGAAGGGAGGCTGTAGGCAGAACAGCCTTCCATTTAAGGGATGGGCAGAGAAAGAGGCAACTACAAAGAGGATTAATAAAAGTGGCTGTAGAAGCAGGAGAATGCCAGCTCTCTTCTATAGAGGCAAATGACTCAAAATGATAGACACCACACACTTGACCTCACTGTTTACTGCATCATTAATTGCGATGTACGAATGTACAGAAATGACCCATAGTAAGAATAAGCTAACAATGGCAATGTCACTGACAGTGCTCACGGAGAAGCACAGGGAGTGGTAGAGGTAAGTAGGAAAAACAAGCAATTATTCTAATTGTAAAGGTCTCCAAGGGCCCCAATGCAAGAAAAAAATTTGTGTTATGCTGAGAAATGAGAATCCCTAAGCTTCTCCAGAATGTAAACAACATCATGATTCTGTTTGCCCAAAATATATCATGCATTACAACACAACCATCACAGTGGTTATGTGTGCAGCATAAATAAAGATAAATATTCTGAGAAGTTGATAAGATGATTTCTTGTTAAGAGAGACCAGATGGGGAAATAGTATAATAGAATGCAAAAATATTTAGGTAAAAGAATAACTTTAGTTTAACAGCAGGAAATGAATTAAGAGAAAGAAAATTTACCACTAAATCATTCCACATTGTAGTAGATGGTACAATCTGTCTGAAGAGAAAAAGCAACTATACAAAGTTCTAAATAGCTAAAGAAATCCTACGAAAAATCATAATATGAGCATTTGAATATGAAAACGAATATGAAAATCAGAATTTATAATTGCCTGAAAAAGATCACTTTGTGGAAGTACTATTTATGAAAAGAACCTAGCTTCCTGTAGTTGAATGCAATATTGGCTCAGAAAGTTAGTCTTTCTTTTTTTATAGATACTCCAAGTTCTATTCTACTGTGTTCTATTACAAATGTTAACCCTAGTCACTCCAGAAATTATCTTTTTACATGTAAATGACAAGTATGAATTTTCAAATTATCTAGAAGAGAAAGAGAATAATGCAATCTCTGCATTGACAAATGTCATTAAATACTGTAGCTACTTGAATGCTAAGTAAAGGCAAACCACAAATGATCTGCGAATAAGCAGAAAGATGGCAGATAAACTTCAACACTGGCAAGTGTGAAATATAAGAAAAATTGCCTGAATGACAGGTACTGAGAAAGGCTCTAGCTGTCATATACAACCTAATAAGGGATCCCTGGGGTCACTGCAATGTTTCCTAAGCACATACAGCTAAGAAAGGCCAACAGAAGATGAAAAGAAGTCAGATTCCTGAAGAAGCATGATCCTGAGGGAACCAGAGTAGACACAGAATACAGGAAAGAAATATAAAATAGTTTAGCAGTCTGAGAGCTCATCTACACTAATAAAAGAGAAACATGCAAATTGACCATCCCTCTGCTACACCCACCAGCCAATCAGGAGCGAGTATGCAAATTAATCCAACAAAGATGGTGGTTGATTTGCATATGCAGGCGAGGAGCAAAGACTGAGAACAGTGTAGAAGAAAGCCAAGTGCTGCAGAAGGAGCAAAGTGGCAGAGAAGAGAGCGAGCCATAGGAAGCCCTGTTCTTGCAGGAATCTTCCTCAATGGGCCTCTAGTGCAAAAATAAAATTGTATCAACTTCATTTATACAAACTTTGCTAGCATTGGGCCAGAGCTGTTCTCCCTCTTAGAACATCAAGAGAACACTCCTGTCTGAGAATTTCTTAGTAATAAAGATAAATAATGAAAACAATGTTAATAACAGCGATCATCTTTAATGTTATCATTATAATTAGTTTATTAATTTTACTAATGGGAAGAGAACGTAGGGAAGTCCAGATATAGGCATGGTCACCTAGCAGCTTCACCAGGAAGCTACACTGTATCCGCCCCAGGAAACCACTGGTCCATTCCCTGCAGATCAACAAAGGGGGAGATAGGCTCATGCACGGTGCAGTTGGGGTGACCTAGGGAAGGTGCTTGTCTGCCAGTCTAGCCCGGGAAAGAATGGATTGGCTAGGGGGTGGACCCCATCAGAATCTTGAAAAGTTAAAATCCCCAGACAAAGGGTATCTCTCTCTTGCTCACTCTTGTTCTCTCTTGCTCAGGAACTGCATTAGCCCAGGCACTTGCCTGTTCTGTCTCATTGCCTTGCGGCCTTCAGCAGCTGCATGGCACATGACTGTGCAGACCCCACATGAAATGGACTGCAGCTGAGAACACAAGCTAAGCTAGCCAGGTGCTGGACTGGGCTGGACTTTAACATGGAGCAGAAATGCTGGGCAGTGGCCTTAATTCTGGCCCTGCTGAAGACAAGAACGGACTTCTTCCATGGCCAGACAGAGACAGGGCCTTGGAAGAGAACCCCCCCCAAATTTTACATCATCAGTAAAGGTTTCCATGACACCTCATCTTCCCATGGATGCCTCAGGAAATTATTTTCCTCACAGTACCTCAAGAATTCCACTTCACTGATAACATTCATATTATTCAGATGATGTGCCAGCTATTAGTCTAAGAATTTTATAAGTGTTAACTTTTATTTTCAGTCTTTTAAAAAAATATATTAATATTTTACAGAGAGAAAGGGAGAGGGATAGAGAGAAACATCGATGAGAGAGAAACACTGATCAGCTGCTCGCAACCAAGGTACATGCCCTTGACTGGAATTGAACCTGAGACCCTTCAGTCTGCAGGCCGATGCTTTATCCACTGAGCCAAACTAGTTAGGGCTAAATGTTAACTTAAAAAAATATATATTTTTAAAATTGATTTCAGAGAGGAAGGAAGAGGGAGAGAGAGACAGAAACATCAAGAGAGAATCATTGATTGGCTGCCTCCTGCATGCCAGTTTCCTCCCTCCCTGCCCCCCAGGATTGAGCCCGCAACCCGGGCATGTGTCCTGACTGGAATCAACCATGACCTCCTCGGTCACAGGCTGATGTTCAACTACTGACTCACACTGGCCAGGCTAAACATTACTTTTATAAATTCTCACAATCACCACCTGATGAATGAAGAATCTGAGGCACGAAGAAGTTAAGGGTTTTTCCCATCTAACTGTAAGTAGGAAAGTCAAGATTCACATCTGGGCCATCTTCTCTGAGTCTGCCCTCTTAGCCATTATATTTTTCATGTATCCGGTTTCCGAATTTCATCCCCATTTATTCAAGAAGACTTTAATAGGATCCTAACACAAATAAAACAATACTTGAACATTGAGATTAGAAAGCCTTATTTCAGGCTTGATGAAGTTCAAAGTCTAACCACGAAAGGCAGACATTAAACAAGCAATTACTACACAGAGATCTCTTTTGATATATTTATCTAGGTTTTCTCTCTCTTATTTTTCCACTTCCTTTTGCCATTTCACCAAGCCCCGGCCATCTGATATTACCTCAGAAGATGGCTGAGGATGTAAGATAGGAAGCAATCTTGCCCACCTACATTTCTAGAAATCAAGAATATCTAGGAAGGAACTCCCACAAACTGGAAGAGAGGAAGGAAGTCTGTGGTTCCCAAGAGCAGTGGGGTCTTAGCTGAGCTTTCCAGCAGCACTTCCAGGGAGTCAATAATACCTTTGAAAAGAAAATGGGCCCAGCCGGTGTGGTGCAGTGGCTGAACATTGACCTATGAACCAGGAGGTCACAATTCATTTCCTAGTTAGGGCATATGCCTGGGTTGCAGGGCTCAATCCCCAGTGTGGGGAGGGCAGGAGGCAGCCAATCAATGATATTCTCTCTCTCTCTCTCTCTCTCTCTCTCTCTCTCTCTCTCTCTCTCCCTCCTTCCCTCCCTGTCTCCCTCCCTGTCTCCTTCCCTCCCTCTTCCTTCCTCTCTGAAATCAATACAAATATATATACATACATACACACACACACACACACACATATATATATATATATATATATATATATATATATATATATATATATATTTTTTTTTTTTTTTTTTTTTTTTTAAGTGGTACATGACATATCTAGATGTCTGGGAACAGAGGAAGCCTTGCAAAAGATTCCCCAGTCTGAAGGGTGGCTCAGACATTGCAGAAAGTTTCCTGTGCCCCAAGATGCAGGAATGACACCCTGTATCTGAAGGGCCATGACAGTCAGTCAAGGCATGCAGCCTCTGAGCAGCACACTGTGTGGTCTGCCAACTGAAGACCAGGGACCTATTTCCAATCTCAGATCGTTCGATACCGTAAGACCCCCAGAAGTGTGAAGCGGGCCTACAGGTGGAGGACAGTGCAGAGATGATGTTTTTTATTTGTTTATTTTTATCAGCTCAGAAGAATGGAGGCTCAGATTCAGAAATCAAATTTTTACAGAAAATTAGGTCCTATTTATTACTGACCTATTTATTACTGGTCCTATTTATTACTGAGTTTTTGGATTGAGACTCATACCCCAAAAGTAAATATGGTGACTATTAACAGAACAAAAGCTATGAGCGTGCACAGAAAGGAAAGCTAACCCAACCAGTCAGGAAGGTCTTTTCCCAGGACGTTATTCAGGTGGAGAACCACAGAACGGAGTAGCCCTGTAGACCCTTACTGCCTGGGCACTCTCGAAGGGGAGGGACACCTTGCCTTCTTGATAGTATTGTCAGGATGAATACTGAAATCAAAGAGAAAATAGTTTCCTTTTCCAAAGTAATACTAAGTCTGCACTTGGAACACAGAGTCTGTCTTCTTCTTGGTACTCCCTTGAGATCTTTATCCTGTTCTCCACGTGGGGACGTTTAGGATCTGGGCAATGGCAATGACCACAGGGTGTAAGGTTCCTTGTGGGTGGTCAGATTGATGAGATCAAGAGAGATCTTAACTAACACATTCATTTATTCGTGTAACCAATGTTGTGTAATTGTATGTTCACACCAAATACACTGAAAAAAAGCTGAATGGTTTAAATCTAGTTGGGTGGGGAAGTTAGCACATGACTATCAATGCAAATGGAAAATATACTAAATTAGTGCTGTAATTAAAGGGCAGGCGGTATTCCATTTAAGCACATTCTTTCCTTTCCATTTTTATTGAACTTATTGGGGTGACACTGGTAAACAAAATTATACAGGTTTCAGGTGCACAATTCCCCAACACAACATCTGTACACTGTACTGTGTGTTCACCACCCCAAGTCAAGTCTCTGTCCATCACCATATGTCCCCTATGTACCCTCTTCTACCTTCCCCAGCAATCACCATACTGTTGTACTCATGAGTTTTCTCTTTTTTTCTTTTTTGCTCAATCTCTCCTCCCAGCCCCCTCTTTTCCCAAAGCTGTCAGCCTGCTCCCTATCTATGAGTCTGTCACTATTTTGCTTGTTAGTTCATTTTGTTCATTAGATTCCATATATGGCACTTGTCTTTCTCTCACTGGTGTATTTAAGCATATTTTGACTAGGGAAGGGGTGAGGCTCCTATAAAGGTAGGATTCCAGACAGGAGAGGAAGGATCATAGTGTCTGACGTGGATTGAGGACTTGAGGCAAGGTACTCCAGTTTGAAGTGCAGTGAGATGTGGAATGTACACTCTGGAATTGCCAGTATGCTGAGTTTGATTGGAGTGAAGTAGTTACTTTTTAGGAAAGAACATGGAAAAGTTATAGGATATAACTTTTGAAAGGTCTTTAAAGTAGCTTAAGGAAAAGTAGTGGGAAGCCAAACAGATACACAATGATGGTGCCATGGCATAAATGGGTATCAGGAAGGCAACCCAGGCAAAATTATGAAGAATAGATTAAAAATGTCAATATAGTCCCTGATTCCTTTTCTGTAATTCTAAAATCTACTAAATAAAATGTTTTCATAAGTCTAAACAAAAGGTTTTTTTTTGAAGTTTGCAACAAACTCACTTGGTGGCAAAGATGGAGTTGAACAAATGTGAGGCCATTTATGGTCACTAATACTTCTTCTTAGTGTGAACTTAGTGTTTCACTGCAGAAATTGATGGCTTGAGTGTGTCAGACAATAAGCAATATCCAAACAGTATTAACTTTCTAATGCCTAAAACTTTTGATTCTGAAACACATTTGATTGCAAGGGCTTCAAGAAAGAGTTGTTAGCTTGTTTCAAAGTTGATAATAAAGATCCCTTTAACAGAATGAGAGAATATATAATAGAAAGAATAGTAAGATTTGTAGTTAAAGCATTTAACTTAGTTTCGAACAATGAAACTTGTTAATATAGGCTAGTCTAGCAAATGTGTTGTCTACATACATGGCAATCTGAATTATATATATTATAATTTTATATAAGTTTACAGTAATTAAAAAGAAATTTGCTTTTATAATTTCCATTTATGTTTTAATCAGAACTATCCTGATCAACTGTTATCAAGTATACGTCTTTTAATTAACTGCTTTAATGAATTAAAAAGCACAATGTAATTAGCATATGTTCTGCAAGTAAATGCAAAAACAGAACTGTAAAAATTTTTGTTCTTTTAGAAAATTTTTTAAAAGCCCTCCTCCAGAAGTCTTGTTTAGAAGATCACTTCAACTACCAATCGCTGCATAATAATTTGCTTAAGAGGTCCCCCCTTTACAAATTTAAATAATGCAAAAGGAAACTTTAATTCCATCCCATCTGAATCTTATGCAATTTGTATTTAAAATACAAATGATAAATTATGGGCCACAAACTACTAGCCTTTTTAATTTTTAAGTACTCTTCCCTCTGAGATGGCACAGTATCACGACAGTGTACAATAATATTCTGTATCTACTATTCCATGAAACCGAGGATGCTTTTTAGCTGAGTTTGCCAGGTCAAGGCTCACCTCAACCTGAATGTATCCTATCCATTTTCTCAAAGGAAACAGTCTACCTCTGAGAGAATAGGCACAGCAGGATTAGGAAAGAACAGTGCCAAGAAAACAGGGGATTTGTTAGCTGACAGGGCACTTTATATTGAAGGAAAAATAGGCATTTGTCCAGCAGCCTGTGAGAAAAATGCAACTTTTTTTTGCATTCTTCATTCTGGGAGAAAAAGCAAAAGTGTCCTGTTGTTCCCAAGAAACTATTTAGTTCTGGCTTCCTGGGTATTTGCTGCACTTCCTTTGTATGGTATTAGATTGAGTTGACTCTACAATTCCTTGGGCATGCTCCCTGGATGGCAGCCTCTTTTCTTCTTCCAACAGAAGGGGCAGATGGCTGGAAGCCAGCATGTAAAAGAGCTGGCAAGCGGCCCATGGGGCTCAGTTATAACGGGTGCACAGTTACCCGTGTATTTCCTATGTCACACCCGAAGTTCACCCTCCTCCATAAATAAATGTGACCCCACAGCAAATGCCTGATAGCCCTCTGCAACAGTGGAACTCTTCAAAAATGACCTCAGCCACACCCAGAAATGGAGTGCTTGGAAGAGTTCACTAGAGACTGATGTTACTTGGTAGTACTACTCTAAGAACCTTCCTCCACTACTTCACTGGTCCTATTCTCCAACACTGTATCCCCCTTTGATCTTTACCCTAAAGTTTTAGTGTTTTCTCAGAGTCAATTCTATTACACAAATCTAACATGGCCTGTGACTTGAAAACATCCCTGAAATTTGCATGCTTCCATATGGGACTAAATTTTGATGGCAATTAGAACATGCTTGAATGCTCTATAATTACCTTTATATTTGACTAGAAGCCAGTGCATGAAATTTTCTCCAGGGGTGGGGGTGTCCCTCAGCCCAGCCTTCACTCTCTCCAATCTGGGATCCCTCTCACAATCCAGGACTGCTGGTTCCCAACCGCTTCCCTGCCTCCCTGCCTGCCAACCTGATTGATGCCTAACTCCTCCCCTGCCAGCCTGGTCACCCCTAACTGTCCTCCCTTGCAGGCCTGGTCACCCCAACTGCCTCCCCTAATGGCCCACTCACCTCTAACTTCCCTCCCTTACCAGCCTAGTCACCCATAATTGCCCTTCCCTATTGGCCTCATCACCCCTAACTCCCCTCTCCTGCTAGCTAGTCACCTTTAACTGTCCTCCCTGCACTCCTGGTCGCCCCCAACTACCCTTCCCTGCCGGCCATCTTGTGGTGGCCATCTTTGACCACATGGGGGCGGCCATCTTTTGTGTTGAAGTGATGGTCAATTTGCATATTACCTCTTTATTATATAGAACGCCACTTGTTTATATGGGGGACCAGATAGGTGATCAAGATATGGAAGTAGAGGCGGAGCTTGAAGATGGCGACCGAACAGTCGGACTTGTTCTGACTCTGGTCCCAGAACAGATAAAAGTAACATCTGAGTTGCTCAGGGAGGGTTGATTGGCAGCTGAGGGGCAGCAGAGGTTTCAAGGAAGCTAGGCAGCGATCCGCTGGACAGGATTTCCAGCCGGTGGCCAACACTGCCACAGCGGCGGCCGGCGGCGGCTGCGGCGGCGGCAGAAGCAGCGGCGGCGGTGCTGTGAGAAAGGAGTGGCTTCTCTGAGGCCTGGAAAGCCCACTGCGGAGAGGTCCATCCAGTAGCTGAGACGCCCGACTTGGCGCTGGCGCGTGGATTCAAAGGAGTTCTTCGGTCACCCACGGAAAGGTCAGAATTTGCGGGGAAAGCCTGAGAGATCGCGGTCCCGCGGTGCCGGCAGCCACAGTAGCCGGGGAGTTCCGGCCCCGCCTCCATGGAGCGCCCGCAAAGCTGAGCCCTAAGAAGGCTGCAGCGACATCTAGTGCTGGGTTTGGCATAAGCTTCCCCAGAAGCGGGAATTTTTTTTTTTTTTTTTTTTTTTTTAAAAAGCCAGGGGACACGGGACAGAGTGTTAAGAATCGCGGCTGTCCCGCCAAGGGCGGAACATCTGGACACCTCGGCGCCTGATCCCCTTCACCCCCTAGCTTCAGAATACTAGGGAAGAACAGCCTAGTTGGGCATATCCGGGGAATTTGCAGGGAGAAAGTGCCTCCCTGGAAACAAGGGATCGGAGCCAGAAGAGATAGTCTGGGAGCCAGCTGGCACCCTGCCAGCTAGAGCCATAGAGAAAGAAGGCCGGAGCAACCAAAAAGACTGGGAGGTCAAACCGGAAACACTGACACCTAAGAGCTGAATTACAAACTGCCCTTCTTTTTTTTTTTTTTTTCTCTTTTTTTTTTTTTTTCCTTTCTTTTCTTTTGTCTTTTAATTAATCAAAAATAAATGGACACAAATATCTAAGATATAGTCTACTAAAAATTAAGGACTACCTTACAAAACTGAGGTGCAGTGGAAAGCTGGGAACTGCAAGACTGTCTGGTCCGAGAATCAGAAGTGCCAAATACATTAACTGAGGAAGTGAGTGACCAGTACTGGTCATTTTTATGCTAATTTTGCTATACTTTATTTTATTTTCATTTTTTACATCTTTTATTTAATTTTCATTTTTCATATCTTTTACTTAAGAAACAATTTTTTTTCTTTTTTCCTTACTTGATTTTACCTTTTCAATTACTACATTTTTCAATCTCTATCACTATTACTACTGCTATTTTGCAATTTTTTTTAAAAAAATTTTTATTTATTTATTTTTTCTTTCTTTCTTTTCTTTTTTTTCTCTCTCTAGTACCATTTTATTTTTTCTTTATTTTACATTGGGAGTAACCTTCATTCTATTTTAATCTCTACTATAGCATCATTCAACCCTATCTCAACTCAACCTTTACACTATCACTCTCTTACTAAACTTTACCCTTTAGTCTACAGTTTATCCTATCCCTTTCCGGCTTTAGTTTTTCCTCTATTCTCTCTCTATACCCCCTGCTAAAGCTCTCACTATACTTATAGACCTAAGTTCCAACCCCTGATCCAAGTGTATAAATACCAATCTCTGCACTATATTAACTAGTTAAAAAAAAAAAAAAAAAAAATCCATTCTCCCCTCTATCCTTTTCGCATTGTATGTGTGAAGGTTGATTATTGTGAATTTTTATGCCTTTTAGTGAAATTGTTATGCTTATTCCTGTATTGTTATTGTTGCTTTGTATTTTTTTTTAAATCCTCTGTTTTTGTTTGTTTATTTTACTTCTGTATATCATAGCCTTACTTAATAATAGTAGATATTGTAGTTTGTATTAATCTCCAAGTATTGTTACTGGCATTGGCTGGGTCCAGAGGTTTTTCTATGGCAATTTTCTCCACATATATATAGTTTGTTTCCCATTTCTCTTTTAGTTTGCTTCTTCTCTCTCTTTCTCTCTCTCTCTCTCCCTCTTCTTTTTTTCCCTGTTTTCCAACTTCATTTTGTCATTACTTTTTTCTTCTTCTTCTTTTTCTATCTCTTTATCCCTCTTTTTTTTTAATTTACTTAATTTTTTTTTTTTTATTTTAATTTTATTTTTTTTAATTTTTCTTTACTTTATTTTTACCTTTATTCCTTCTCTCCTATCCCCTAAGTTGCCTTTCTCTAGTGGTCACCTTTATTAGAGGTTATTAATATTGTAAATACATTCCTGTTAAGTGCCGCTTGTGTTGTACCTGGTAGTGTTGTATTTTGTACCTCAAAATCAACGCAGGAGAAGGAATACCACATAACCAGACATCCTGAAAAGAGAGGCCATGGGGAGACAAAAACATAGTCCGCACTTGAAAGAAAAGCAGGCATCACCAGAAAAGGAAGTAAACGAGCCAGAGGTAAGCAGCCTGCCAGAGCAAGAATTCAGAGTAATGATCATAGCATGGCTAAAAAGAATGGAAGAGAAATTTGACAAAAGCCAAGAAGAAATGAGAAAGAACCATGAGGAAATGAAGGAGAGCCATGAGGAACTGAAGAAGAACCAAGAAGAAATGAAAAGTGACATCGCTACCATGAAGAACTCAATAGAAAGCATCAAGAGTAGACTAGATGAAGCAGAGGACCGCATCAGTGAGCTAGAAGATAAGATGGAAAAAAATACCCAAGTAGAGCAACTTCTAGAAAAAAAGATTAAAAAGCAGGAGGAGAGCCTACGGGAGCTTTGGGACAAAACAAAACAAAATAATATTCGAATAATAGGGGTTCCAGAAGGAAAGGAAACTGAGGTAGACATGGAAAAAGTATTTCAAGAAATAATGACAGAAAACTTTCCTGAAATAGAAAAGAAAAAACCCACACAAATCCAAGATGCCCGCAGAGTCCCAAGCAAAATGAATCCCAGAAGACAGACTCCAAGGCACATTATAATTAAATTGGCAAACAACAACGACAAAGTAAGAATCTTAAAAGCAGCCAGAGAGAGACAGAAAGTTACATACAAAGGAACCCCCATCAGACTAGCAACTGATTTCTCAACAGAAACTTATCAGGCCAGAAGGGAATGGGATGAAATATACAAAGTCATGCAAAGGAAGGGTCTGAATCCAAGAATACTGTACCCAGCAAGGCTATCAATCAAAATTGAAGGGGAAATCAGGAGCTTCACAGACAAAAAAAGACTGAAGGAATTTATCTCCACCAAACCAGCAATGCAAGAAATGCTAAAGGGTCTACTGTAAAAATAAAGAAATAAGAAGTGAAGAAGGAACACGGGTATAGAATAAAAATGGCGTCAAATGAGTACCTATCAATAATAACCTTAAATGTAAATGGATTAAATGCTCCAATCAAAAGACATAGGGTAACAGATTGGATAAGAAAACAAGACCCATACATCTGTTGTCTACAAGAAACCCACCTCAGAAAAAGAGATGCACACAGACTGAGGGCGAAGGGATGGAAAAAAGTTTTCCAGGCAAATGGAAATGAAAAAAAAGCTGGGGTAGCAATACTTATATCTGACAAATTAGATCTCAGAGTGAAGGACATAACAAGAGATAATGAAGGCCACTTCATAATACTAAAGGGAACAATCCAACAAGAAGAAATAACCCTGGTAAATATATATGCACCCAATACAGGAGCAACCAAATACATTAAAAAACTGCTAGAGGACATTAAGGGAGAGATTAATAGCAATACAATCATAGTAGGAGATTTTAATACCCCACTGTCACCCTTCGACAAATCATCTAAACAAAAAATCAGCAAAGAAATATCAATCCTAAATGACTCACTAGACCAGATGGAATTAATTGACATCTTCAGGACACTCCACCCCAAAGCCACAGAATATACATTCTTCTCAAGTGCACATGGGACATTCTCAAAGATAGACCACATTTTGGGACATAGGCAAAGTCTCTTCAAATTCAAGAAGATAGAAATCATATCAAGTATCTTCTCAGACCATAATGGCATAAAACTGGAAATTAACTACAATAAAAATAATCCAAAGAAATCAAACACATGGAGACTAAACAGCTTGCTATTAAACAAGGACTGGGTTACCAGAGAAATCAAGGAAGAAATTAAAAACATCCTGGAAACAAATGACAATGAAAGCACAACAATCCAAAATCTTTGGGACACAGCAAAAGCAGTTTTGAGAGGGAAGTTCATATCCTTACAAGCCTATTGCAAAAAACTAGAAAAAATAGTAACAGATAATCTAACTCTACAACTCAAAGAGTTAGAAAAGGAGCAACAAGAAAAACCCAGTGTAAGCAGAAGGAAGGAAATAACAAAAATCAGAGCAGAGATAAACGACATAGAGACCAAAAAAACAATACATAAGATCAACAAAACCAAGAGCTGGTTCTTTGAAAGAATAAACAAGATAGATGGACCTCTAGCCAGGCTAACCAAGAAACAAAGAGAGAGGACCCAAATAAACAAAATCAGAAATGAAAGAGGTGAAATAACAACAGACCCCACCGAAATACAACGGATTGTTACAAAATACTACGAACAACTCTATTCCAACAAACTGAACAACCTGGAGGAAATGGACATATTCCTAGAAAAATACAAACTTCCAAAACTCAATCAGGAAGAATCTAAAAATCTCAATAGACCAGTGACTTGGGAAGAAATTGAAACAGTCATCAAAAAGCTTCCAGCAAACAAAAGCCCAGGGCCAGATGGCTTCACAGGAGAGTTTTACCAAACATTCAAGGAAGAACTAAAACCTATCCTCCTCAGACTATTCCAAAAAATTCAAGAGGAAGGAACACTTCCAAACTCCTTCTATGAAGCCAGCATCACCCTAATACCAAAACCCGATAAAGACAACTCAATGAAAGAGAATTACAGGCCAATATCCCTCATGAACATAGATGCCAAAATCCTCAACAAAATTCTAGCAAATCGGCTCCAGCAGAGCATCACAAAGATCATACACCATGACCAAGTAGGATTTATACCAGGAATGCAAGGTTGGTACAATATCCGCAAATCAATAAACGTGATACATCACATAAACAAGTTGAAAGATAAAAATCATATAGTCATATCAATTGATGCAGAAAAAGCATTTGATAAAATCCAACACCCTTTCCTGATAAAAACTCTTAACAAGGTGGGAGTACAAGGATCATACCTCAACGTAATAAAAGCTATATATGATAAACCCACAGCAAACATCATACTCAATGGGCAAAAACTAAAACCATTCCCTCTAAGAACAGGAACAAGACAGGGATGCCCACTATCGCCACTCCTCTTTGACATAGTACTGGAAGTACTAGCCATTGCAATTAGACAAGAGGAGGAAATAAAAGGCATCCAAATTGGAAAAGAAGAAGTAAAGTTATCCTTATTTGCAGACGACATGATATTGTATATAAAAAACCCAAAAGACTCCATTAAAAAACTAATTGGCTTAATAAATGAATTTGGCAATGTAGCAGGATACAAAATTAACACCAAGAAATCTATGGCATTTCTATACACCAACAGTGAGTTTATAGAAACAGAGACTAAAAAAGCAATTCCATTTACGATCGCACCAAAAAAATTAAGATACCTAGGAATAAACTTAACTAAGGAAGTAAAGGACCTATTTGCGGAAAACTACACGACACTGAAAAAAGAAATAGAGGAAGATGTAAACAGATGGAAGAACATACCATGTTCATGGATTGGTAGAATCAACATCATCAAAATGTCCATACTTCCTAAAGCAATCTATAAGTTCAATGCACTCCCCATTAAAATACCAACGGCATATTTCACTGACCTAGAAAGAACTCTCCAAAAGTTCATTTGGAACAATAAAAGACCCCGAATAGCCACAGCAATCCTGAGAAAGAAGAGTAAAGTAGGAGGTATCTCAATACCAGACTTCAAACTGTATTACAAAGCCACTGTTCTCAAAACAGCCTGGTACTGGCACAAAAACAGACATATAGATCAATGGAATCAAATCGAGAACCCAGATATCAACCCAAATCACTATGCTCAATTAATATTTGACAAAGGAGGCACTAATATACAATGGAGTCAAGACAGTCTCTTCAATAAATGGTGTTGGGAAAATTGGACAGATACATGCAAAAGAATGAAACTAGATCACCAACTTACACCATACACAAAAATAAACTCAAAATGGATACAGGACTTAAACATCAGACGGGAAACCATAAAAATACTTGAAGCATCCACAGGCAACAAAATCTCAGACGTATGCCAAAAAAACTTCTTCACTGATACTACCCCTAGTGCAATGGAAGCTAAAGAGAAAATAAACAAATGGGACTACATCAAAATAAAAAGCTTTTTTACAGCAAAAGAAACCATCAACAAAACAACAAGAAAGCCCACTGTGTGGGAGAACATATTTGCAAATGTTACCACTGATAAAGGTTTAATCTCCAACATCTACAAACAGCTTATACAACTAAATAAAAGGAAGATGAATGATCCAATTAAAAAATGGGCAATGGACCTAAATAGAATATTTTCAAAAGAAGACAGAAGGAAGGCCAAAAAGCACATGAAAACATGCTCAAAGTCACTAATTATCCGAGAGATGCAAATCAAAACAACAATGCGGTACCATCTCACACCTGTCAGAATGGCCAACATCAACAAATCAACAAACGACAAGTGTTGGCGAGGTTGCGGAGAAAAAGGAACCCTCGCGCACTGCTGGTGGGAATGTAGACTGGTGCAACCACTGTGGAGAACAGTGTGGAGTTTCCTCAAAAAACTGAAAATGGAACTCCCATTTGACCCAGTAATCCCACTTCTAGGAATATATCCCAAGAAACTTGAAACACCAATCAGAAAGGATATATGCACCCCTATGTTCATAGCAGCACAATCTACAATAGCCAGAATTTGGAAACAGCCTAAGTGTCCGTCAGCAGATGATTGGATCCAAAAACTTTGGTACATCTACACAATGGAATACTATGCTGCCATAAAAAAGAAGGATTTCTCATCATTTGCAGCATCCTGGATGGAATTGGAGAACATCATGCTGAGTGAAATAAGCCAATCAATGAAAGAGAAACACCACATGACCTCACTCATTTGTGGATAATAAAGAACATTATAAACTGGTGAACCATAAGATAGATATAGAGACAGTATATGAACAAGTAGACTGTCAAGTTACAGTGGGGACGGGAGGAAGATCTGGGGGAGATAATAGATCAACCGAAGGACTTGTATACATGCATATAAGTGCAACCAATGGACACAAAACTCTGGGGAAGGAGGGGATGTGTGGGAGGGAGGGAGGGGGTAAAAAAAAAATCAATAAAATATATTAAAAAAAAATAAAAAATAAAAAAAATAAAAAAAAAAGATATGGAAGTAACCTAGGTGTCCATTAATAGAGAAATGGATAAAGATGTAACACACACACACACACACACACACACACACACACACAGTGGAATATTACTCAGCAATATAAAAGAATGAAATCTTTCCTTTTGTGACAACATAGATGAACCTAGAGGTATTGTACTAAATGAAATAAAAATACAGAAAAAGATAAATGCTGTATGACTACTTACATGTGGAATCTAAAAAATAAAAAATAAAAAAAACCCACAAATGAACAAACAAAATAAAACAGAAATAAATTCATAGAAAGAACAAACTGAAAGTTGCCAGAAGCTGAGAGGGGTGGAGGGATGGGTGAGAAAGATGAAGGGAAATAGGAGATATATACGTCTAGCTATAAAATAAATAAGTCAGGGGGATAGAATGTACAACACAGGGGCTATAGTCAATAATACTGTAATAACTTTGTATAGTGACAGATGGTTAATAGACTTATTATGGTGATGACATTGTAAAGTATGTAACTGCAGAATCACTACATTGTACACTGAAAGTAATATAACATTGTATGTCAACTATACTTTAAAAAATAATAAGGGAGCAAGATACATTAAAAAAAATAAGACTTTTATATGAAATGGCCAGTATTAAAATGTTAGCAGCCAATTTGTGAAAGCCAAATAAAATTTAGCTACTATCAGACTCTGGTCCAGGATACCACTGTTTAGCCTCTATTCTGCCTCTTGAGAAATATTAAATCAATACACAGGGGAAGATTGCATAAAATAACGTACCAATTTCAAAAGAAAGGAAAAATAAAGATAATGAATCCCCTTCCCCTGCTTCAACCAAGGGTATCACCCTCCACCCTAAAAAGAAATCCCATATAAGTTGTGACAGTTTCTCAAACTACAACCCTGTTGGCACGTGCTATTTTGTTGGACACATTCTAAAAATCTCAAGTTGTTATAATAGTTACTATATAAAATCGGGGGCAGATATCATGACTCAAACTTTGCATTCTTCTATGACACATTTTATTACAACTACATGGCTCCAAAGTGACAGTAATACCACAGACCAGTATAGAGTTACAGCTTTAACATTCAGCATTATACTGGTGACATGGCAACCTTTCTCCATTCTGATTTTGTTTGACTTTTCTGCCTAAAAGTATGAAATGAAGGGTGAAGTTGTAAATCTCTACATTAATTTTATGGACAGACCCAAATGAACAGTTACCTTCTTCCTGTATCTCCTCAAAGTTCATTTCCTTTTCCAATATTACTGAATAATTATGAATGACTATTAAACAAACAGTTGTAAGACTGAAAAATAATTGAGCAAAAAAGACAACAAAAATAGAACGGCTGTATTATGCTGTATTCTAATACTGGAAGATTCCCTGGAAACTTTAATTTGTCAAAGCAGAAATAATATATATTTGTCTATGACAGAAAATGAAAGTGGTGTATAAGGAATGAGTTTAAGCATAGCATTTACCTACTAGGCAGAGAAAGAGTAACATTTTAGTAAAAAGTAAAATATTCATTACTATTGTTTTCATCATCAAAATTATATTGATTATAATATGGCTTATAAATTCTTTTAACAACAGAGACATAATTTTGAAGAAATTTTGAAACGTCAGTAGGAATGGTTGAATTATAGCTAGCAGCTTTTACCATATGATGGATGTCAGCCATTTTAATGAAGACAAGATAATTTCCAATTTCCAATACATCTGATAAAACTATGCTAATGATCCACAATCTTTCCAATGTTAAACTTCTCAAATAACTGTTCAGTAGGATAAAAATACATTGAGAGTAAAGAAGAATCAAGACTGAAAAATTAAAAGGTGCTGCTATAATGCAAGCAATGCAAGAAATATGTTTGTGCCTCTTTCATATCTAAAAGAAAATTCCTCAAAAAAATTCTAGTGCTGACATTCTAGGAACTTCTGACTTCCTCGAACACTAAGAAATATCCTATCTAATAAAACGGTAATATGCAAATTAACCATCACTCTGTCACAAATATGGTGGCACCCATAGTCACAAGATGTCAGCACCCAGTCCCCTCAGCCCTGCTGGAGTCTCCCAGTCCTGGAGGGGGTGGGGGCGGCCGCTGAGATCAGGCAACATGAGCAGCCAGGCGGAGTGCTGCTTCATTGTCACAGCGACGAGGCAAGCTTCCCCCCGGCCATGGAGGGTCTCTGGGCAACAGGCATGGAGTGGCCAGGCCCTGCAGAGATTACTGGTGCATGGATTCATGTGCAGGGCTACTAGTAAAGAAAGTAGTTGGCTAAGAAGTAGCAACTGAATTCTGAACTAAGTCTTAAACTTTTCTCTGATATTCAAGTCTAGGCAAGTATTTGTCCCTTAAAGATTATTGCAAAAAAGCTCAGTCAACAGACTCTCCTGGAAGTCAGAGCCAGTGCTTTTATGAGAATCAAGAACTGCCACAACCAGCATTTCCTTTTCAAAAGAACATTGAAAGAGTGTTCCTTGCAGGCTAAGTGAACAAAATAGACTGATGAACAAAATAGATCCAGAGACTCAGAAGCATGGAACAGACTGACAAATCTCAGAAGGAAGGTGTGGGGGGGGCGAGGGGGAGGGAGGAAAAAGAGGACATCTGTAATACTTTCAATAATAAAGATAATTTTTTTAAAAAGACAGGAAAAAATATTTTTAAAAAGAATAAAAATTAGTCATTAAATTAATAAAAGTTAATTTACAATCTCTTTAAGCATTTCTGAAAAGTCGTACTAAGTAGAAAAATGCTTTTTTGATAACAGTTAAGAAGGATATATCAGTCTAATCCAACTAAACTTCCCATGTTGCTTTGAATATTTGCCTATCTTTTCTTAATAGGAATTGGAGTATAAATAAAAGTAGGTTAGCATTTGTATGTGTTATTAACTTGTATATGTTAATAATAATCTATACTCATGGCAAACTCTGTTTCATACAAATAATATAGGCAAATGAAATTTTGTATAAATATATACATGTATATTTATATACAAAATATCTCTAGAGATAGAATAACTTCTGTTAATAAATTTCATATATCTATATCTATATCTATCTATCTATATATACATATATATATATATATATATATATATATATATATACACATACAGAATAAGATAAAGTATATTAATTTAAATGATAGGTTGTAAGAAATGGCAAGCATTTGATAATTTTTAATATGAGAAACAACTTGTAAACCTTGAACAAGTCCAAGTGACAAAGTATGACAGCATATGCAACCTGGCACTGGGCATGTTTTAGCAGATTCTCTGCTGTGTTCTGGGTTTGGGCCTGACTCCCTCAGTCACATGCTTCATTCCACACTCCCTACTTCCCCAGTGGAAGAATGTCCCTTCTCCGATCCCGGAAACCTCACACAGTGATGACCTCCTCTGAGACTTAAGGGGGTCAACACTTGGGTGAGATATTTCAAGGTTGGGCCAAAATTTTAATAGTTTAGGTAAATAGATTAACTCAACATCTAAAAATAAGCTTGATAAAAGGATCAAGGAGTAAAGATATTTTTAAAAAGCAATTGAAAGTTTTCTTAATTAAAAGTTTGATGGCGTCTGCTTTATCTTTTTCTTCACCTGCCAGTAAACTCAGAATGTCCAGCTGGCATGTTCTACTGAAGACATGGTGAATGGGGCAGCAACTACCACCTGTTGTTCCCTTGAACTTCCTACGGTTATAGTTAGATCCTGCTATTTCCCATCACATCACACAGGCCTCGAGCCAGAACAACACTGCCACCAGGCCACGCCAGTTTCTCTCTCCTCTTGCTTACTCACCATCATTTCTCCATCTTAACTCTAGTGAATTCCTTTAGGCCTGTCGCTAACTGAAGTTCCTGTCCTACGTCACTAGTTCCTTGATGTTTCGAATGCTACATTGGAGGGCTTGGTATCAATTTTTCCATCACTAAGGCTTCTTTATCAACAGATTCATGCTAAACTCACAAGCTAATAGCACGATAAGAACGCCCACAAGTTTTCTTGGCATGTGAAACTATGAAAACAATCGTGTCACACTATTACCATTATCATCATCATTATTATTATAACTATTATTTTTGTGGGGGTTAAATCATTCAAAAGTTTATTTGTGCTGGAAAGAATATCTCTTAACATCAACATTTATCAAACAAAAAATTAACTGAATTCTGAGAGATGAGGAACAAAGCTTCCTGCTCCCTTCAGAGTTGCTGTGGAACTGCATTGGAAGTAAGATCTCGCCACCGACATACTTTCCCTACAAAGCCAGTCCTGTTTGCCACTTGTGATTTACAGGCTGCGTCTGCTCTGAGGAGCTGCTGGACACATTAGTGTGGCTATGCTTATGAAAGGACGCTGCTGTCTGGCATAAATGACTTTCCAGAGACCCATCTCCTTCAGAGCCGCAGGAACTGTTCTCCCTAAACACGATCTGTCAGTGCAGAAGCCATTATTTCACCCATTCTGAAGGGAAGGATCAAAAATATGGTCTTGCAGTCTAGTCCCTTCTGCAAACCTTGATGCACCATTAAAAATCTGCCGTCTCATACTTATTTGATTTCTATTTGGTTAATCCACTTCATTAACATTTTTGTAGCAACTATAATTCTGCTTTTGGGAATGATGGAAAAAGAATGGTGGTAATTATGTTGGATTTTGCTCGTGCAAATTACTTATACATTGCTGTACTTCTTATTTCCAATATGCTCATTATTCATAGATATTACCAACAATATAGTATGTTCGATTTTCTTGGTCCTTCACATACAGCTTTTAACATATTTATCTAAAGGCTTAATTTCTCTTCCTAATATAATATTGAAAGTCATCAATCCCAGATCTATCTTTCCCTCCACATTTTATAATATGCTTCATTTGTAAGAATTAATGAAAATCATAGCTCCACATTATATGGGTTAATAAATGTAAGACTTGTGTTTTAATTCAAGAGAAAATAACATGCTTAACTCTGTGATAAAAAGAGCAAAATCATTTGTATGGTTTTGCGTTTAAGAGATCATTAATGTATCAAGATATTCTTTAAAATATTTAGAAAATACTTTATAGAGAGCAGCACTTGTAAAAATTCAAACAAAAGAAATATAGTAATGATATTAAATAACATTTCACCTGAAGCCTTTCATTCCACTCATTTAAAAAAAAAATAAGTGAAATGATGCACATTATCCTGAAAAGATGGTAAGGTATTTGTCCAGATATATAAATCATGTAAAAAAGTTAAAAAGGAGAATATTGCAGTTGATATAAGCAAAAGTGTGGGCAAATGAAATCTTTCTTTTACTTTATAAAATAGAATTAAGAGTTATTTTATTAAGAAGTTTACTGCATTAAAAACACTGACAGGAAATCTAATAGTTATTTAAACTGGTTGGCATCATTCTCTAGAATGCCTTGTCAGACATGCTTATGACTGGATTTGGGTTTTAGTCTGATACATTCTCAGTCAGTAAAAGAATTTTCAGTTAAGGGCTCAAATCTCAGGCTTTCTATTATTTTTAAATAATAGAAAGTGCTTACAAGTTGCTGGGTGGAGCAAAATCTTCACTTTTACTTCCAAATATTTTGTATGAAAGTTTACCACACTGGGTTAGTATACTTACAGGTTTACTTAATCTTTTGCATTAGACAAAAATGCGCAAGGTTTAAAATCATGTAAAATAGATAGAATTTCTCAACCTTTCCAAAATTCTCTTTTCCCTTTTATTCTTAGTGAGCTCAGTTATACAACCGATAACAGATATAATTTACAACACTGAATTTCAAGGGAAAAATTGTCTACACATCAACAATTGTTTTCAAAGATCATTTATTTTTTTTTTAAATTGACCCACATTAGGACAAATTTACAAATGTTCCTGGGCTCAATTAAATATGCCAGCTCTTCATGCTTTGAAGTGTGATAAGAGAACACTCCATGGAGAACTCTAATTATAAAATATAACAAGAACGTTCGCAATTTTTAACAAGCTTGCTGTTTCCATGCCAACTTCTTCTGAATCTGGAAAGCATTAAAATAATTTTCTCACAACTTATTTCTTTCCATTGTATTTTATCAATTCCCTTTTCACAGGCAATACATTCAGTACCAAATGAGTAGGGTATTCATTAGGGCTAGAGGAAGGGAAGGGTTAAGTAAATAAGAACATCAAATTAATATCCAAGCCTAAATGCTTTAGCAGAGCCAAAGAATCTGTTTAATCATTCAAGTCAACAAAGGTTAAGATAATAAAATAAACTTCTAAATGCTTTCCTTTCTGGAACTTAATCCGTCTTGCTGAAGATGTTTTTTAAGATGCTATCAGTTTTGTGTAGTCCCAGCTGTTATGAAAATTTACTTGAATACACTGGGAAGAGAAAAGAATTTTATAAAAATAGTTAAGCGGAGCTCCTGGGTGGCTTATTGAAACTGTGAGAGCTTAGGACTCATTTAAAACCAGCTGTTGGCTGATGATGTTGAGACTAATAACTACTAAATCTCTTCTTTATCAGGGCTCTGTGTTAGTTGGCAAGGTGATGGAAACCAACTGATTAAATTAATATATAGTCAAAAGATAACTTCATGATGTCTGTTCATTTTATTGCCCAAGTTTGATGAGTAATTTTTCTTTGTTGTTGCTAATCCTCACCTGAGGATATTTTTCCACTGTTTTTTAGAGAGAGTGGAAATGAGGAGGAGAGACAAAGAGAGAAATATCAATGTGACAGAGGCACATCAGTTGGTTGCCTCCTGCAGGCATTGATCACGGCCAGGGATGGAGCCTGCAACTAAGATATATGCCCTTTACTGGAATTGAAACTGAGACCCTTCAGTCCAAGGGCTAATATTCTATCACTGAGCCAAACCAGCTAGGGCTTGATTAGTAAATTTACCACCACTTCAGAACAACATAATACCCATAAAGTCTGCCCACCCTAATTTAAAAAAAAACAACCCACAGTATCATACATTAAAAGTTTTGCTTATTTTTGAGGCTACATTTTTATATCACTAAGATACAGAAAAAGAAAATGAGCCATTAACACAAAGCCCTGGGTACAAGTATGATTCCAATGCTGTAGCTCATGATGAGGGCACAGATCCGTATGAACTGGGCAAGCAACAAACCCTCTTTAGTAATGAAGAAAAATACTGGTAACAGCAGTGGATGCCGACAACAATGGGAAAATCCTTAAAAGCCTTTTATACTTGACATTCAGGTTTTGTTATTGATCAATAAAAGTAACTCAACCCTTTGAAGAGAGGCTCAACTAAAAGCAAAACCAACAAAATATCTTGCAAAACATGTAAACACAGCATTATGAAAAGCAGAAAATAGACTGCCTTCATCTGGTTATCGTAAGAAAAAAATAACTAATAGCAAATATGCCAGGATCTTGATTTATACAATTTTCAAACTGGTGCCATCATGCTGAGAAGAAGCACAATTGTATTATAATTAGGTAACTGGGCTTTCTTATGTCCCTCAGCTAAGGGTCAGCATTGCCCTTCCTCCCCAGAACCAAGTATTACTCTGGAGCATTCATTCATCCGTTTTTAGGAGGGTTGACAGTGTGTGGGTTTTAAGAGCTGGGATTATCATGGTTGTAAAGGAAAAAGATGTACCTGTTTGCATTTGTGTTCCCCAGTTTTGCCCTCTGATTCACAGAGGCACGGAATCTTAAAGTTGAAAAGGTTCTAGCCGCCTATGGCAGCAGCTTGGCATTGTGGGAAGAGAGCAGATCTTGAAATCTGGGTTTGAGTTCCAGCATTGTATTTTGGTAGATGTGTGTGAAAGAATATGGACAACACTAATCCACTGGGAACAGCACAAACTGAGGCTGAGAGAGCTGAGTTTGAATCCCACTTCTACCACTTACAAGTTATGTGAACTTGGTCAAGTTACTTTAATCCAGATTCCTCATGTGAAATATGGAGAGAATAATCAGCTATGACCTGATGAGAACTTACTATAAAATTTTTTCATGTTATTTTATTTCATTCTTATCATAACCATAGAGGACAGATAGTGATAGAGTTAGAATTTTATCCCTGTCCAGCCTGAACCTAGTCCATAAAGATATAATAATTTCACTGTACCATAATCACTTTTCCTGCTATTCTTCCCTGATAATCTACCTTGCTGAACTGAATACGGCTGAGAGATGATGTGGGAAACTTACCTAGAAAGGTGTTCAGCAAATTGTAATACTCTGAATAATCAACAGTTATAATTATTATGTGAGGTATTATTTCCTAGTCCAATGTGCATTCAGTCTAAGAATGTTCCTACAACTAACTTCCTTCCAATCTCTGCTTTAATACAGGGCAAAACCATAGCCTCAAAACTGTCATACAAACCTATGAAGATGAAATAAATAAAAAATGAGTATGGGCATGGTGACTGACAGCACAGAGAAAGCACCATCCTGATGATGTAGTCTAAAGGCATAACTGCTGAAGCACAGTGTTTCACTGCAAAATGAACTGAAGATTAATGGCAAATCCATAATGACATCTCACCAAGAAGCAAGGAGGGAAGTGCAATTCTAATGTCAGGATGCATTCATATGTGGAAATCTAAACAGTCAGTGTCTTGTAGAATAAAACCAAATGCTATCTATGGTTGTTACATTATACCTAAAATTGTAAGCTCAAAATTGGTTCAATGAGTACTGACAGAAAGCTCATGCCAAAAAGTCTGCCCACACATTTCTGCACTAAATCATATGCCAACAACAGTATTCAAAGACAGTCAACTTTCCTACCATTTGCCTTGTAACTTCTTACAATCTTTCACTTTCACTGCTTAACAAAATGCACTTCATTAATGTTCCCATGATTCCAGAACACCAAATCCAAAAGCGTTTTATAGATCTAATTCCTGTGGTTTTCTTTTTATTAAGAAGATTTTGTGTCTCCTCTCCTTCCCCCCCTTTAACCAGTTCTTCTTTTAGTGCTCCAACGTGGCAGGGTTCTGGTTTCTTGTTCAGCGCTTACTCTCTTTCACTGATGCCCTAACTTGTCCCATCCCTTAAAGGTGGATATTCCTAAAGTAGTCCTTGCTTCACTCTTTCACCCTACAGTTTCGATGCTCACTGTGTCACAGTTCACGCATGTAACTTTTATGTCCAGTTTCCAACTGTTTGCTACATTATTCAAGTAAAATCATCTAGAAAGATTATAAATCCAACAAAACTAAAATTCAACTTGTTTATCCTCTTGACTTCCTTCTAGTCAAATTTATCAAGCAGAGCCAGAAACTTCAGACCTACATTTATGTTGTTTTTCAACTTCAGTCCTTAAATCCAATTAGCTCCAAGACTTGTACAGAATTTTCACCTCGGCATCCTGAGATTTTACTCCCTGGCTGCTGCTTCTATTACAGAATAGGAAGAAGCTAGGAAAATTCCAGGACAAGCGAAATAGAGACGCTGAGGCAGATAAACAGCATTGTGCAGCCACCTCGTAAATTCTATCTTTCCCAAACCAAGGATACTGAGGAATAAATGGTTTGCACATCTCCCCAACCAGAGGGTAAATAGCTTAAATCACCCTACTCAAGGAGACAGATAACAGAAATCCAATTAGTTCCATTTGCCAACCACATCTAAGGACAGACAAGTTGAGAATAAATCTCATTTTGGCACATCAGCATAAAGCTGATGAATATTCTATTGATTCTCCCCTAAGATCTCCCCTAAACACATAGTCTTTAAAACCCCTGAAAATGAAGGTGCTAGTGCACTCTCCCTCCAGGGAGCACACCTGTGCCATTTCCTTCCCTGTCTCCTTCCCCCACCAGTATGTATCTCCTGAACCCTAAAGGGACCCTTGTAACCAAGGGAGCAATGAGCAGCGGCAGCTCATCCCACCTAACCCCCCGAATTTGTCTCCAAGGCCCCCTTTCCTCTGCTTTTCCAGTGAGCCGAAGCAGCCCAGCCTAGGCTCTCCTGTAGCTTCTTCTATGCCATTTTTTGTTTCACTGTCCTAAGTAGGGTTTTTGTTTTGGGGGTTTTGTTTGTTTGTTTGTTTTGCTGTGGTTAATAAACTCTTGTTTGCTTTACTACATTTTGTCTTGTGACTGAAATCTTTCCTTTAAGAAGACATGATCTGAGGTCTCCTTCTCTCACTAGTAACACTTTTTTTTTTTTTTAACCTTAACCTGGCCACAATTCACCCAGGGCCATAGACTTTGGATATAGATCAAATTTATCTTTTACCTTCTGCTTCAATACTTCTCTCTTACCAATTTCTCCACTCATTATATCATCTCTGATTTTCCCTCTTCATCTGCCCAGGTTTTTGGTTGGCACTTATGGTTAAACCCTATTGGCAAGATGACACAACTTTCCTTTTCAACTCCATTCTCCTCAGCTCACTTGCAGCTTTGACCTAACTATGTGACAGGTTCAGGCCCAAGTGACATGAGCAGAAAAATAGGTACTATAAAATTCACGAGAAAATTTTTGTTTTCCCTACTGAGAATAGATATACTTGTGATGGTTGGATTTAAAGCGGCCTTCTTGCAATTATGACTGAAAGACCAAGAGATTCCCTGAGACTTCCATACTAACATCATTGAATTATATAAATAGCACCAACTGCCTTCTCTGAACCTTTAATTATGTGAGAAAAATAAACTTATGTCCTAATTCGAATAGAAAACATGGCGCTTTCTCCAACATTTTGGTGACTCCTTTAGAATTTCTTTTTAGTGCACCCATTTAGTCTTTCCCACTGCTCAGCTTCTCATTCAGACACTACTTTCTGCTCAGTACAGCCCCTTACTTCCAATGACACCTGATGTTCCAGACTGAGCCAGCCCATCCCCTCTGCTCCTCTTCCCCTGAGGACTGGACATTATCTTTACAGCCTAGATTCCTACGACCTTGTCCTGATGACTGACATAGTGTCCTGGTCTACTCGGTCTTCCTGCTTTTAGTCTCCTCCAGGTCATTTCTGTACTGGACACTATCACCCATATAGACAAAAAAAGGGGGGGTGGGGGGTTCTGTGATAAGCATGCCAAGTCCAGTGACCAAAAGTAATCACACAGTGTGATCTGATCATAAACTCCTCACTGGGCAGATCATGGTGGACATGGACACCCCAGGCATATAAAAGGTTTATCTTTGCTTTAAGCAAGCCCTGTCCATTGTTCTTATGCATCTAGGTTAACACACCTGTGAAATGTCTTTTAAAGACCCTCAGAGATTCATCAGTCTGTTCCATGCTTCTCAGAGGAAGGGTGTGTGTGAAGAGATTAACCAAATAACTTACATACATATATGCAGAACCCATGGACACAGACAATAGTGTGGTGAAGGCCTGCGGGGAGGGTAGAGTGGACAGGATAAGGGTAGAGGGTGTCAGTGAGGGAGAAGGGGGGAGGACATTTGTAAGACTTTCCACAATAAGGATACATTAAAAAAAAAAAAAAAAAGAGCTCAGCTGGTGTGGCTCAGTGGTTGAGCATCATAAATCAGGAGATCATGGTTCAATTCCCAGTCAGGGAACATGCCCAGGTTGCAGGCTAGATCCCCAGTGGAGGGCATGCAGGAGGCAGCTGATCAATGATTCTTTCATCATTGGTGTTTCTATCTCCCTTCCTCTCTCTGAAATCAATAAAAACATATTAAAAAGACTATTAAGAGGCCTAGTTGCATTCCAGGAAGCACACAATCTTATTAACTGTCCTATAATTCAATCATAGAGATTCCTTTCTCTGTCCTTGTTTTTCCTACCTTCATCCAATCTTTCGAATGTCCCCTCCTTAGTTCCAAATGTGTAAAGAGAACTGCAAAGCTGTCCTTCTGTGAAGTATTTGAGAACTTGCTTCTGGCTATATTGTCAGTTTGGCTCAAATAAACTCTACAGGTTTGGATATTTTTTACATCAACAAACAAAAAGATTTTCATAAAGAACATATGGTGATAACACCAAAGAGTCTGGTGGTAATATGCATCAAATGATGTAATACAAAATCTTCAGTGGTCCCCTATTGCTTACCACATTAGATATTCAAAAGCCTCCATAGTATAACTTCTATGAAAATGTCAGCCTTATATGATACAATTTTTCTATATTTAACCTATTTCCTTGGTAAATGGAATATTATTGTTCTTTTAATGAATTTTGTTATTTTCTACTTGTATAGCATTGTTTGTACTATTTCTTCTTCCTGGGATTTGTAATGTCTTGCTCTTAATCTTATCTTCTAAAGATTATCCATCTATGAATTCCCAACTCCAGTGACAACTCTCCCACAGTCTCCCATTAATATTTAAAATAGAAGAAGGTTCCTTTTCTATCATCCTGTGGCATAGCTATTTAAGATATACAACATACAACCACATAGTTTTCTTATTCAGGCACCCATGAGATTATCATATCTGTAAGAGAAGTAATAATGTAATAATATTTTATTCTAACATAATATTTATCATGTCCTCACTGTTCTAGGTGATGATGGGTGGCATGAACAAGATGGACCAGCTACTTGGAGTTTATGTTTCAAGAAGGGGCATGTTTCACAGATAACAAGAAAATAAATAAATAAGCTAATAGGATAACATCAGATTTAGATTGAATAATGACAAGTTCTTCCAGTGAAAGTATTTGAAATGAAGTTTCAATGATACGAAGAATCCAATCACAAAAAGACCAGAGGAGAGCAAGTGGAAAATCACCCTGGAATTAGGAGTGATCGTGGTGTGTTTGAAGGTCACACAGAAGACAGTGGGGCTGGAGCACAGTGTGTGGAGGGAGGACTAGCATGCGTGAGGTTATAGAGGTAGCCACGGGCCTAATCTTGAAGTCCTGTGAAGGCCAACCAAAGTGGTATGGATTTCATTCTAAGGTTTAAAACAGGGAGCAACATGATCTAAGTTACAGGTAAAACGATCTCTCTGGCTGCTGTGTAGAAAATGGATTACACTGGCTTAAAAGTGGAAGCAAGATTAATTAGAAGACGAACACAGTAGCAGTAGAAGAGAGAAAAGTTGACACATTGATAGTCTCTGTAGTATTAAGCATGGTATCTTGAACATGGTAGATACTCAATACATCTTATTAAACATGTGTCCAGATACTTTCACCTCCTTAATTCTATATTATCTTTTTCTTGCTTTGATTCACATGTTATACCCTAATATATTCCTGTTTCTCACTTGGGAAAGAGAAAATAAAAGAACATCATATTCAGGGAAACAGTATAGATCCTATAATGGAACATCAGCTAACAAAGAACTGAAATGATGGAGGATCTTATTGTTAATTATGGGAAGAAATATATTACTTGAAACAAATGGTAAAAAGTAGAATTCAAATCTTTGATAGGATAAAAATAGTTAGCATAGTCAAATACAAAGATTATATATTTTTTAAAGTGAGTCTCTATCAGCATCAGCCTGAATTCTGTGCTTTTAGAAATTGTGGGTAAAGTTAATATCATTAAATTGAAGACTTTTCCAGTTCTAATTTACTTTGATTTACCTGGAAATATAAAACATTTATTTTATTACCTTTATAAAATAAATTTCCTAATAAGTAGCTACTACTAGCTTACTTGAAAGAAATATTTATAGAATTCTAAAAGCACTGAAAATGACCTGCCATGTCTCTAAGTTAATGATCTGAGAAAAGTTAAGCAATCTGGTAGGTCCTCGTTCTCTTTTTCATATACTTCCCAGAACATTTACCTTTTTACCCATGAAGATTTGTCCTGCATTATTAGTTCCACCTAAATTCCTTCAACACAAAGCAAAATTGAGGAGAAAATGGGATCATTTTTTTGCCACTTTCCACCTGAAATGCTGAATGGCTCCCGAATCCTGTGAAACTTGGCCCCAGTTAGTGTGAAAACTGGCTGAAATCTGTACGAAAGGCAGTCTGGGTTCGTCAAAGTAGTCCATGAACTTTGGCCAAACTTCCAAGAAACCTGGTCCAATTCTTAGTTTGCACTGCAACATGAAACCAGGTGAATTTCACATGGTTTCAGGTTTCATCCTAAAAAATTTGGCTTCGCTTTATAATCAATCATCACTTTTTAAAACGATGAAAGCCAACACACCTTTTTTAAAAGGAGGGCTGCATGCGTACTGATGACAGCTAAGCTGTGAACCACCCCTTCGCTTCCTTTGCCAAAAGAAGATTTCTCAGAATGGAAACAGTCTCCCCCTTACCTGCAAAGGGCAGGCTGAGTGATTTGGGTATTACGTGTAGAAAGAAATGATACGCAATGCATGGAGACGTGCCATGTGAAATAATCACCACGTACCGAGCAAGTGGCTAAACTCTAATCATTTAAGGTTATGAGAATTTAATCCCATTCATATCCATGACATATATCATAACGTTTAATCTCCTTGACCATAAAATAAGCTTTTACCTTGAAGCTAGTCATCAGCTAGAATAACTGCCATGAGAAACGAAACGTTCTGAGGCATAATCATTTCTGTATGAAGAATGGCTGAAGAATAGCAAGGCACGTAAATCATAGCATAACTTTTCACCTCGCTTAATAAACATGAGGAGCTACGATACAGACTCTTCAGACTTGCACTGACTACATCATTTGCAACAAAACCTTGACTGCAGTGTACACAAATTCAATAATTATGCACGGTGACAAGCACATCCTACACAATTGCGTTTGCAACCTGGAAGTTTTAAATGTGCCTTTCCACTGTGAAATAAAAAGGCTCTCTTCAACTGAATGCTTGCTTTTGTGTGTAGTGACATGAGAAAATCGAGAGGTATGTCTGAACGGAGCCACTACATCATTGGAACAGTATGTCTGAACATTGGGGTAATAAGGCACAGATGTGGAGCAGAGGGACTTGGCACTACCAAGGTAATAACAAAGCATTCACCATGGTGTTGCTGTGGGTAAAAGAGCCACACTTGAGAAAAAGAAATGGATGCCCCTCCTCCCTGGAGTGCTAAATGACATTACACCTTTCATTTGCTCAAACATCTCTAACAAATGAGAAATTCAAATAAGTATTTATTCAAACATGATGAGGACTAAAAATATAAAATGCATTAATATTTTCATCTATAATATATCATATTTATGCAATAGCACATAAAACTTAACTGCAGGGGGAAAAAAAGGCCGAATTCCATAAGAACCCACAAGGCCTTTATGTTGCAAAACACCGCATGCAATTATAAAGAACCCCGTGAGCTAGTGGAAAGATGCTATTGTTGACTGTTGGTAGCAATTCAGGCCCTTAATCCATAGGGCTAATTACTGTGGAGTGTTCCCATTACAGTTATCAAGTTAAGATACTACAACAGTGTATGCACATTATAATAATTATTATCGTTAATCAATTATTGTAAGTACAGGTGATACCAAACTATGTGACACATAGACAGTTATGAAACCAAGACAAGTTTGGAGCTGAAAGCTAATTTCTGCTCAGGATTGGAAGGGTACAACTTACCCGAGGTCCCTGATCACCTTGTTCTCCCTGCAGAGTAGAAAATGAGAGGATAGTTTTAGCACTAAGTCTATATCTGATGCTCATTAAAAAAGATAAATATAGTATAGATCATGTCAATATGAATTTCCACTAACAATTTGTTTCTGTTATTCATTTTCTTACCTTATCACCTTTGGGACCAGGAGGGCCCTGAAGAAAACAAAGAGAAAAAAGAAACATAGTTTCAAAATAAATTTTAAAAATTGTAGTTTGCAAAATGAGCTAGGGTTAGGTGCAAGATTCATGCAAAGGGCACAGAGGTATAGCTGTCACCGAGGTTTTTTTTTTTGTTTTGTTTTGTTTTGTTTTTTAAAGGAATTTGGGGATCTAAACTATAATTATAATATGGCTAGAATATGAAAATTATATATATGGTATAATGGTGTATTTAGAGGGTGGCCCCCCAAAATATGCACATATACTTTGAATAATTATGAAGGCAGTGTTTATTAAAATACTTCTCATTTTCAAAATTGAGATATCAGCTGTTAGTGTAAACATTTTTGGAACCATTCTGTAGATACACACACACACACATACATACACACACCACACAGAGAAAAAAGTACATTTCATAGGTACATTATATGGTGAATACATTTTCACAAACTGAACACACCTGTGCAAGTTGAACAACTAAAGAAACCCAGCAGCACCTGTTGTGACATTTCCTTATCACTAGTCTCCACCCACAGTGACCACTATTTCTGACTTCTGACAGATATAGTTTATGTACTTTATATACATGGAATAGTATAGTATTGTCTGGAGTCTTTTGCTCAATATATGTGAAATTCCTGCACAATTTGTGTGTAGTTGTAGAGCATTTTTCTTTCTGCTTTATCATATTTCATTGTGCAAATAAACCATAATTTATTTACTCATCCCACTATTTGTAATCATTTGTTTCCTGTCCTCATGATTACAAATAGTGCTTCCATAAACATCCTGGTTTATGCCTCTTGGTTAAAAGTATATGCACTTCTTTCCTTTGTGTGGGGTGACATTTTAGCAAGTGATATTCATATGCAGTTATTTTGGATTATATATATATATATATATATATATATATATATATATATCCAGGAGTGGAATTATTAAGTTACAGAAAATACATATGTTCAGTTTTAGCAGGCACTGCCAAATAGTTTTCCAATGTGGTTCTAACAATTTAAACTCCCATCAGCAATGTATGAGAACTTCAGTTCCCCTATTATCCTCACCAATCCTTGGTATTTTTCCAATTTTTTCATGTTAGACATTCCAGTGGGAGGTGTAGTGATTTCACATTGCACTTTAATTTGTACTTCAGTGGTTAATTACGTTGAATTTATCTTAATGTAGGCATTAGCCATTTTGCATCCTCTTCTAGAAAGTGTTCACATCTTTTGTCCTTTTTCTATTGAGTTATCCTATTGATTTGTTAGAGTTTTTTAATATATTATTAGAAGCCTGGTGCATGAAATTTGTGCACTGGGGTGGGGGGGGGGGGGTCCCTCATCCTAGCCTGCACTCTCTCACAGTCTGTGAGCCCTCGGGGGATGTCCTATTGATGGCTAGGCCCACTTCACACAGTCTGGCCTTCCCCAGCCAATCAGGGGAAGGCACCGCCCCCATCACCCCCTCGCTGCTGCTGCCTCTGGCCTCCCTCTACTGGAGGCAACCCTGCAATCAGGGGGAAGTGATGCTCCCATCAAGCCTCTGCTGTTGCCACTGATGGCTGCGAGGCTGCCTGAGCCTTGGCCATTGCAACTACTGCAGCTTGCCTAAGCCTCGCCTGGCTCTCATTGCCTGAGCTTTGGGTCCTCGCAGCGAGCCCCCAGGTGGCCCTAGGCAAGCGGCAGCAGCCATTGGCTGCGAGTTTCCCCATGCCTAACCAATCGGGTGTGCTCACCCGGTGACTGGCTGCAGGGGAGGGTGCAGGTCTCCCTCCGGCCCTGGGTCACTGGGTCCGGCTGCTAGAGGAAATTCCCTGCATTGGCTGCCCAGACACCTGGAGGCCTCCACCAATTTCCGACCCTGACCTGAGGGGCATTGAGGGGCGATGGAAATGGCCTGGAAGTTTGAGGGGCCGCAGGAAGGAGCTGCCTTTCTCAGAACCTTTGATGCATGGTGCTGGAGGCCAAGGCAGGGTGTGGCCAGTGGGAGCTCTCAGCCGTGGAGCTCAGACTTTCCCACACCTGCCTTCCCTGCTGGGCTGTCCCTCGCTCACCTGCCTTCGCTGCTGGTGCAGAGGTTTCCTGGCAGAGCGGCTCTGCTGCCACTTGGCAGAAGGAACCTGTGATCCTTCTGGGCAAGTGGCAGTGGCCATCGGGAGCACTCAAAGCTGCTGGCTGCCCTCCCCCAGGCCCACCTCCCCTGCCTCTGTCCCCACTGCCACTTTCCCCGGGCCGGCCCTCGGCAAGCGACAGCAGCCATCAGGAGCTCTCACAGCCACCGCTGTGTGGGGAGTACAAGCCATCCTCTGCTGGGCCCGCCTCCCCCCCATGTCCCCACTGCCATCACTTCCCTAATGCTGCAAGTCCCACCCACACACACCTGCTGCACAAACAGCCTACTGATAGGTCGTTAGTGTGATGGCCTCCCCTACCAATTTGCATATTACCATTTTATTAGTATAGGTACTGCAATACTGTATATTATACACACACACACACACACACACACACACACATATATGCAAAGAAAGAGAGAGCATGTGCAAATATATTTTCCCACTCTGTACATTGTGTTTTTATTCTCTTAAAGGTGATTTTGATGAATAAAAAGCAAGTGACCAGAACACCATAACAACTGGAATGACCAGTTGTTAAGATGCCCACTGCAGCCAGAAAACCAGCTGATTGGGGTGGGGCCAGCCAGCCAACCTCCCATGGCCCCTCCCCCTAGCCAGCCCCACCTCTGATTGGCCTCTCCCACCCTAATAGTTGGCCAATATCTTGCAGCCCCACCAGCAGGCCCTGTCCTCAATAGGTCCCCACCACCCTGATCAGCCCACAGCCTATGACCCTAGCCAGCCCCTATCCTGATCGCCCCACTCTACCCCAATGGGTGGTGGGGCTCACTAATCTCCCATAGCCCCTGACCCCCAATTACCTCCCCACCCCATTTGAGGGCAGGACCAGCCAGCCCACCACCCACAGCCCCTCCCCATGGCCAGACCCACCCCCAATCACTCCCCCCCACACACTCCAATAAGGGGCAGGGCCCACCAACCAATCACTTGTGGCCTCTGCCCCCAGCCAGCCCGGCCCCAATCTGCCCCAATTGGGGCCAGGCTGGCCAGACTCCACCTGTGCATGAATTCGTACACTGAGCCTCTAGTTTTTAATAAAACTTAACACCTTTTCTATTTACAGTTATCTCTTTTTGTGTTCCACTTAAAAAATCTTTGCCTACTCTAAGATCATGAAGAGGTTCTTTTATGTTTATTATAAAAACTAAAAGCTTTACCTTTCATCTTTAAATCCGAATTCATAGAGAGTTGATTTAGTGCATGATTTGAGGTTAAAGTCAAGATAATCCACCCACACACATAGATATCAAATTAACCTAACACCATTTATTGAAATACATCTTTTCCCCATTGTAGGATAGTATTATCTTTGGCTTAAATTAGTGACCATATATGTGGACCTTTTTAGAAATTTGTTCTGTTGGACAGCCGTCTATTCTTGAGACACTGAGATTTTCTTTACCTTTAAACAAAAATACTAGCAGGAAATATTCTAGAAGCATCAATACCTTCCCCCTGCCCCCCAAGTTCTTAAAAATAAAGCCACGTTTCAGGATTCAGCCTACCTGAGGAATTGGTGCATTTCAGAGTTACCTGCAGTCTCTCCCTTCACCCTCAGCAGGGCTGGGAGATAAGAAGACTAGTTGGCAAGTGAAGCCAAGGTTCCAGCAAAGTGCCCTCCTAGTTCCCAGGGGAGATCTGCTGTCATTTCAGATGGGGAAGTAGGAATTTTCCACCGACTAAAATATGTCTTCTGTTAGCAACAGAGGAACTGTATCCAATTCCCCTTCTCAGTTGTGCCACTTCTACTAATAGTTGTGAGGTTATCATGAAATTAATAATATCAATAGCATCATGTTTTATGGTTCGTGTATTTTACTATCAACAAAGAATCTATTACAACATTTAACCTTTTCCCAACCCAAAGAGGAAAGTATTATACTAATACTTTTATATATGCCTACAATAAAAAAAATTATAAAACATTACCAAGGGCAGGTCTTTTGTGAGTTTAGTGTAGTCTGTGGGATTTTGAATGCAGTGATTTGGTAAGCTAAGGGTTGGAACACAGCTCTAGCACTAGATTCTCAGAAAGAATTTCGACCATGTGCCTGCCTTCAACAGGTGTTTTCTAAAATGTCTCCCAACTGCATTTCCCACGAGGTCAGGGACATTGACCTCAAGATCTCAAGTTCAAATGAGAGAAAGAGGAATTATACAGTATCAGGGAAAGGAAAAGGGAGCTAAGGTAATGGAATCAACTAGACAAACTCCTTTTATTTCTAACCTAGAAATAATTTTGCTATTAAAAAGGAAACTTAATTTTAATATTTTCAGTAAATTTTTAAATGTTTTTACTAATGTTTTCAGTGAATCAAGTAGTAAGTAATAAGTACAGTCTGTGTGCCTACCTCTGTGCAGTTAAATTTAAGGAATTTACTTGGTCATATTAAACACACACAAAATGTTCACTAATACTCCACGAATAGAATTTTATTTTTGGTGGGACCAAAAAATGAAAGGATACCTACCATCAAGTTTAAGAAATATAATGGAGCCCTATCTGGTTTGGCTCTGTGGATAGAGCATCGACCTGCAGACTGAAGGGTTCCAGATTCGATTCTGGTCAAGGGCATGTGCCTTGGTTGCAGGTAGATCCCCAGTAAGGGATGTGCAGGAGGCAGCTGGTCAATGTTTCTCTCCCATTGATGTTTCTAACTCTCTATCCCCCTCCCTTCCTCTCTGTAAAAAATCAATAAAATATATTTTTTAAAAGAAAGAAATATAATGGAGACTCCAGTCTTGATTTAAGCAGCATGTTATTCACTCTATTTTGATTTTCATATACATTTGTTAAATATCTATAGATAGTTTGGCACTGTTCTTAGTACTGACTGAGAATCTGGTGGGAGAAACTGATTAGAAAAGCTAGTCTTCTCTGGAAAATCTAATTAGTCTAGTGCTAACATTAGATATCAGCATGAAGAAAAACTACCCAGTAGAAAACCAGCTACTAAAAGGTTACTCACAGTTACTGTGGACCCCTCCCCAGCTTTCACTCTTTCCTTCCCCCAAAGCTTCTCTTCTTTAAAGTTCTATTTGCTTTTACTGGGGAAACTTCAGAGGCCAAGCTTCTCACTGCTCTAGTCCCCTAAATCCACTCTGTTAGGTTATGTGGCATGTTGGAGAGCAAAGCTTTTCTGAAAAAAATTTTACAGTGGGGAATGGAGATGAGTCTTTCCCCCAAAATCCAATTACTAGTCTCAATTTTCCAAGGAATATGTATCAACTGGAGCTCTTTAGACAGCTTGGAAATTGGCACTAACAATCTGCATTCATATGCTGCAAAGGGGGTGTTTCTGAGCAGACAGAATGGCGTCCTGGCACCTGCCAGCTCAAGACAGAACCGAAGCAGAGGTTAACCTCCATTCACAGCTGTGGTGGCTGCTTCGGACACTCCAGACCCCACTTGTGCACTTGGGATTAATGGCAGGTGTTTTCCTTCTGCTTTGACAGAAACCCCACTCTTCTTTCTGAATGGGACCCTCTTCACTGCGAATATGGATTGAGTTTTAAGAAAGAAAAAAAAAACCATGTGGGCCACCTTAGTAAACACAGATTGAATTTCAAAATTTGGGAGCCATGGGTCATTTCTAAGTCAAAACATTACAAACAAAATAAAGGTGTCTTTGATCATTAACTTTTAAAATTAAAGCTGGGTCATTAAGTTATTTTATGTCTTTAGAGTAAAAGAAAAAAATCACTAAAGGACTTCCAGCAACACCAATAAATGCATTATTTGAACTACAGAGTATTTTTCAATGGCATTTTGTGGCTTCCAACTAAAGCAGAATATTTGTTGTTTAGGTATCATAATCAGAGATTGGTTGGTAAATATTTGAAGATAAAGCTTTGTCACTAAAACCTGATTGAGGCCAATGGAAAGTACACAGAGTAAAATTAGTAACCATAAAAAAAAGTAAATATTGAATCACAGTTTTATATAAGGCTTCTTATTGGATTTCTGTCCTTCTTGACTAGTCTAGGATGTTGGAGTCAGATCTTTTATAGTGTCTACTTCAATAAGTAAAACAATTTGAAATAATTATTTTAATTAGCTTTATGTAACTAGCTCTATTTACATGAAATTTGAAGGTGCTAACACAGTTTTTATTAGTAGTGCTGTTTTTTCAGAGTGCTGCTAGGGTATTATTAATTTACTACCAAAGAATTTAAAATTTTCAGTGGCAAACTTCAAATTAGACCCTATTCAAATGACTTTATGTAACTATCTTTTTATTTTTACCATGTCCTTAATTTGAGTTTCCCAAAATTTATTTCTATTCAAAATAAATAAGTTTTCCATGCCCCATTATCTATTTCAATGAAATGATAAAAACCAAACTAAAAGCACAGTACGTAAGAGGCACAACAAATGAGATTCAGGAATACATAGGAATTCAATCTATATAAAAGTAATTGAGACCTAGCTGGAAAATACAGATATATTCATAAGGGTTGGATGTCCTAATAAAAGCCTTTCATTCGCCACCACTGTAAATTTTGCCTACTTTGAACTGGCAAAAGCTGAAGAGGGAATGATTTTTAAAAGATGGCAATAATAAAAACAAAATTAAATTCTACTGGAGTAGAAATCATGGAAAAGAAGCAAACACACTAGAAATTCTTGGCAGCCAGAGCTGCTGGAATAAGAATGGGGTTATGATTTCTATCCCAGAAAATTGTAGGTTATTTTTACTTTTGAACAGTAACAACCTTTTTTTGATTTATCTTTTTTATTACTATAGAATCATAAGAACAAGCAAGTTTCATTTTCTAAGCATTTATAGCCAACTACTAGCCAGGCAATGTGGTCCCAGCCTGGAGGAGAGACAACTAAATATAATCATATAGTTGACTAAACACTGTGATATGGGAGTACAGAGAGGAAAGAAGGTAGGAGAGTTGGAGTTGAAAAGATGATATTGGAATTGGCTCTTGAAAGTTGGCCATAGATAAGGGGGACTGGGAAGGGGTGAAGCAGTTCAGGCAGAAGGAAAGAATATGCGTAAGTGTAAGAGGACATTATACTAGGAGACTTGGAAAGGCTGGCTAACAATACCCAGGTCCCTGGTCCGGATTCTGTCAACTATTTAACAAGTGGGTGGCAAGATCAAGTGTGATTTATGGAGCTCTGAACTGGGGTGTGCAATTCTTAGGAAGCTGTTGCCATGATCAAGGAGAGAGATGGTAAAGATCTGAATTAAGATCATGACTGGGGAACCCAGCTGGTGTGGCTCAGTGGTTGAGCATTGACCTATGGACCAGGAGGTCACAGTTCAATTCTCAGTCAGGGCATATGCTCCGGCTATGGGCTCAATCTCCAGTGTGGGGCACATAGAAGGCAGCTAATCAATGATTCTCTTTCATCATTGATGTTTCTATCTCTCTCTTCCTCTCCCTTCCTTTCTGAAATATATATATATATATATATATATATATATATATATATATATATACACACACACACACACACACACACACACACACACATATATATATATAGTTGTGTTTTTGTTTGTTTTTTTAAAGATCATGACAGCGAGAACACTGGGGAAAGTTCCAGATTCAGAAAATATGTCTGAGGTAGAACCAACAAGATGAGTTAACTGATTGAAGATGAGGGCTATGACCGAAGTCCTACTTAATTGAAATTTCACAACTAGGTGCATTTGTAGAAAAGCATTGGCCTAAGCTGGTTCAACCCTGATCAACACAGCAGCTCCAGAGCCAAGTGAACCACATAGAGTTTTAAATAAGCTTTCAGGGTTGTATTTCAAATCAAAACAGATTGTTGGCAGCTTTGGCTGACCTAATCAGAAATAGGAAAGAGAGAGAGAGAGAGAGAGAGAGAGAGAGAGAGAGAGAGAGAGAGAGAGAGAGAGAGAGAGAGAGAGAGAGAATACTATCATCCCTTTAAAAGTAAAAGGAGCATGGATGATAGACGGTTATCACACTGTGCAGCTACCAGGCAGTGGCCATCCTTCTTCTGTGTTAACTTAGGAATAAAGTGCACCTTTTATTATATTCTCTTTCTCTACTTTTTAGATTGCAAACTAATAACAGGCTCACTATATTTTAAAAGCCATAATTTCCCTAGTCTTTTAAGCATTACAAAGACAGAGTCTGCTGCACTGGCCATTCCTAGGAGCGGAGTACAACCTGTGGCCACTGCGTGTTGGATGTGTATGCTCAGGCACCCATGCAAGCATCACTTTACCAATGTTCAGACGCCTAGAGAGGAAGGAAACAGGGAGTCGAGAGTCTTCCCTTGTTCAAGAAGAATAGAAGCTTCAATTCTACTGGTTGTAAGATATCTGCTTGCTCCCCGACTGTCCTCAACTTTGCCAGTATGCCAAAGGCATAGATGCTCTTAAACCATACATTCATGAAACAACTGAATTTGGTACCATGGTTTTTAGCAGGTAACTGAAATTTCACAAAATCATATTGCAAATGTTAGTAACAATAGAAAAACCTAGTATTTATTGGAAAAATGGGGACCCCAGCTATTTGCATGTGGATTAAACTGCTTCACTTCTGAATAAAGGATTTATGCAGTTAGTACAGGTTCACCTCTAAATGTACGCATGTGTTCTTCCAAGTATATACCTCAACCTTGAATTTATATAGTTTTCTGCTTTATTAGCATATCATTTCTTTATCAAGTCACCATTGTTTTGTTTGTTTCATAGACTTTCAACTTTACAAACAATTTCAGTGAGTAACATGTACATTTAAATTTATTATGAAAAACCTGATGTGAAAATGTAGCTGTTCCTATATATAAGTAATAGTGGCAAGGGCCATGAAATGCATGTATGGAGGAAGGGGGGTTGTTCCTCAGCCCGGCCTGCACCCTCTCCAATCTGGGAACTCTTGGGCGATGTCTGACTGTGGGATCAGGCCTAAAGTGGCAGTAGGACATCCCTCTCACAATCCGGGACTGCTGGCTCCACACCACTCACCTACATGCCTGCCTGATTCTCCCTAATCACTCTACCTGCTGGCCTTCTTGCCCCCAACTGCCCGCCCCCCTGCTGGCCTGCTTGCCCCCAATTGTCCTTCCCCTGCTGGCCTGATCACCCACAACTGCCCCCCACCCCCCTGCCAGCCTACTCACCCCCAACTGCCCCTCCCCCGCTGGCCTGATCACTCTCAACTGCCCTCCCCTCCAGGCCTGATCACCCCTAACTGCCTCTGCCTCAGCCCTGCCACCATGGCTTTGTCTAGAAGGATGTCTGGATGGTCTCTCCAACTAATTAGCATATTACCCTTTTATTAGTATAGATAGGCCACTGTGGGTATGTGTGTGAGTATGTGTGGAAAACAATGCTTACTGTTTGGCTAAAATGAAACACTGTCCATGAAGCAATTTGTAGAATGCCTGATCTACACACTCAATATTTTCAATAATTTTATTTATTTTTTAATTTATTTTTCAGGTAACTTGATCTGAGGATGAAGAGAGTAAATATATTGATTTCTTAAAATCAAAAGGCAGTGTGGTGAGAAATATATTATGTGTGTGATTAAAAACACTGGAGAATATGCAGGTTTAATATAATTTACTTCAGTGTCCAAGAACTATTACCAAACAAAGCAAAACAAAAATACTTCATTGTAGTTTTAACCATATTACTTTAATGACTAAAGGAGATTAAACCTTAGGCCCTAGTCATTCCTAGCATATATTATAGTAGATGCTTAATCAATTGGTACTGAATTAAAACACCAGAAAGAAAAGCATGCAATAAAACTCCCAGTGTTCAAAACAGCAACACCTAAAGAATTATTCAAGAACCAGATTCAATGTTACTGCAGAAGAACTGTGTTTATTAAAGTCTCCAAGTTGGCTAAGTCAGGGAAGGGAACTATATCCATAAACAGATTTATAGCTGCAGACTTTACACCTTTCATTCTGTACTAAAGATTGAAGGAGACCAAGCACAAAAGAGGTAGATATAAACAGAAATATAAGCTACCCAAAACAGCCTCACTTATTGCAAAACTAATTCCTATAGCTATTATTTTCTGGGTATTTTCTGTGGAGAGATCCTAAGTATAAGTTCCTTTGTGGTGTCAGTTTGAGTCCTGAACAAGGGCCTGTAGGTGCCCATGATCAGTCTTAAATCATAAGCAGCTGCCATAAGGAAACAATTAGTGGGGTCCAGCACTAAAAGAAAACTTAGAAAAAACCAACCTATTAAAAAGGACTCTCAAAAGTAAGACCAATGTAGCTCAATGGAGTTAAGGGCTTATAAAACTGCAGGAATCAGGAAAGCTCACTCTGGCTTTCTTTTCTAACACAATACAAATTAAATACAGTCAAATTACCACTCCTGCCACTCAAACCAAGGGGGCCTTCTTTCCAGCATCAATCTTTGCCTCTAAAATGTTTGAAGGAATTGCTGAAACTTTTTTTGTTTAACTTTGCATTATTTAACTTATTTTTAAGAGGTCAAATAAAATGAACTCCGTGGTGAAAGATTTGGAATCCTAAACATTCCTTTTGTCGAAAGAAAGTATCAACTTGCTCTACAAATGCCCACAGTAGCCCCTGTGATTTCACAGCTAATGGTGTAAAGTAAACTATCCTACAATACTCTCAGTGTCCTCAATATAATTCAAATGTATTCAGAGGTAGTACATGCATCTTTAAATCTTGGGTTTAATATATAATCGCCTATTTCAGCATATTTCATATATATAACATCCCCACATAATTTTGCCTGGGTTACCCAAGAAAGCCTGGTTTGAAGGTCAGCTTGATTCTTGACTTCGTTGTAGTTACTTATGGAGCAATACTGGTTTTGTGAAGGACAATCGAGCACATCACAGGGATAGGAGGTAGGATTTCCCTTTGGGTCTAAGAAGATATGCAGAAGGCATGAAAAAAATGCTGCCAGAGGAGGCTAGCGTGATTCTCAAGCTTCCAGTGTAAATTAGAAGCCCAAGCTCTCTCATTTTCAGCTGATGACTAAAAAGATCAATAGCTGTTTTGTTTTTGTTTTTTTTAAATAAAAGAATCCTCAAGGAGAATTTCCCCCCCATTGATTTTAGAGAGAGAGGAAGGGGGAGATAGAGAAACATCAATAGGAAAGAGAAATATTGATTGGTTGCCTCCCACACACACCCCAACTGGGGAATCAAACCTGAAACTAAGATATGTATCTTGACGGGGAATCCAACCCACAACCTTTCGGTGTATGGGATGATGCTCCAAATAACTGAGGCCCTGGCCAGGTCAAGATCAAAAGCTTTTAACGTAAACTTTAACAATTACCAGGCTCTCTGACTTCAGATTTTTCTGTATCTTCACCCTCCTCTCTGTGGAGTGAAGATCTTACCTGCTTAATACCTCTCGAGCTCCTCTTTAACCTTCCCTGCTCTTTATCATTGCTCTCGCTGGTCCCTTCCACCACTACGGTTCTCCTTCCTCTTGGTTTCCACACATCTTCATTCACCCTCTGTTAATGCCAGGGAGAAGAAACGTTGCCTTTGCCCTCTATTCCTTCATTGTAAAGCCCTCACATTATTCTTACTATTTCCACCCAATTTCCCTAAATAACAGATTGGCCATAGAAAGAAAGGAAATTGAATTTGAGGAAAGAGAGAGGAGGTAGCAGAGTAGACGTCATATTTTTACAGTCTGGTTTGGGTAAAGATAAAGTAACAAGAGCTGAAATACATATTGGTGTTGGGGGCATTTCTCTCCGTTGGGAAGAAGAAAGCTGAGCTGTGAGAAGGGAAACTGCTGAGCCAATCCTGGAGAGGAGTCACCCTGCGCTAAACTAAAACTAAACAAACCAGAGCTTTGGGAGGAAGGGTTGACAAAGTTCATAAATGTCAGGATTGCCCAAATTTGTGTCTAAACCTTTTGTCTTTTCACTTTGCTTTCCTCAGCAGCTATCAAATGCACCCTCAAGGTTTTAACTATTACCTGACTTATGTCCTGAATTCTTCTCCAGGCCGCAATCCTGGCATTCCCAACTGCTCACCAGATGTCTAAGCTGAGATATGCCATCATCAGCTCGATTCAACATTCTCAAACCAAGCTTCTCGATTTCTGCTTCAAGCCAGTCATGACTCCTGACGTCCCGATTTTTTAATTTTTTTTATTTTTTTGTTAAACACACCACTACTCCTCCAAGCCTAAGCACTCGGTGTTATGTTTGAGTCAGTAAATGGACTCTATTGTCAAGTCCTATAGATTGAATTCTCCACAAAATCCCTTGAATCTATCTTTCCATGTTTGGCATGCTTGTTCCTGGAAACAGGACTAGTCTACAAGCCTCTCCTGGGTTTCCCTTACTCCACTCACCCTACACACTTTTGTCACATTATGTTTTCTAAGGCACGTTTCTGAGTATATATTCTCAGCTCAGAAAAGGCGAAGGGTCCATTTTCAACCCACAGTGAAAAAGTTGTTCTCGGAAATGATCCTTGATAGAGGCAAAAGTGTGAGGTGCCAGGTTGTAGAGAATCCAGCCAATCGCACTTGATCTACTGATCAGCCAAAAATACTTGATGCCTTTTGATGTAGTGAACTAGAAAGTGTCACACACCTTTATAAGAGTCTTCCAAAAAGTTGAACCAGAGTCTAATCAAACTTTTAAAGGAACTCACAGTTTATAAGAAATACTGAAGAAAGGTATTATAAATAAGTTAAGAAGCACCCTGAGGAAGTCATTATACCAGTTTAAAATTGATGACATAACAAAATAAAAAGACAAGAAAGACAACTACAGAGTCAAAGAGATTAAAGAATCATAGAAATGCCAAGTAGCTGAAACCGGTTTGGCTCAGTGGATAGAGCGTCGGCCTGCAGACTGAAAGGTCCCAGGTTTGATTCCTGTCAAAGGCATGTACCTTGGTTGTGGGCACATCCCCAGTAGGGGCTGTGCAAGAGGCAGCTGATCAATGATTCTCTCATCGATGTTTCTAACTCTCTATCCCTCTCTCTTCCTCTCTGTAAAAAATCAATAAAATATATATTTAAAAAATTATAAAAAAAAAAAAAAAAGAAATGCCAAGTATGAGCTTTGGGTCTTAATTCAAATGAACCATTTATAGAGATATTTGTGAGACAAGTGGGAAAATTTAAATATGACTGGGTATAATGATATTGAGGAGTTATTGTTAATTTTATTAGGGTTGATATGAAATGATGGTTATGTTTTAGAAAGGCCCTATCAGTTAGAGATTCATACGTTAGTACTTGCAGATGCAATGACACAATATGTAGGTTTTGCTTTCAAATACACCAGCAAAACAAAACAAAAAAATAAATGAAGGAAAGGGTTCATAAAACAAAATTAACCATTGATAATTCTTGAAGCTGGGTGATAGCTCTGGAGCACTTCATGATAATATTTTTTTCTACAATTTGAAATTTTAAGACAATTCCCAAAATAAAGTTATATAATTTAAAATTTTACTTTACATGACCCTTTAAATTCCTACCAATTAAAGTGTTAACTTCTGCTTCTATCCAAAGTCCTCTAAATCTGCTCCTAACTTTTCTTTTCTACTTCATCCCTCCTTCAACCCTGCCCCAATTCCCCATAGGGATCCTCTCTTCCAGTCAGCCTTGAATACCAGGTATTCTCAGAATGCCAAACTGGCTAGGGCTATAAGCACACCTTCCTTGAAACCTCTTACCTGGAAATCTGAGCTATGGAGCTACTTGGGAGGTTACAGAGGGAGGGGAGAATGAACATATTAGAAATGTGAATTTCTGAAAGAAATATCAGTCCTTGCATTTAAAAGTCCCATCTCCACAATCTCACTATCATTACAACCAGCCAGCTACTGATACCTCATCTCAGTGACTTATCTTCTCTAACTTCAAAAAATAAATAAATAAATAAATAATAATAATAATAAATATATATATATATATGGATTGATTGATTGATTTCAGCGAGGAAGAGAGAGGGAGCAAGATATAGGAACATCAACCATGAGAGAGAATCATTGATTGGCTGCCTCCTGCACACACCACACTGGGAATTGAACCCACAACACCGCATGTGCCCCACTAAGAATCGAACCATGACCTCCTGGTTAATAGGTTGACACTCAACCACACTGGCTGAGCTCTTCTCTAACCTTATTTCACTCTCTTTTGATATGTTTCTCCCCCCCCGCCCATATTTGAACTCCTCCACACTTGTGACTCTTTTATAAAACTTAGCTCACCCTGCTAGGTATAAGATTTATGCTTTATATTAAACTATCAGGTCTCTTAAGGGCAGGAAGAGAGGTATAAGAGGAAATGTAATAATCATGACTTTGGGGGTTTTAATATATACTAGCACATCACCTTAGACAGATCACTTCACCTCTTTGAGCCTCAGTTTCCACATCTGTAAAATGGGACATACAAATACTCATCTCACATGGGAGTTGTAAGAAGGAATTAAAAGAACATATGGTCTTCTATAAATATTATTTCCCTTCCTCTCTTCTCTAATTCAAATGTATAGCTTTATTCCTTAAACAGGGTGATTATACAATAAATATATTAGAGATAATTATGCAACCGAGGTCTCTAACAAGATATCAGAGCTAAAACTAGTATTCCAATAAATATATTAGCAGCTCTTATGCAACATAGGTCTTTAACAAGATATCAAAGCCAAAATTAGTACTCCCTGAATAGCCTGTTGACAATTAAGGTCACAGATATCTAGCTGTATGTCAAACCTGCTTCCAATTAATGCTAATGAGGATATATTTTATTTCAGCTAGCAACTGTGCCTTAGAAGTCACTACAATCTCTCATTTGTTGACTCATGACTCTAGTTCACAAGAGTTAAGACTAACAGCAAAAGGAATAAAACAATTTTACACAGTTTCTTGGAGACAAAATGAGCTCTATCCAATGAAAGAATTTCCCCCCATATTTCAAACCTGGGCAGGTATTTTTCACTCCTGTCTCCCTCCTACTAAAGTCACTAAATAACTCCTAATTGCAAGCATATTGACCATAGTTCATGTGTCTGGCCACTTGTCCTTAAGCTTCTTTGGCAATGGCTTTTTCTAGGTCTTCCGTTCTGAAGGGCTTTTCTTGTTCATAGTTCATCACTAAGCCTCCCCCAACCCATGATTTCTTCTCTTCCCTCTGTACACTCTACACACTCCATACTCTCTCTCTCTCTCTACACTCTCTGAGCATTCATCTACTCCATAGCCAGCTGTGGCTTCTCTCCAGGATGGCACCTACTGCCCTCTCTACATTTCCTCCTGGATGCCTTGTTCTCATCTCAGATCACAATCCCCACCAGTTAGATTCTGGCTAATTTTCTTTGTAGTAAATTACACATGATTCATTCAGGGTCCTGATGGCTCAAATCAAGACTTTGTATGCATTAGCTAACTAGTTTTCCTCCACACAGATGTAGCCGCATGCCAGGGCACAGAGCTTGGCGGGGGAAGCAGGAACTAGGTTTCAAACTCCACCTCCCAGTTGGCTGAGCAGCCGTGTGCAGTGAACAACATGCACTCGTGTAAATGGAGACCCTGAGTAATGCAAGGATCAATATTTCTTGAGAAAATCAAAATTCTACTTTATTTTTTTGCCAAATAGCTCCTTGGCACAGGTTGTCAGGTAAGAAGAGGTTATAGGCAAGATGTGTCATAACTACTCTAAGCAAAATAATTGATAATATTTATCCAAATATATCAACTGAGGATGCATCATCTTTGACTTATCTTCAACTCCATGAATTTTATAAAGAATAGATTTCTTTTTCATACCCATCCCATCTCCATCTCACCCTCCCCTTTGGCAGCCATCAGCTTGTTCTCTGTATTTATGGGTCTGTTTCTGCTTGATTTCATTTTGTTTTGTTTGGTTTTGTTTATTCCACAAAGTGCAATCAAATGGTATATAGGTTTCTCTGATTTATATCTCTTAGCACAATACCCTCTAGGTCAATCCATCTTGTCACAAATGGAAAGATTTTGCCCCAGCCAGTTTTTCTCAGTGGTTGGAGCATCAGCCCTCAGACTGAAGGGTCCTGGGTTTGATTTCGGTCAAGAACACCTTGCCTCAGTTGCAGCCTGATCCCTGGTCCTGCTCAGGGCATCTGTGGTAGGCAACCAAATGATGTGTCTCTCTCACATTGATGTTTCTCTCTGTGTGTCTCTCCCCCTCCCTTCTACTCTCTTTAAAAATCAATGGAAAAAATGTCCTAGTGAGGATTAACAAAACAAAACAAAACAAATATATCATTATTTTTTATTGACGAGTAATATTCCATTGTATATATGTATATCTATATACCATACCGTCTTTCTTCATTCATCTGTTGATGGACACCCACCCAGGTTGCTTTCATACCTTGGCTATTGAAAATAATGTTGCAATGATCAGAGGGGTGCATATATCTTTTTGAATTAGTGTTTCAGATTTTTTCAGATAAATAAATATCCAGATGTGGTACTGCTGGGTTGTATAGCAGCTCTATTTTTAATTTTTTGAGGAATCCCCATACTGTTTTCCATAGTGGCTGCACCCATTTATAATCCCATTAAGAGTGTACCAGGGTTTTCTTTCTCCATATCCTCACCAACACTTGTCATTTATTGATTTTATTTATCATAGCCACTTTGACAGGTGCAAGGATATTCAAATTATATATCCAATAGGGGGTTAATATTAAAATTCATAAGGAGCTCATACAACTCAACACCAAAAAAACAACACATAAACAAGCCAAGCAATCCAGTTTAAAAAAAAAATGGGCAGAGGACCTGAATAGACATTTCTCCAAAGAGGACACACAGATGGCCAACAGACGATGAAAAGATGCTCAACATAACTAATCATTAGGGAAATGCAAATCAACTCCATGTACTTTTTGTTAAAAGAATATTTACTGAATGAATTACTGTGACAGACTCTGTCTGATCTAACATCTTAAAAATAATTAACACTGAATATACTGATCATTTAAAAAAATCTGAAATATAAAGTCTCACTTCAAGTTCATTAACTTAGGGAGGTAGTGGAGTCTCCTACAGTCATGTTTAAGTTTTAATATGGCCTATCCAAAAGAGAGAAGGCAGAATAAGATGTTTACTTTTTAAAATTTATCTTTATTGTTGAAAATAATACAGCTGTACCCCTTTTCCCCCCATTGATCCTCCTACCCACTCCCTCCCCCAGATGTTTCTGGAGCTATTATTTTACTTTATAACATTTACCTTATACTATCTTATAGTATTCCTCCATTTTAATCTCTACAGAAATATATTCTATATTAAAAATGTGGTATCGATTGCCCAGATGGCATGGCTCAGTGGTTAAGTGTCAACCTATGAATCTGGAGGTGACATTCAATTCCCAGTCTGGGCATGTGCCAGGGTTTCGTGCTTGATCCCCAGTAGAGGATGTGCAGGGGGCAGCCAAATCAATGATTCTTTGTCATCCTTGATATTTTTATCTCTCTCTTCCTCTCCCTTTCCTTTCCTTTCTGAAATCAATAAAAAATATAAATATTTTAAATGTGGGATCAATGGAATATGATTAGAGATATTTAATGAAAAATGATTTTAGTATGTTAAGAATTTTGATTATGATATCAAAACTATTAAACATATATGTGAAATAATATATCCTAATATATAAAAGCCCTGGGTCATAAAATCTGGTAATGACTGAGGCTCGACCAACCAGAAGTCAGTCCTGCAATAGCAACCCAGAACTGACTGCTTCTGCTGCAGGCGTGGTACCCCAATGGCTGCCTAGGAGGCGGAGCTTTTGACACTGACTGGCATAGAAACTGACCTATCAGAACCAAATTGACCAGCAGAGGAGGGCAGTTGGGGCCAAGATCAGGCTGGCAGGGGAGGGCCATTGGGGGTGAGATCAGGCCAGCAGAGGCAGTTGAGAGTGCTCAGGAAGGCAGGCAGACGCAGTTAGGGGTGATCAGGCAGGTAAGCAGGTGAGCAGTTAGGAGTCAGCAGTCCCAGATTGTGAGAGGGATGTCCCACTGCGGTTTAGTCCTGATCCCACAGGACATTCCCCAAAGGGCCCCTGATTGGAGAGGGTACAGGCTGGGCTGAGGGAACCCCATACCTTTTGTGCACTGGCCACTAGTATATACATAATATACTTAGAAAATTTGTAGATACTAATTTAAAGTTTAAAACATTTACAACTGAATTAATTTTGCTTCACTGACAAAAATATTTTTAACTATAACTCCTTGATATTTTTAGAAAGAATTAGACACACTTAGAAATGTGTATAGAAATGACTTTTAATAGAGAATCCTGTACTATAAAGCATATCTAACAATTATAATCACTTTTCATGATTTCCTTGATTTTAAGATTGAACTACTTATCCTAAATCTCTATATGCTTTGAAGTCATTATTCTATTGGACTTATTCAACAGATGAAGTACCTCTATAAGGGTAACATCCATATGGCTCTGTCCCTGTATGAGTGCTGATGTGAGAAGATGTGTGCATAAGTAGGCCCTTAATAATAACACTTATGGATGTCACATACACTTTTCTAAGTGCTTCAGTAAGTCATGTATTAAATTAAAACAACCATCTTAATTTTATATTGAAAAACTGAAGGAAAAAAGGTAACTTGCCTAAAGTTATACAGTTTGTAAGTGCAAAATGAGGATTTAAACCCCTGTCTTCCCATGGAGCCACCTCATAACCTTACTCAATGTGGTCCATATGCTGTTTTAAAAATAGATTGCCAGCCCTAGCCAATTTGGCTCAGTGGATAGAGCATCGGCCTGCGGACCAAAGGGTCCTGGGTTCAATTCTGGTCAAGGACACATACCTTGGTTACAGGCTCCTCCCTGGCTGGGCCCTAGTTGGGTCTTGTGCAGGAGGCAACCAATCAATGTGTTTCTCTCACATCGATATTTCTCTGTCTTTCCTTCTCTCTTTCACTCTCCCTAAAAATCAATGAAAAAATACCCTTGGGTGTGGATTAAAAAAAAAAAAATAGACTGGCAAAAGCTAATATTTTCAACTTATCCAGTCATTTCATCATCAAATGAATATAAAATTATCTTTAAATCTGCATTGTTAAATGTATACATTTATTCAACAAAAATGTATTGTGTGTTTTCTATATATCAACACTGTATAAAGAAATTGAGATACAAAAATGAGTAAAAATTTCAGAAAATAATAACTTCCACATATACAAATTAATGTTGGATTAATTTAATTATTAATAGAAAGCTATATGTTATTCACCTTTATTTAGACAGAATTAAAAGGAATATACCTGATAGAGAGCAAGGCATAAAGATGGCAATAAATGTTCTTCAGTTAATTTCAATAGACAAGAATTCTAAGTTAGAATTAAACTTTGAGGATGATATTATACTATTTCATTATACAAATGACCATGTTAAAAATGTAAATTCTAATAAAATAAATAAACTGCTACGCTATGTGTTCCTTTAAAGATATAAGATACCTAGAGTACAATGGAGTCTTTCATATCATAGTAGCCATTTACTTAATTAAATATCTTTAAAAATATGTTAAGACTTTAATAATCATTCTCTTTATCATCTAACCACAACATAAAATATAGATAATGGGAAATGATAATGCATTATGAAATATAGCATGACTTATTAATGATTACTAGTTTAATATGATAGTTCTATTATGTAGTAAGAAAAATAAAGATTCTCCACATACAGAGACACATACACACGTGCACGCACACACATGCACTGCTTTCCAAATTTCTTGCAAAATGTAGATGTCCTCCCCCTGCCCCCAAGACAGACTATATGGATCGGAAAAAGGTTGGACTGAAACACAAACATGAAATATGGGAATTGCTAAAGTGTTAGGTTAGAAGGAGCTTAGTATATAATTAAAAACATATGAATAGAAAGTTAAATACTGCCCCAAAATATCAGAAAGAATTCTTTACAAGGCACACACAGCTTGATTTTTGTAAAATGTTGTGCAATGGCAATGACAATATCAGAACAAACAAAACAAAAAAAGCAGAAGGGGGTTTGGGAGGGAAAGGCAAAGTGACATCTTCCACTTCTTTTCAAGAAAATACAAATGGAAGCCACTCGCCTCCGTGTGCAGTTGTCTGATGGTTGCTTGTGGTTTTCTCTTACATTTTTTTCTCACTGAGTAATACAGAATTACAACATGCATTCTGCTTTAGTACTCCAAATTCCTAAGGGAATTATATCTCTTTTATGCTTACATGCAACTCCAAAGAGGAGTTATGAGTAGGGCTTTTAAATTCTAAAAATTTCATGCAAAAGAAATGTCCTGGATATGGAAGAGGTAACTTTCACTTAACAAAATGATTCCACTGATGGAGTGATTTTCGGTGGGAAAAGGGTTGAAGTATTTTTCTAAAGCATATGAGATGGTATCTTGAGAAGGATTTTTAAAAACAATTTGTTTCTACAATTTGTATTAAATTATTTATTACTGAGAGAATGCTATTGTTTTAGCAATGTGGCATTACACACAACCACCGTGAACTACTTTCTATAATAGTCTCAATTATTAAAATTCAAAACCAAGCCTTGCATCTTACAAATAAATTGTTACAAAATAAAATACATTATAAGCATATCCCTGGGTTAATACTATCTGTTTATATTCACCCAAACTAAATAGCAATATAAATATACTATGAAATGAAAGGAAGCAAAGGTATCCAAACTTCCCAAACTTTGTGAAAGTGAGATAATAACATTATAGAGCTCAGTAAAATCTCAGAGCATAGAAACCTTAGAGACCTGTGGTAAGTGGTATTACTGACTGGGGCATTTAGAATTGTGAGAAGCCAATAGCTTTCTCTCTTCCTCTGCTTTCTTTTTTAATTTTTATTTTTTTCACAGATATCCTTTTCAAAAAACTGCTGACACTATTACAGATGTCCCCCCAAGGCCCTTCCCCCTCCCCCCCCTAGGTCTTCACCACTCTGTTGTCTGTGTCCATGGGCTATGCATATATGTTCTTTGGCTATTCTCTTCACCTCCTTTTATACAGTCCTCCCCACGCTCCTCCTATTTTCAGTCTGTTCCACATATCCATGCCTCTAGTTCCTCGACTTTATTTTCCTTAACATTCACAACTCAATAGCATTTGTTGAACTTCTACCGTCTACAAGGAACTATGTCAAGTGTTGAAGAGGATTCTAAAGATGAAAGAAAACATAGATCTCACTCTTGAAGATCATAGCTAGTTATAAAGAGAGAAATATCTTTTATAAATTATAGTGATACAATAGAAAGTAGGGAATTATTACTTATTGAGTGCATTCGTGTACTAGGCACCAAGTTAGAAGTTATACATATATTTTCTTAGTTTAATCCTCAAGCCATCTGTTGAGATAAGGCATTATTATCTCTGCTTTACAGAGAGAAAAATGAGACTCAGTGATTGAGTAACTTGCCCAAGATCACGGAGCTTGCAAAGGGAGAAACAATATTCAGTTAAGGGAGAATAAAGACATCTTGATGGAAGAAGTGGTGGGTAAATATGAAAGGTGATCATATTTGGATATGTGGAAACTGAGTGTATCTGGGGACTGAGAGGAAAGCAGTTCTGGAGAAAAGACTATATTTTAAGAAAAGATAAATGGAGAAAAACAGATTTAAAGGGCGGAAAGTAAATGGTTTAACTTGGTTTGTATGAAGCACAGTGTCCAGAAAGAACATTAATGAAAAATTAACTGGAAATCAGGCTGAAAAACAGGCCAATACAAAAGATGTGAATGTCAGGCAAGAAACTAGATTTTATTACACTCTAAATGGTAATTACATTGAAATTCAAAGTTATAGGGTTAGAAGAAGGACATAATCAAAAGATTTCATGACAGAAATCTTTTATTTAGCTGACATGTATAGGATGATATTGGTTGATGCTACACTTAATCCCCATTCTCAGTGTGTTCGCCATAGAGACAGGAACACATTAAATGCTCATTTTCCTGATTCACCTCAGCAATGACTGGCTAGGCAAAAGTCATGCCTTCACAGAACTGGGAAGTCAGAGAAGAAAAGAAAGAAAGAAAGAAAGAAAGAAAGAAAGAGAGAGAGAGAGAGAGAGAGAGAGAGAGAGAGAGAGAGAGAGAGAGAGAGAGAGAGAGAGAGAGAAAGAGAAAGAAAGAAAGAAAAAAGAAAGAAAGAAAGAGAAGAAAGAAAGAAGAGAAAGAAAGAAAGAAGAAAGAAAGAAAGAAAGAAAGAAAAAGAAAGAAAGAAAGAAAGAAAGAAAGAAAGAAAGAAAGAAAGAAAGAAGAAAGAAAGAAAGAAAAGAAAGAAAGAAAGAAAGAAAGAAAGAAAGAAAGAAAAGAAAGAAAGAAAGAGGGAGGGAGGGGGGAGGGAGGGAGGGAGGGAGGGAGGGAGGGAGGAAGGAAGGAAGGAAGGAAGGGAAAGGAAGGAAGGAAGGAAGGAAGGAAGGAAGGAAGTTAGGAAGTTAGGAAGTTAGGAAGGAAGTTAGGAAGGAAGTTAGGAAGGAAAGGAAGGAAGGAAGGAAGGAAGGAAGGAAGGAAGGAAGGAAGGAAGGAAGGAAGGAAGGAAGAAGGAAGAAAGGAAGGAAAGGAAGGAAGGAAGGAAGGAAGGAAGGAAGGAAGGAAGGAAGGAAGAGAAAGAAAGAAAGAAAGAAAGAAAGGGAAGAAAGGAAGGAAGAAAGAAAGAAGGAAGAAAGGAAGGAAGGAAGGAAAGAAAGAAAGAAGGAAGGAAGAAAGAAAGAAAGAAAGGAAGAAAGAAAGGAAGGAAGGAAGGAAGGAAGGAAGGAAGGAAGGAAGGAAGAAGGAAGGAAAGAAGGAAGGAAGAAGGAAGGAAGGAAGGAAGGAAGGAGGAAGGAAGGAAGGAAGGAAGGAAGAAGGAAGAGAGAAGGGAGGGAGAAAGGGAGGGGAGGACATAATCTTCCCTGCTCCCCTGCCTTCTCTCTGAGGTTTAACAAGTTAAAAATAAACCCAGAGACATGGAGACATAGCACCATGACTCTTAACACCTGGTAGTAGAGGCAAGGAAAAGGAGGACCTGATGAAGAGAGGAACATAGAAGGAGATGTAGGACTGGGAAGCCAAAAAAGGACTCAGTTACCAGAACAGGAATGCCTCGATCTTGGCAGAAAGCCAATAATTACAAATAAAACATGTCACCAGAACACACTTAGAGCAATGGCATTGATCCTCCAGTCACCTGCATGTTGGGGAAAATGCTCTTTAAAGACTTCGTGTTTAGGCTCCTGGCTGAAACTGGGATTTCCCAGATGTAGAGATGTGGGTAGGGCCATCCTCAGATGGTGGGTCTGTGAGAACTGACAGGACTCCAAATTCTACTTGACTAGTAATATTAAAATAACTAAAAAAAACAGAGGTTGAGTCTGTCTTGAGCACCACAATTTCACAGCCTTATTATCACTGTGCTTTGAACATAGTACAAGATAAATAAATATTTAAGTGAATTGATTGAATTATGTTAATATGAATCAATGCAGAAATCTCAGGGTGACTCATTTCAATAGATTGATCTTACTCCACCCCCAAAATAATTGGTACCATTAGTTGAAATAGAAATGCTCATGTCTTTTTTCTAGTTTCCTTTCCTTCTTTCTTCCCTCACACTCTGTTGTCACTATTTTTTCTTTTTACCCAACCATTTTTTCAAGTATTTGGGACAGTATTTACTCCACCCCACCCCTTTTGTCTCTAAGAATTTGATTTTCTTTGTTTTAGGGGATTCACAGCAACATTCTCTTCATTCGTTTCCTTGCCTCTTTTCTATCTTAACCACAGCTGCTAGAATTGCCTTTTTCTTTCTATTACCCTTTCACCATCTTATTTCCCTATCAAGGCCCATTTTCTCACCCATTTTGGTAAATGCAAAGACTCACCTCCCTTCCCAAGGCCTATTTTTCTGTTTAATTTCATGCTATCACTGCAACAGGGTTACTTCCATTTAGCTTTCCTGTCTTTGCAGTTGTTTAAAAATCTAATTTAAATTCATCTAACCATCTTTAACTTTGGAAAGAGGATGGAAAGAACTCCCTTCTGCTGATATAACAGATGTATTCCTTTTGCTATTGGTCTGCAAAATGAAACCTTATTAATCTGGAAGTTCCTACTAAAGAAGTGTGATAATAAAGAAGCAAAATTGAGTTTTATACTCTCTAAGGAAAGAATTATGCACTGTATAATAAATACTGTGAAAAGGATGGCCTGGGAATATTTACCTTGGCAAGAAAACTCTAACAGACATAAACATTTGTACATGAACAACAAGTTGCCATTATAATTCTGCCCAAATCTTTTATAAACTTGAAAGGATGTGCAATTTCCCAACTCAAACATTTTACAACTCTTTTTTTTGGAAGTTAGCTGTTTAGAACTCTGATTTTATCTTCCTAGAGGAATCATAATATAAATATAGCTTATTTTCCCAGCCCAATTCACAAAAGCCTATTCCTAATGTACAAACAAACAAACAAACAAATAAAAAACAACCTTGTTGTACAATAGAACAATACTGGTAATTCTCCTAATGAAAAAATCCATTGAGAGTTGAATTTGGGGAGTTTAGAAGCTTTCTCTCACAATACTAACCAGTCATAGGGAGGGTCATCCTTGGGTGACACAGTATGACTCAGGAAGGGATTTTGAGGACCACCCTGTTTCCCCAGAAAATAAGACAGTGTCTTATATTAATTCTTTCTCCAAAGTTGCGCTAGGTCTTATTTTCAGGGGATGTCTTATCTTTCCATGCGCTAGGTCTTATTTTCGAAGGATGTCTTATTTTCGGGGAAACACGGTAGTTGAGGGAACTTACTTGTAGAAAGCTTGTTTAGATGGCAAACTTTCTTCTTTTCCTCCCTTAACTAGTTACAAAAGGAAATACAATGAGAAGAAGGTAAAGAGAAAGTTTTGCAATGTTTGTGCACTTCCCTTTCCCCACAGTTAAAAAAAATGTGCTAAGAACAACAAGGATGGAACAGGATCAGCAGGGAAGAAATGCAGATAAATTCGTTATTTTGAATCTTATATTTATAAATAACAAAAAAATAAGTTATGAAGAGTTTTAGCTGATAAATGTCATAAAATCAGGAACCGAATAAGATAAAAATTTAAAAAAAAGTGGGTATCTTTTTAAGTTACTGAACAGATGATGAAAAAAAATAGAAAGACATACCCTGTTATTATGTACACTGTATATGACTAAAATACTTTTTAGTGTCCCAAATAACAAAACATGGACATTTTAAGAAAAATTTGATCAAATAAAAGAAACCTTTCAATTATTTAAGAGCCTATTATAATTTACTAATTCAGTTTGTTTACTTTTTCATTATAAATCTGGATGAAACAAGTTTAATGTATAGTTTATATACATTTACTCAAAGAAAAAGTGGATTCATGCTAAGGTGGTATTGTATAAATGTATCAATACTAAACTGCTATATATATTGGATAATTGCATCTACTATATAAGCATTTTCTAAGTCTTTATATTTTTAGTTAGATAAAATTAGTTAAAAGTCTACTTTATATTTAACATTCACTTTTTTTAAAAAAAAAAAAGTAAACTAGGGGTTAGAAAAATAATACATAAACTGGTAGTCAAAATTAAGGAAAACCAGAGCAAGTTACAATTTGAGAATGCCAGTCCTATCTCCATCAAGTTCCTAAAATTTTCACATGGAGCAGTTAACAAAGTTTATTTTTCTGAAGTATATTTATTTTTCTGAAGTATATATTAAGGTATTCTGAAATACCATAATATATTCTTTTTAAATTTTTTTGTTGATGTTCAATTTCATGGAGGAAATAGAACTAAAAACAAACAAACAAACAAAAAACCCTCACCTGAGGATATGTTTTTATTGATTTTTAGAGAGAGAGGAAGGGAGAGACATTGATCCATTACCCACCACATGTACCCCAACCAGGGATTGAACCTAGTCTTCTGGTGTATAAGTTGATGCTCCAACCAACTCAGCAACTTAGGCAGGGCCCATAATATACTTTTAAATCTCAGCTACAGATCCAGAATGTTCCTAGTTCTGTCCATCCTTGGCTTCCTGTGCTGTTAATTCACCATTTTTCTTCTGCTCATTAACTATAGCAGTGCACTTAAGATTTATTATGACCTTGTTCTTTTTACAGTGATTCCTTTTAATATCTCATTAACTAATATGCTTTTAATGCTGTCTTTTTGTCCAATTTCCAAATCATTACATCCATATCTGAATTTCTCACTCTTTGTTTTATCAATAGGACACTTGCCTAGGAGATGCTGGTGTCAACCCACATCACTGTCTCCCTTCAAGTTAGTGGTGGAATACAGGTCCCATACATCTCTACTGCTTCCTGCATTCGTCTAGCAGCTGGATTATGCTAGATCTTCTGGGGGCAGGTCAGAAGTGCCAGAGACTTAACACCAGGCACAACCCTCAACAATGAAGAAAGGTAAATTAGTGGATAGATACATCAACTTCCATGCCCCTTGGTGGGACAAGTTTGAGGCAAGCTCTACACAGTCTCTCCTAAGTTCTCAGTAGGACTGATTCCGTCCACAGCAGTAACCTGTTCATTGATGCATCTGTTTCCTGGTTTTCATGCATTATTTTCCCACTTCTTCACAATGCTTCCTGGGACCATCTCCCAGATGAGTTATTTATGCTCAAATCCTTACCTTAAGAACTGCTCTGGGATAGTGAGAGGTGATGCAGGCTAAGACAGAAGTTCCATTAAAATTTAAAATATGTTAAACATTATCATCCTCTCTCAAATGTCTTTGGTTAACACTTCAATTTCTTTGATTATCTATCATCTCACTTCTTCCCTAGAGAGATACAGGAGTATGAGGGTTTTAGAGACAAACTTGACTCCTGCTCCCTGTTTTATGGTATCATCCCAGGTGAGTCATGTATCTCTTCTATTTTGTATATATAATACTTCCCAAGGCTCTGGTAAGCATCCAATAAAATAGAACAGGCAAAACACCTTTTATTTTGTCTTCATCCCAATATAATGTAACAGTTTCAAACTTAGGTAATAAGCTACAACTTGCTTTGGTGAGTTTTTTCCCCTCCAATAATTTCCTTGAATCAACTAAAAATGTAAGTGAAAAATCTCAAATAATGAGAGTATTTTTTAAATGAATATAAATTAATTACATGTCAAACTTTTTCTCATGAGTGTAATGTGAAGATGACTGCTCTATTGAAGCATATGGGGGATTTTGTTTGTCACACATCTTTAAAATACAGAGCTCATAAAAATTATAAATAACATTCTCTTGGTCTAATATGAAAATTAGCATAAAATAGATAATTTATGATATTGACTAACAAAGATATCATGAAAGTCATTTATTTATCCAACAATCTAGGACAGAAATAGCATTAGGTATGTCAAAGGGAAAGAGACAAAAGGGAAACTCAAGAAATAATTATGTTATTGACAAGTATTACAGTATTAAGGGTGAAACATTAATAATGTCAGTTCCTTCTCTATAGCTTCCTACAGACTACAATAAAGTAGTAATATTAAATTTGTTGTTTTGTATTGACTCACTTCTAAAACACACCCTTTTTGTACTTTCATCTTTATACACATTACTCTCTTCTAAAATTTCCTCATTTTTCTTCAATATGATTTAGGGCTCAAAAGATTTTATATTGACTGTATTCACATTTAATTGCAAATCATGTCTTCAACAGTTGGTTTATATTGAAAGTGGGGAATGAATTCAATATCTATCTATAATGAATCAAATAAAGCTAGTAGGATCAGAGTCTACATGATCAGAGTCTGTGGATTTACAACATTATTAGTATATGATTAATCAGTACCTAATGCGAGCCAGTACATAGCCAACATCTAGTAAGTCTTTCTGTCTTACATTAAAGTCCTGTGGCTATGTTTCAGATCAGTTAAGAGTTTTGCTTTAGATGATAGTGCATTGTTAACTTGCCATCTGGCCCAACAGCTGACGTGGCTCATACAGCCCTGAAGAGGCCTCGCCGAAGCTTTACTCCTGGGAAATATTTGGTCTACTGTGTGGTGTCATCATTACTGGCTCACAGCTTTCTATATCCTTTGAAAAAGAATTTCAGAAAAACCTCCACACTGGAATATTCCTAAATTGAAATTAATTTGTTATAAAAGAGTTCACTTACCTGAGGACCAGGCTGACCCTGAAATAGAAAAAGAAAAAGAAACAATTACAAGTGTGTTTTCTTCAGTGAATTGTTCAGTTAAAACTCAAACTAGTTCTGAAAACCTTTTCAAAATATCTCTGAAGATAACAATCAATACCTAACTACTGGCAAACTTTACTTTGTGGTTTTAAAATCATATTATAGTTTACATTTTTATTCTATGCTATCATCTAAGATCTTGATATTATGGTCTAATACATGTAACTCCAAAATGACTCAAGGGTTATAGTATGCTCTAGAATCAAACTGCAGAAAGAGAAGGCAAAGGGAAATCTACCTCACATGGCCATAATGAATGGTTAGTGAAAAAGAGGGTGTACTCACAGAGACTATTACTATGAACTACATATTCCAAGATGTCACAGAGTGAAGGAAAAAAGAGGCAGATATCTTAGTTTTAGAACTCACCAAGTCTTTGAATTTCTCATTGTTTCAATAATATTTTAATCATTTTTTAAAATAAATATTTATCTCTTATTGTGCATAATCCAACCTATGGGCATTTTGAAAGGACGGGAGAAGAGGGTTTGGCTCAATTAAGTGCATCATAACTCCTCAAACAGTCAATAGATTATGTAACCTCTGGCCAATCTAATTTATTTGGAATGTCACTTTCTTGTTTAAGCTGATAAAAACTTCAAAAACAGCATATTTGTATACGCTTGTCACTAAGAGAAAAACCACCTGTGAATAAAAGTATTGCTTACACATCACCTTCTTAAAATCTCCAGTTGGGTTTTGCGTAAGATAAGATGAAAGAAAAAAATTCACACTGAGTTAAGGAATCTTAAAAAAATACATTAATAATGTATAATCTCATTGCATCAGCAATATGCCAGTGAGTATTATTCAGGAAAGCACGGCGCGAATACAATTCCGAGAGAAAACTTGCTCTCTCTCAGCCCCTCTCTAAGCTTAGAATTTCTTTGATGATTTGTTCTCTTATGGGGGATAGAACAGATAATTTTCAAAGGCATTGTCTGAAAATGTGGCTGGCCAGGTTTTGTGTAATCAAACCATGAAGGGGAGCTAAACCAGGCTGCTGTAGAGGTTACTCACTCTACTCCTGTACTCTTTAGTGGTGGAGAGAGAGAAAGAGAATACCGTATTTTCCGGCGTATAAGACGACCCTCTAATAATTTTTTTTTTTTTTTTTTTTTTTTACAGTTAAAACATAGGTTTAGGCCTATATTCGCTGTATAAGACTACCCTCCACTTCAAAGAAAAGACTTACTTTGCTGTCAAGATCTGCAGGTAATTTTTGTGCAATTTTGGTCTTTTGCCCCCGATTTTCGGTTGACTTTGTTTCCTTTCAAAAATCGTCTTATACGCTGGAAAATATGTAATATCCACTAATTCCTAATCAAATACCAGACACTTGGGATTTGTTTTTCCATTTACTACCTATAAACTTCCCTGCATTTTACAAATGAAGAAGCTAAGGCTCACAGAAATAAGTGAAAAATCACACAGTTGAGAGTTGGGGAGGCAAAATTTAAACCAAATCTGATTCTGAAGTTCATGCTTTTCCACTAGGTCATTCTGCCTTTTAGTCTGGAAGTTTAAGAAAAAAAGAAGTAGGCTTGCTTAGATCCACAATGATAGTAGAGCACTCTTCAAGAGAGTGGACTTTCTAAACCTTCTATCCGCTCCTTGGCTACAACAAGGTGAACCTCTGCTTCCAGATACAGGCCTCCAACCAGCAGGACCAGACTGCTAACTGATGCTTGTCCAGAAACCAGGTCAGCAAAGGTTCTGGTCAGGAACAGACAGTCCTAACATCGGCTCTCAACATGGAAGACCTCCATGGCAGGGATCTCCACTTACATGCAAACAGGGATCTTGCCAGATCCATGTAATAGGTGAAACTGCAAAACATGCTCACTCTTGCCCACTCTCTAGATGTTTTAAGCTTCTAATCTTTCTGAAATTTAAAACTGGTGCAAACTCAGAAATGTAAACATTTTAAAAACCTTGGAATACATTACATCTCTTGTATGTTCTTATAAAAACTCAAATGTAGGATTCTCCAAAATCAGAAAGAATTTCTTCAAAAGAATACATTTTAGTATTGTTGCTGAAATTTTTTGCTTGTCCTACAAATGAGAATTTTCCTGTCTATTTTTAAAATGTGGCATTTGTGTCATTACACTGAGCAAATGATTTTAGCATAATGTGTACATATATTTATGTTACTATATACATTGTGTTATACATTTTATATTAGTGATCATGAGAACAAATAGTAAATGACGGTGAAATGAAAATGTTGCTGTATACTTTCCAAATAAGCATTGGAAAGCATAGAGCAACAGAAAACTCAGATTGCCCTAACATGTGATATGAATTTCAGGTATGCATGCATGTATATGTCTTTATGTTTGTCTGTAGGGTGAGGAACTTTAAAAAAAGGGATGAAAGTGGGTTAGTAGAGAGGCTTCCTAAAAGAACGATGCATAAAGCATGACAAATTTGGTAACTCTCCCTAAAACATGGATTACACAATGCAATCCTCATAAATATTACCTAAGACTTTAGGACTGTCTGCACTCAGTGTGAGGTAACAAAATGTGCACTGTGGAATATTCTATTTTTATTTTATGTATTGATTTTAAAGAGCAAAGAAGGGAGGGAGAGAGAGAAAGAGATAGAGAGAAGAACATTAGTTTTTTTAGTTATTTATGCATTCATTGATTGATTCTTATATATACCCTAGCTGGAGATCAAACCTGCAACCTCGGCTTATGGGACGAAGCTTGAACCAACTGGGATAGCCAGCCAGTGCCAGCTAGAATCCTGTAATCATCCTACAAGAGTCATCTAAAGCTGGGAGGTACTGTGGGCGTGGCAGTGAGTTTCCTGCAGGGTGCCCCAGCGTATAGGAGAGAAGTAAAGAGCCCACAGTGAAGGTGGTCTCAGAAACACCCTGTGAGGGACACATTAGGTGGTAGGTAATGTCTTCCTCATGACAAATCACAAGAAGAAACATCTCAGGATTTTCCATGTTACTTCTGAGTAATTCATTGAGAAAAACAAGTATTTTCATTCATTAGTGAATATATTTTTTTAGTCTATTGTAATTTATAGGTAGCGAATATTACTAATAATCAACTATGAAAGTTAATTTTTTCCATCTAAAATACTTTTTTAAAAAATGAATAGTTTATAAATTATGATGAAAACTCATAAAATACAACCTAATTGAATTTTTAAAAAGAAAATTCCTGGAAAGGAGCTTTTTTCACAAACAAATCACCAAACTATTACCACAAATAAAAACTGGAATCGAGTATAATCAAGAGCCATGCCAAGTTAAATCACAAAACACTGACCTTTAGAACAAACATACATGCAGAGATGGAGAATGCCCGCTGTTCCCAGGGGCTGATTTACTGAATGTCAACAGCTCAATGCAATGCCCTCAAGACAGCGAAGGCACCAGGGTAAAGGAAAAGAAAAACCAAGAGGAGCCAGCTTTACAAAGTGGTAATCAGAACAGTGTGGTGGAAAACAATCAGCCAGTAGCTGATGCTTGACGGAAAAGTGTTCAAAACAAGCTGAAAGTTTTGTGAGGCAAGTAAACCACAATGGAACATGATAATGAGATGACATATCACTGGAGGATGTGTTGTTACATTCGCCCATTAAAGAGCAATATTCACCATTCTCTGTTGGGCTGTTATCACAAGTATGGTTGCCAGAAAGTGCTAACACTCTTCCTAAATCTACAAAGTCTTAGATTTCTGACTGAGACAATTAGATTCACTACAGGATACTTCTTTCATGGATGGTAAATCTGTGGCACTCCTTTTCAGATGGGACAAATACTGCTTTTCCATTCCCTCATGCACGGATAGGCACACAAAATTTGTACTTTTAACTTTTTAATATATTTTTATTTATTTCAGAGAGGAAGGGAGAGGGAGAGAGAGATAGAAACATCAATGAGAAAGAATCATTGATCGGCTGCCTCCTGTACATCCCCTACTGTGGATTAAGCCTACAACCCAGGCATATACCCTGACCGAGAATTGAACCATGACCTCCTAGTTCATAGATCTATGCTCAACCACTGAGCCACACCCGCCGGGCTAAAGTACAATCCTATTTTGAAATATTGATTAAGATAACAGACTCACATAAACTGACTGTGATAAATTTTAAATAAAGCAGTTTCATTTACAAGAGCTTGACTGGTGTGGCTCAAAGGTTGAGCATCAACATATAAGCCAGGAGGTCACAATTTGATTCCATGTTAGGGCACATGTCTAGGTTATAGGCTCTATCCCCAGTATGGGGCATGCAGGAGGCAGCCAATCAATGATTCTCTCTCATCATTGATGTTTCTATCTCTCTCTCCTCCTTTCCTCTCTGAAATCAATAAAAATAAAAATATATTAAAAACAATTGTTCTCTAGTACATATTGCAAAGTTACAGGTATTGTTTGTTATTACATTGAGTCCGAGACAAAAGTTTTGTCTTAAAATTCATTATGCTGCAAAGCCGCAAAGCCATATTGAGGAACATTGAAGTACTGAAACCATGAAAGCCAATGCATAGCAATTCTGAGACTGACCAAGAATCCTGAAAAAAAAATTGTCATAAACACTAAAAGGGATAGTCATGGGTACCACATTCTGACTTGCTGTTATGGCCAGTGCCACAGAACTGGCCAAATAACCAGCATTGTAAGGGTGAACATGAGCATCTCCTCTTCTTTCATCTACCAAAGAACATTTCAGTCGTTTACATGTCTTGACCATCACAAATAATGTTGTAATGAACATAGGAGTGAATGTATCTTTGCAAATAAATGTTTTCAAATTTTTCAGTCACATAACCAGAAGAGGAGTTGCTGGATAATATGGTAACTTTGTTCTTAATTTTTTTCCATACTGTTCTCCATTGTGGCTATACCAGTTTACATTCCCACCAGTACTAGACTGCTGTTTGTCTCCATTTATGAAAATTAACTAAAAATGGGTCAAAGGCCTAAATATAAGACCTAACAATAAATTACATAGAAGAGAACATAGGAACTAAACTTATGTATCTTGGTCTTAGAAAGGATTTCATGAATTTGAAATGCAAGGGAAATAAAAACAAAAATAAATGAATGGGACTATAAAACTGAAAAGTGTCTGCACAGCAAAAGAAACCATCAACAAAACAAAAAGTCAACCACTGAATGGGAGAAGGAATTTGCAAACAACACCTCCAACAAGGGGTTAATATCCAAAATATATAAGGAATTCATACAACTCAAAAACAAATCTAGTTTTAAAAATGGGCAGAAGACCTAAGATACTTCTCTCGAGAAGACATACAAATGGTCAACAAATATATAAAAAGATGATCAACTTCACTAGCTATTAGGAAAATGCAAATCAAAACCACAATGAGATACCACCTCACACCTGACAAGTAAAAACAAGTGTTGGAGAGTTTGTAGAAAAAAACAAATCCTTTTCTTTCTTTTAATTAAACTAGAGGCCTGGTGCCCAAATTTGTGCACAAGTAGGGTCCCTCAATCTGGCCTGCAGAATTGGGCCAAAATTAGCTCTCCAATATTCCCTGGGGGGGTCCTGGATTGCAAGAGGGTGCAGGCCAGGCTGAGGAACCCCCATCAGTGCATGATTGGGGCCTGGGAGGGACACGGAAGGTTGGCCAGCCGGGGAGGGACCTCAGGAGGGTTCCAGGGATATCCAGCTCGTCCCTCTCAGTCCCTATCCGCCAGACCCCAGCAGCAACAAGCTAACCTACCAATCGGAGTGGTCAGTGCACATCATAATGACTGGTTGACCGGTTGACTGTGTGTCCCTTGGTGGTCAGTGCACATCGTAGGAAGCAGTTGAGCGGCCTTAGCATATCATTAGCATTATTACGCTTTGATTGGTTGAATGGATGAGTGGATGACTGGACACTTAGCATATTAGACTTTTATTATAAAGGATGTTTATAATGAAAACAATAAATTTTACTGTCCTGCCAATTTTTATCACATAGTATATAATAAATAATTTGGTTTATGCCATGTTTATTAACATCTTTAAAAGTGTGCTGTTTTATTGTTCCAGATAAATATTGGAAGCCAATTTACAAACATTTAATAGAAACATTGAATTTATATAGGTGCCCAATTTCAATTTTCTATATATTGTGCAAAAAGATGGACTGACTTCTCTTTGTACTTGTCTGTCCTAGATATTTTGCATTAATAAATATGTGCTACTAATAGCAGAGTCAATAAATTCACAATGAACAAGTCACATATTACTTATTGCTGCAGTGATAGGGAACTCTAAAAAATGAAAACCTATTTTAAAATTGGGGAGGGAGTGGTTCTTCAAGCTAATAAGCTGATGTTCTTTAGTGACTAAGATGTCTAAGACTACATTGGAGGTGGGTACACAATACAATATACAGATGATGTATCATAGAATTGTACCCTTGAAACCCATATAATCTTATTAACCAATGTCACCCCCCAACAGATTTAATTTAAAAATAATTTAAACAATAAATGAATATAAAAACTGCCACTTCTTGACTACCACAAGTCACCAAGACCTTTACAAATGACATCTCTATTATAATACATCTGTAAATTAGGGGGCATTTCCACCATTTTGTAGTTGAATAAACCAAGTTTCAGAGAGGCAAGGTAATGTTCCCAGAGACACACAGCTTCAAAAAGGGAAAGCTAGAATATGAACATGGATCTGACTTGACCCCTTTTGTGCTCTCACTTGCCTCATGCTGGTGACTGAAATCATAGGCTTAGGATAGATTAACCAGGGGGATTAAGTAGGAGTGATTCTTAACACTCTTTTAAGTTAGATAAAATCGACAGCTGTGCACACACGCAAACACACACACATGCACACACACACATCTTGTTTTGTTTATTTTTTGTTTTTAATATATTTTATTGATTTTACACAGAGAGGAATTGAGAAGGATAAAGAGTTAGAAACGTCGATGAGAGAGAAACAACGACCAGCTGCCTCTTGTACACCCCCCACTGGGGATGTGCCCGCAACCAAGGTACATGCCCTTGACCGGAATCGAACCCTGGACCTTTCATTCCGCAGGCCAATACTCTATCCACTGAGCCAAACCGGTTTTGGCTACACACACATCTTGAATTCTATCCATAGATTCTCTAGTGAATCATTCACTCCAGATTAGATCCCTTGTTTATAGAGAAATATAAACAAGAGAAAAAGAGTGTCCCAAAAAGGGAAATGAAGATGAAAAGAGTTAAAAACAAAAACTTTGAGTTAGTTCAAGATTCAAGAGAATTTTGAAAAGAAATTTAAATAAGGACCACAAAGAGTCCTAAGAAGGAAGTATCTACACTAATAAAAGAGAAAGATTCAAATTGATCATACCTTCATGATGTCCACCACCCAATCAGGACTGATTATGCAAATTAATCCAACAAATATGGGGGGTTGGTTTGCATAAGTCACCATGGCAACTACACAGGCATTCCACACCACCCCAGCCCACTCCAGCCACTCCGGGCCTCTGGGCAGCGTGGGAAGGCAGAAAGGCAGCTCCGGGCCGGAGCAAAGGTGGTATGGGCAGCCAGGGGAAGGTGGGCCTATTCTTGTACGAATCTTTATGCACCGGGTCTCTAGTGTAGCTATAAAGGCCAACCTCAAGAATCAATAAAAATCCCAAATAAACAATTTAACTCTACGCCTAAAGGAACTTGAAAAATAAGAACAAATAAAACATGAAGTAAACAGAAAGAAAATAGTTGAAATCAGAGCAGAAATAAACAACATAGAAATTGAAAAAGATTAGAAAAGATCAATAAAACTAAGAGCTCTTGTGACCTCCTCCAATTGCTTCAGGCTCCCGACCCCCAGCCCAGCCTTGTTTCTGCTAAGGCGCCCATTCACCAGTCAAAGTCCCATGCAAGCTCCAGGGCTTTCACTCTTCCAGAGAGTTGCCTGCTTTCATACAGCATGTGGGAACGTGATTTCCCCTGAATATCCACAGATTGTAGTTTTAATTCTTTGATGACATTGCATTCTGCCTAAAATTCTAGCTACTGATATCTTACCAGTATCTCTCCTATTAAATGGTATGCTCCTTGGACAGCCAACACTTAAATGGTGCTGTTACAATATGCCAGGTACCTTGCTTTTGTTTTGTGGACAACACAGGTGCCATGATTAGCTTGTTTTACAGTCATGGAAACAGGCAGAGAGAGGTTAACTTGCCCAATATCACACAACTAGTAAGTGGAAATGTGGAGCTATACTAGTAAAATCAGGTCTGTCAGATTTCAGAGCCTACGCTTTTTAACTATTTTACTATACTGCACCTTGGACAGTAAAAGGCATACAATACATATTTTTTTTTTTTAAATCATCCTCATATGAATTTTTATTCAATCAACCCTCTAAATTTCAGGCACTGTGTTGATGCTAGAGGAAGGAGGAAAAATAAAGACCCCTTAACAGTGGAACATGCATTCACAAACAACACCGAGAAGCTAATGCCTTCTCAGATTCCCATACGTCACTGGGCTTTTTCTTCCCCAGCAACTGGGAGAGACCTCTGACAAAGGCTCACCTTGTGAAAACCAGTGATAGTTCTCTCTTCTTATTGCAATAAAATTGTATTAAAACACAAATAAATGTCAAAGAAGCCCTTTATTTTAACAGATAATGTGTAATACAGTTAATAATGCTGGGACTAAATTATATACTGTAATGTAATCTTCAAAAGGGTTACTGAGTACCTTTCACTTCTTCTGTACTCTAAGTGTTCTCACTTGAGACAGGAAATGTAACTTAGCATTTAGAGACACTGGCTAAATTACCTCTATTGATGAGGCTCAGCAGGTTCTTTCTGAATGATTAGAAATAATTGCCGAGGGATAAAAAACAGTGCTCCATGGGCTGTAGCCACAGCATGCTCAGAGCCTACTGGGGAGAGAATAAAGCACATGCTCCCATGCATGACTGCTCCTATGTGCTGCCTGTAGCATGGCTGACTGACCATCCCTGAAATTGCATAAATGAAAGGAAGTAGGCCAAGGTACACACAATTGTATTAATAATTGGGTTGCATGAAATGAATTAGGTTAGCCCACCAGGCCCTTCCTAAAGGGGTGGAAAGGCAGTACAAACCTCCAGGAATAAAGTCTGCTAAAGCAATCTTTTCAAAGCTTTTGACAAAGTACAAACTTCAGTCATTTATTTTCTTTTCTCATTGAAAGGGAAGTTCAGGGAGATGTTTCAGTTCAGTTCACACACATGTACATGCACACACACACACACACACACACACACACAGAGTGGATAGGTGTATGAAGCATGAACTAGGACACGAGAGTCCTGTAGCACTGTCCTTATTCACAAAGGAAGCCAAGGGACCTGGTTCTGCCATCAAGCAGAGGGAGGATTTTTCCACCAATGTCAGAGGGAAGGTGTGGTATAGTTCTTCGTTCCTTTGGCTCTGTGTATGTTCCCACAGGAACAATCTGTAGCACAATGGAAACTGCCCCCCTATTTGTCCAGCCATGTTGTGATTGTAGGCAGGAGCTGCAAAAGGTAGTCCCAGTCAGAAGAGAGAGGTCAACTCAACCAAACCTGATTCCGATTTTCAAATTTTTTAAGGAAACAATACATTTGAAACCTCTTTGCTTTGTGGTCCTAGAGAACAGAGTTTAACCTGTTTTTTTCTATAGTAAAAATTTCCCATGTTTCTTAGTTCTTCTCTTTAACATTTCCCTTTCATAAAGAGCCCATAGTAAGTAAAGAATGAGAAATCTTCCTAGTAAACTCGTTTAACAATGCTGCAGACTCAGTTTTCTTCTAGCACTTATAATATTTAATGGTAGTATCCTTTTCAGTAAACACATATATCATTCAATTTTATGTCATTTCATAATAAAGTTTTATTCTTTTACATGTACAAATAAGATTTTAACCCAAAAGAGCAATAAAATAAAAGTTTATAAATAATGCTAAACTAGTCACACATTTTAATTCAATCCAATAAGAAATAGATCACAAAACTTTTTCTTTACTCTATTTACATTTAAATTGAGGTAAAACAAAAACAGTTAAAGGTTAATTTCTGCGGTTTAATTCAAGTAATTAAAGGGTAATATTATTTAAAAATACGAATTAGACTTCCTTCATGGTGTATTCTATTTCACAGAAGTATTTAAAAAACAGAAACTTAAGGCTTCATGGTTGATTGAGACCTAAAAGGCATCTTTACCTAAAAGTTCTTATTTCTCTTAAGAAACAAACTCTGTGCAGAAACAGAATGCACAGGCCTAATTCATCTGAAGCATCACTCAAGAAATACACTTGATGTGGTTTATGCCATGATGAGGAGAACACAATAAACTGTGAAAATGTCATTTCTGAAAAATTTATTGGCTATGGTTCAGCAAGAGAAGAATCTTTGTAACAGATGTGGCATGATGACTTCGATGAATTGAACATTTTAAAATATGAAGCATTTAAAAAATATTCCCTTAGAAATAAATTAATCTACATAAAACATACCATATACCATGATTCATGTGTCCATTTTCATCACTGTAGAATAGTTCTATGTCAGTGTGACAATGCCTTTCTTCAAGTTCCTATTTGGGCTCCATTTTGGGTTCATTAATTAAAAAAAAAAAACGAAGAGAAACCTTGGACTCAATCTCTGATTTTCCCACCAACTAAAATTTTATACTTTTAGAATTTCACATCTCCAAGTTACTGGGAAGTTTTCATGATTTTATGTCTTCCCAGGAAAATATCTTTCTTCTAAAAATACCTTTGTTTTCTACTTACCAGGAAAATTTGAGCTACAAGACAACCTGACTGAGGAGTCAATATCTTGGTCAATATCTTGTATGAAAGAAATTAAAACACCTTAATTGCCAAATATTAGAACTTAGTATCACATAACATATATATTGGGATATTAGAAAAGTTGCTGGATAAGGGTTTTATATAATTACATTCATTTTTATTATTGGGCTTCATATAATGCTTTTAATTGATAAGGCCAAACAATATTTACCTAATTTTGGTTATAGTTTAAAAGTAAAAATTTTGGAGATCTATTGTTTAAGGATACTATTGAGACCATTCTTGGTATCCTAATGTTTTTAAAGACTAGCCCACACAGAAAGAGATAAGGTGAGAACAAATATGTAACAACAGATGTCTGTCTGGAAGATAATTATCATATTGATTTTAATAGTAAGTCCCCTGCTGTAGCTACAGTCAGGAAGCCAAAGAAGCATGTAGAAAGGCAACATTTCACACCTGAAGTGAGGCTGACTTCCAGGCCTCAAACAAAAAGTATTCTAATACAAAGCATCCCCTTCGTTATCAAAACTCTTCCCAAAAAGAATGCTTACATTGTGCATGGAGTCTAACACTGACAATATGATACAGTATTATAAATCCCTAAAAGCACTGGAGTGGGGCCCACTGTGTTAATCACTATACTTTAGGCTAAATCGATTGAGTTGCTTCTCCCACACAGAGAGAAGACAGGTCAATTTTCAGTAATAATTTACAGAAGTGAAAGCTTTCTACTTATTTTTAACAGAACACAAGCCTGGAAAATGATTGAGGTGGTTTAGTTGTTAGAGTTACTGGGAAGTTCTAAACATGAATGGGAATAAAAGAAACTGCCTACTCTTTAATGATACTTCCAATGACAAAATAAAAGCTTCCCCTCCTCACCATGATAAATAGGAGGCTGTTTCCCAATCCAAAGTCATTTGCCTTGTGGTTTTGATTATTTATATGCACATAGGAAACTTCATATTATAGGGAATATGCAATTTCTGTAGTGAGTTTCTTACAAATTAGGATATTTGATACAAGGTCAAGCAATTTTTCTTTTCATTTTGCTCAAAATGTTCCAATGATCTGAAATTGCCATCAGTTCGTTTATGCTCTGCAAAGTTTCTCTTCCTAAACTCTACTAACATCACCAAACTACAGATAAAATAGGGATTTTCCCCACTCTAAACCGGATAGCTAATGCCTATGGGAAAATAACTTCTTAACAAATGAAACCCAGGGGATCTACTCAGGCAAAGGAACAAATCCTCATCGTTCAAACTGGTAAACAATGCAAGATTTCAAAAACAGTTTCTTTTCAACTCATGCTATGTAATGTACAACTTAAGTTTGTATGTAATCGTAATGTCAGCTCAACTTTCCAGACAGACATGAAGAATCAATGATTAGAGGCTTAACTTTAATATGCAAAGTAGAGGGTTGGATGGGCAAGGGGAGGGGCATGAGTATGAATAAACCCCACAACTGGAAGTGAGACGTTAGGTCATTTCCTGTTTGAGGCCTATTGGATAATGGTCAGAGTACCTGAAAGGAAACCACAGGCTGATTAGTTCCACTCCAAGGGATGGATTTTAAAAACCAGTTCTTATTCTTCACCCATTGATTAGAAGTCTAAATGGAAGGCTACATATGGTGAAAGTTATATACATTCAGCCATTATGACAGAAGGGCGATAAATTACCCAGGGTGCCTGCAGAGAACTCTCTAATCCACTCTTTCAATTTTCACTCTCACCTGTGAGAAAGCCTGAAACTGTATGCCAATGGGTTGTTAAGAATGTGCTCTGGAAGGGAACAAGTTGAAATTGTTCCCCAAACTGCAAATCAAGAGACAAAGTATGTGTGTCTACTACTGTTGAATGAAATTATATATCAGAACAAAAGACCATGTCTGCAGAACAGGACTGAAGTATGCTTTCATGTGTCCTGTAAAGCCTGTGGCTCCGGGCAGTGCACAGCCCTGGAGTGCTTATATTTATCTCCCAGAAGAATATCCTAACATCGATGTAGCTGACGGAAGCCTTGGAAAGAAAGTTAGTGATATGAAATTTAAAATGATTGTTTTTAAATTTGCAGTTTCCAGATTGGGTTTCTACTGTGCCTGCCAAACATTCTCCTTCTTTTTCTGTGGGTTAGCTCCACAAATATGGATTTCATTTGTTTATTAATAGAAGGAAGTGGTGATTCAGCCACTTTGTATAGATGCCCTAGTTTTCCTATCTCGACTCTCCTTGCACAGAACACTGTAGGATGTGACAGGTCAAAGACTAGGAGGAAGGGAGAGTACAAGGGGCTGCTATTAGGAAGAGCAAGCCCCTTGCCTCTCTGGTCTGCAGCCCTTGGAGCTCCAGACTCATGCTCACTTCAATCCCTGTCCAGCTCTTGCTGCTCCACTTTTGTCCTTTTCCTGTTCTGGGCAGTAGAAATGCTATCACTAAATGCTTTGTTTCCTTTTTTTTTTTAACATATTTTTTACTGATTTCAGAGAGGAAGGAAAAAGGAGAGAGAGATAGGAAGACCAATAATGAGAGAGAATCACTGATCGGCTGCCTCTGCAGCCCCACGCTGGGAATCAAACCCACAAACCTAGGCATGTGCCCTAATGGGGAATTGAACCATGATCTCCTGGTTCATAGGTTGACGCTCTACCACTGAGCCATACTGGCCAGGCTAAATGCTTTCTTTTACATAGATCCAACTTTTTCCTCAAGTGTGATGCAACTCAACTGTGGCAAGTAGGAGAGGCACTCTTGCTACTTCTTTCTCTCAAAAGTTTGCAGGTCTGTGTTTATTTGCTATTGAAAGATAGCAAATATAGAAGCATTCTAGTTTAGTGCTGCCCACATGCACTTAAGAGCCACATGCCCCAAGCATGTTACTGTACTTCTCTGAGCCCCATTTACAGCTGGTGAGTGAAATACAGCAATACCATCAGCCCTACCTACTTCACGGGCTGTAGCATCAAATGATCGAGATAAAATGGCTTTGATCTCTAACTTCCAATTAAATGTACTGTGTAATTAATAGCAGGAATGCTATTAATTCAAGTGGAAAATGTGTATTTATACATCACAGGCAAAGTTATACGGCTAAGCACATGGAATATGAAAGCTGATTCAAGAAACGGGTTGAAGGAGGGGGTATTTCCAGAGAGGGGAGAAGGCAGCAATAAAAGATATGCGTGAGAATATATCTGAAAAGTACAGCTCAGAGAGGTGCTTATTTGAAAACATCATCTTGACGGTTTTGTGCCAACAAGGCTAATCGATGTTGCCTGGTTGTTTGGTCAAATACTAGTCTAGATGTTGCTGTGAAGATATTTTATAAATGTGATGGACATTTATAATCAGTTCACTTTAGGTAAAACTGATTATACTGGATAAAGTAAGTGGGCTTTGTCTAATAACCACATGTGTCAAAACCAAGGCCCGCGGGCCGAATCCAGCCCGCCAGGCCTTGCAATGTGGCCCGCACCGCGCTGTCATCACTGCACTCCGCTGTCAGTTTATGACATTGTCAGTTTATGACTGTTCAGTAAACCATTCGGCCCGCGATTTAGGCTGGATTTTAGATTTTGGCCCCTTCTCTGATTGAGTTCGACACCCCTAGAAGGCTTTAAGAGCAAAAATTGAGGTTTCCCAGAGAAGAAATAATTTGGCTTCAAACCATAACATAAAAAACCCTGCCTCAGTTTCCAGTCTGCTGGCCTGCCCTACAGATTGACTTACCAGCCCCCCAAATTACATGAGCCAATTCCCTAGAATAAATCTCTCTCTCTCTATATATATATATATATGGCTATTGTATTAGTTCTGTTTGTTTTTTTTTTTTTTTTTTTTTTTTTGGACAGCCTGACTGAAACAAACACTAAGGTCATTTTTATTGGAAAATCCAGAGCCTTCTTCTCAGACTTCATCTGTTTGCCATTTTGCAGGAACATCTACACTCCAACCATGCCAACAATACAGTGCAGAGAAAATACAGCCAGGCGGTCATTTTAAGTCACATTGAGAAGAATTTGGTATCTTTGAAAGTCAATAAATATCTCTACTTAGTTATCTTACCAATAACTTAAAATATTCAACACTAAAATCTTTGTCCCCTACAAAGGCTCTTTGTGGTTGTTTTTTGTTTGATTTTCGAATAGCTGACCCTACAGTGTTCTAAGCTGTCTCACTTCTCCTCTGGCTCATTCCTTACATCCATTCTAGAAATCCTAGAACTCCTCCGTGGTAACTTTGTCAGATGAAGCCCATCGGTGCATGCCTTTAACCCAGCCCAGACTTTCTTCAGGCTTCCTGAGAATCACTCTCAAACCACTCATTCTAACTAGGTTCCCATTTATTGCTTCCTCCTCCCCCTTATTCCCCCCCCCCCCCCATTTATCGGCCACTATATCCTATGAGTCCAACCTTTATTCACTTCTTTGACCTACAGAAATACTTTATAATAAAATATTCTGTAGAAATAAAAGCTAGGGACATACATTTCTTTTAGACTGAAAATATTAGCAAGTAAGAAAATAAGGAAAAAGTTGTATTTCATTTAACCCTAAACAAATCTTAGGAAAACATGAGGACTTGTGAAAATAAAAGGTGCATTAAAAATACCATTCAGAGTCTTCACTGTCAGTGCTAACCAGAAAACAGAACGACCAAGGGACAAGAAGCATATGGCTTAAGACCACCCACAAGTCAGCCGCGGAACCAGGATGGGCCTCTCTGGTCTGTCCACCCAGTCCACCGCATATCACAATATCACGCCTGGCCTGTCAGTCCTGAGCCGAGACCTGACACCTCCCCTGCACTTGGTCTGCTCAACACCACCCATGAGAGTGCTGTGCCTCTGGCAGGCAGGGCAACAGTTCCCAGGCTCATAGGCTGTGGCCTGGAGGGTGTTGGGCCTCATGGTGGGAGCCCCACAGCCCTGCCTGCAGCCTGTAATCATCAGTGGGGCCCTGGGAGGCTCAGGCTCATACTCTGTGGTTAGTGTCCACAGTAGCTGGGCTGACCCCAGCTTCCACTGAGATAAGGTGAAAAATTAATAAATAAAGCAAACTTTTCACAAGCCAAAACAATCATTCATAGCAATTTAAAAAATCCCCCCCACCCCACCCCCCCAAAAAAAAACACACCCATAATAACATGTAGGTAACTTGAGACACTTCAGATTCCACAGCTTGATGTCTCTTTAATTCCACCAAAGCAAGAACTAAAGCTCATTTAATAACTAGAGGAAATTCTTTCTATATTATATATTCCAGGGCCCAATTCAGACTAAACAGGTCATTTAGTTAACTTGGGCTAAATGTAGGCCAACTTCATGGTGCTCACATGACCAGAAATTAAACAGGGGCCACTCTTGTGTAAGAGGAAATCATAATATTTAAGTAATCCAACAAGAAGAAATAACCCTGGTAAATATATATGCACCCAATACAGGAGCACCCAAATACATAAAAAAAAAAAAAAACTGATGGAGGACATTAAGGGAGAGATTAATAGCAATACAATCATAGTAGGAGATTTTAAAAGCCCACTGTCATCCTTCGACAAATCATCTAAACATAACATTCAAGTAGCTGGTATGGAAGAATGGGGAACTGAGTTTTCTCTACAATCAAGTAATACGGAAAATTATTAAATGCTTAGCTATTCATGAGGACACCAGGCTATACCCTTAAAAACACTCACTTGACCTTGATCAAAATATTAACATTTTAAAAATATATCCAAACTACTTGCCTCACAAATCTACTTACTTCCCTAATTTATCCCAGGAAATAATATATCCAGGCAGCCCCAGGAACTCAGCAATGTGTGATAGGACACCCCACTGGTCTATAGACTGGATATTAGAAAGTATGCAGGTGGCCGAAAAAAAAATCAATAAAAATATATTAAGAAGGAAAGAAAGAAAGAAAGAAAGAAAGGAAAAAAGCAAGCAAGCAGGTGGCCAATCAGCAACCAACAACAAAGATTTTAAATCTGAGAGGTTCCTTTTGAATAATTCTAACTGCCTGTGCTCTCTATTGTTTTTTATTTGTTTTTATTTTTTAATCTACAAAGAAACACTCTTCCAGCTCTCTTATTTCCTCTACCAAGTAGCCGTGGGACAGAGAGGACTCACCCTTCAGCTCTCCCTTTTTTGTTTAATCATGTTTTCCACTATGAGAATGGCAGCTGCTCGCTCCTCAAACCTCATAAAAGTGACTCTAAAAGTTTTTGTCATTTTTTTCACAAAGCGATTTATTACTAAAAATTAAACTTCCACCTGAAACCTTTGGGCATATGAGACAAGATAAATAACCAGAATTATTCCTAGTTGAGGAAGTCACCCTGGGCCCAGTGCAAAGTAATGAAGTCATTCAGTGGCATGAAAAAAGGAAGAAGGAAGATAAGGCCATAGCAGTGTCTGTGGGTGCTTTAAAGATTCTGCAAGTGCTTAAAGATAGGAAGCCTTCATCATCATTGAGGTTAAAAAGTAACAGGGGGTGCCTAAGGGCCATGGCCTGGCATTAATACCTTATTCTTCTTACAAACCACCCCCAAACTTCTATGCTGCTCTTTTAAAAAGAAATATCTTCCCTTTTTAAAAAATTACTTTTTCTGTTCAATGTTTCTAATGATAATAGCGTTGATGAAGTGTTTCTTCTCTGAAATGTTACAATCAGACACAGGTCACATTATTACCCAAGTGACCATCCCTCTGGGGATTTCTGGTTCTGTCTATTTCTTCAGGAATTAGTTCCAGACAGGGCAGCAGACACTGGCTGGTGACCAAATGTGTTTACTTTTCTTCTGAGCTCACAGCTACATTTCTCTCCTTCCCGTGCTTTTAAGGTGTGAAAATGTCACTTGACTCTTGCCAAAGAGATGTGGTCAGAAGTGATATAAACCACAAAATGTTTAACTTCCTCTGATCCTCCACACTCCTTCCTTATTTATGTTATCTGATGGCTGTATGTCTATGTCCCGGGTAACCTTAGAACACACACATGAGAAAGACAGCAGACACTCCAGGAGTCTGGGTCCCTGTAAGAAGCATTGCCCCTCGCCATGTATAAGGAATAAATTTCTATTGTGGTAAGCCACTAACATGTCAGGAGGTGTCTGTTATAACAGCAAACATTATTCTAAAACAGATGGCATCCAGAAATAGGCCACAAGACAAAATAACTTTGCAAAGAAAAATATTGTCAATATTTTGTGTCTATTTTCTCCTCTTCTTTTTTTTTTAAATGTAGCATTCTTACGTATTTCATTTTGTAGTTCTTTACCCATTATCTTTGCCCCATCAGAAATTCAAAAGTTCTGCTTAATCTGGCACAAAATCTACATAAGCAACATCAGAGGAAACATTAAAGCCAATTGCCTGAAAACAGCTCCCTCTTCAAATGTGGTAGCTTGAAACACTCAAAACAGAAGGCATGAAAAGGCACTGGGGAACCTATTCTATGTAAGAAGTAATAACTATATCCTCTTTTTCTACCTTTCGTTCCAGGAGACAAACTGGTGTGCAGGGTCCCAAAATGAACTACTCCTCTGTGACAGCCTAAGGCCATATGCTATAACTCTGCCCCCAAACAGCCTTTAAACACAAGTTAATTCTCCAGGTTTGTTTCGTTAGTTTCTTTGGTTTGTTATGGTAACTACATCTGACTTTACCTAGCCATCCTGGTATTTGGTAGCAAAATTGCTTACTACAAAATTGTTCACTCCATCAATAATAATACCCCATTATTAAGAAAAAGTAATAGTTGCCACACATTCAAAAGCACATTTTTTGAGCCAAAATAGAAATTAAAATGTTTTAATAAGTGAAGCATTTCAAATTAGACTGATCTTGTTGAATTGCAGTTTTGCAAACCCTCTGTGGCTGTGTAGTTTTGACCCTCAATTTCCTCATTAAACAATGGGATTGGCAACATCCAAGGGTGGTTGTGAGACAAAATGAAATCATGTAATGCCTAGAATATGGCCTGCCATCTAAGGGTTAAAATGTATTATTTATCAGTTTTTTATATAATAAAAGGGAGAAAAATTGAAATCTGTAGATAAAGAACCTGGACTGATAGCCCCAAGAAAGCAAGAAATATGTGTCTACCAAAATTGTGAAGGGCCAAAGAGGAAATAGTAGAATCCTGAAAATCATCATTAAGGCAGAAACGAGCTTTAACTACCTCTTGGCCTGCCTAATACTTACATCCACAAAAAGAAACCTTGAACACTCTATTCTGGCTGTAATCTCCACAGTTTCCTCTGGGCAGTAGTGGTTTGTTTCTAGTTTTAAAGACAGAGGCTTAAGTAAGAAGCCAAAGAATCAAGCTCCAAGGCCCGGGGCATGCCATCTGCCTAGCATTAAGCAAGAACCGAAAGTCAGTTACAGAAGCACAGTCATTTCCAACATGATTTATGTTCCATCCTTGAATGTGGCAGGAAGACTGCAAAAGATATTTGGAAGCCAATGCTTCCTCCGAATAAAGTAAACGAGTGGATGCTAAGCCCCTCTCCCGGACCATGCTGGCCTGTTAGATAGGTTGCCAAGGTGCAGTCCGTGAACCCTGGAGCAGAGTGGCTGCTCGGGGATGAGAAAATAGCTGGAGGCCAACGATCATCGCTACCGTAAACGACCAGCGCGCAGTACAAACACTGAGGTCAGACAGCAGATAGCCAGGATATTACTCAAAAACACATCCAGCTCAAAGCTGACAAGATAATCTGTTCCTGTGGGTGCAAAGCAGACTGGAATGCTGGCGCGATGACCTACTCAAGGAAAGAAAAAAGAAAGTGCAACTCTCCAAGGACTCCATATCATGCTTTCCGCGCAGGCAGAAGTCCAGCGGACTTCAAAAGGAGGGACGCCTGGGGGGGGAGCCCTGGACCAAGCCCACAGGGGGTATCGTTTCCGCGATCAGGTTGCCATCTACATTTGGTGGACTGGCAAACGCAAATACTTCAAGACACAACTTTCAACAGATGAAAAAAAAAGAAGTGTGAAAGAGCTCGGAGATTTGCTTGCAGGAAAAGTCCAAATTCCAGGGAAAGCATTTGCTATCAGGAACTTCATAAGTTATTTCAACAGTCCCAAGAGAGCCATTGTTTATGATGGCATTGAGATGAAAGGTCTTTCTAGCTGACACATATGGCACTCCAACATATCACACGATCACAAAACAGTGCACTTCAAAAAGTAACTTCCCAAAGTTAAGTAGTCTTAACCAGTCAGTAACATTTTCCTAATTGAAATATAGATGATATTTTGAGGTTTTTAACCAGGTTTTAACATACGTGATCCTGATTAATGTAGAAGAGCCAAAATGCAGCAGATACTTACAGGAAGACCTGTATGGTGGGAGGAGGAAGTAAGAAAGAAAAAAAGGAAGAGACAAATTAGTGAATGTGCAAAATATTAAGATTAAAGCATCATCATAATCATCAGCACAATACAAGGGGCAAAGAAGTCAGGGATTCTTAATCTTTTTTTAGAGCATAACCCTTTGACACTGTATCAGCAAACTACATTTATGTCTATGTGCATACAAAACTTACCATAAAATTTCAAGGAATGTTCAGATTCCCGGAGGCCTGTTTATGAATTACTGAGACATTTATATATTTTAAGCAAAGTATGTCTAATTTATATACCTAAAAATTTAGATAAAATATGAATCATGAGGATTTTTTGTCATTTATAATAGGCCAATTATAGAGAACTGATATGTAAACTTTCTTGAGCTTTTTAAAATGGCTAAATTACAAATGTATTTATTATTTGTTCTAAGAATATTTTTCATTCAATAGTATTGTCAATACATAAAAGAATAAGCTTTGACATTTATATGTTTCTTTAAAACTATGTTTTCTCATCAAAACACCAGCAAATTCTAAAAAAATTTCAACAGTTCACACACCATAGGTTCAATTAAAACACCAATTCTAAGTAGCCAGAAAGTTGGGAATTAACTTTTATATTTTCTATAAAACTCTGCTTACACACAAAGTTTTCACTTTCCTCCCCTCAATCCTATTTCTCTCGACACAAAGATCAATTCAGTGACTATTTGAGTCCGCCAATGTTTTATCATTTCTTTTTTCTCAAAGCATCCTCTATTATGAAACTGCACTTTTCATAGGGAATACCTATTCAAATTACCAATCATTTAGACTTAGTGAGGTTTAAAGGCAACTTTTGAGAATACTCTTAAAGTAATTAAGCAGCCACACTACCCAAATTCTTGAATTTTCATAAACCCTTTCTACTTTGACATCTTTTTTTTTCCAAAAAGAAGAAGAAATGAGACAAGATAAAATCAATCTGCACTCTGCTTTTTTTGATAGGTTAGTATTTCTACTGTTTGAACCCTTAGTAATGATTGTTTTTAATATTGAAAATTACTTATTGAGAATAATATTTCTTGTCACACACCAGAATCAAAATTTAAATCGCCTTCCTCTTATCTTGCAAATAAGAGCCAGTGGCCTCACATGGTCATTTACATTTTTGGAGTCTTAGACTTTATATACAAGTAAAGCAGTAAGTAAACTCACTCACTTGGATATTTGGTTTTAAAAAAATAGTTTTTATTTCACTCTTCTGTTTCATTTTGCATAAAGGGATTTGGCCTGGAAGCAAAAACTCAATAAAGTGGCTTCAGGACAATTGGTTGTGTTTCAAGTTCTGCTCAAAAACTGCATGGCCGTGGCCAAATCACCTGACTACTGTGGACCTCCGTTTCCTCAAATACAAAATGAAAATGCTGGATTGATTGCTAAGAGTCCTGTCACCACTAAAATTCTATGGTTATACAAGAGAAATAAAAATTCCCAAATTTTGAAGTGAATGAGAGTAAAAGCATGACAAAATTGTACCAGTTGGACAAAATATTAATAAAGCATTCTAGACATGTGCCCTGGTGTCCCAAAGCAGATGTTTTCACAGAGAACCTGTATGTGTGGTTCCATGAAAATGGAAGCATGGGTGATGTTGCCACACTGTGTGCAGCCAAGAAACCCTCACGGTACACTGAAAGGATGGACTTGACGCAATAAAGAAGACAAAATTGAGTGCCAGTGGTGAGTAATAATATTTGGCAAACTTTTCCTTTGATGGCAATAAGAAAATAAAATATATTCTAGGTATGATAGAGACTTAAACACACACACACACACACACACACACACACACACACACACACACACACACGATACAATAATTAATTAGGAGGAACAGAGTCAGTAACCTAAGTGGAACCTAAGCAGCTGAAAAAGCAACTTACCAGATTCTCCTCTTCGGCCCCTCTTACCTCGTTTCCCTGGAGGGCCTGAAATACAAAAATTGCATACATCTTTAAGTTTTGGTTCAGAAATGGCTAATAAATAATTTCTGTATATTTTATCACTGTTTTTAAGAATGCCAAGAAATAGACCAGATATTTACAGAGAACAGCACTGTCATTGGTATTTCAACATAGCTCTTCAGCTTCAATTACCTATAAATGTTGCACTATTTCTTTCACCATCCAGTATTGCTTAGAAACACCAAAGACATGGAGTTTTTGTTCATCCTGCCCAGATGTCATCAATAAAGAAAGACTTTTCTAAGCAACTTGGTGTTATTGAGTTTCATATTTCTTAGAAAAATTTATTTTCTGAGTGTGTTGGAATAAATAATAAAAAGTACTAAGTATAAATAAATAACTGGTTTCTCTTCAGTAAGTTCCATTATGATTCTCTTAAAAATATTTAGTTGGCAGTTAGTTAAATATAAATTAGTAATAAAAAATATATATTAATAATAAAAATAACCTTACACATATTCCTATTTTATTACATGTGGACTTTCATATATTGGAATTTCTCTGATTGAGAACCTGCTGAGTTAAAATCACAACCCCTTTTAATTGCAAAGTGTTTGGTTAGTAACTATAGGTCTCAATTAACTAAGGGCTAGCTCCTATTGTCATCCAATAAGTACTTAGTCTTTATGATATTACCATTTTAAAAGTGGAGAAAAAACTTTGCTTTTTCAGGGAGTTGCCTATGAAGACCACCAAGCTAGTATGTATCAGACTTAGCACAAGATTCTAGACATCCATGGCTTTCAAACCATTATTCTCAATTATATAATTTCTCCCCTCATTTCCTTGTGTAGGAATAGCTCCCATTAAATTATGGTTCCAGCAAATAGAAGAGAATAATTAGCCCACAATGAGAATTGAGGTCTTGTAATATTTGCTGGAAGAAAGGGGCCAAGGAAAATACAGAACTTCCTGGTTTTAAAGAATGAGCTGCTAAGTTGGACTGATGACTTCCAAATTCCACAAAGTTCAAGACACAAGCAGCATAGGCCTCAGCATCCAGCTGACTCCGACTGTGATCCTGAGCTACCGACTTCCACATGGAAACACTATCATGAGAAATAAAAACATTGGTGGGCCAGTTGGTTTCCTCTCAAGCCTGTACACAGAGTAAGTCCAGCCATCTGGGTTTTGTAAGAGGTTAAAAACAATCAAGCAATAAAATCAATTGAAACTATTAGGAGAAACAGCTTCATAGCAGAGCCCCAAATTTCCATTAGAAATTTCAGATTTCTTTCTATATTCTGAAATAAAAAGATGTTTTAATCATATTTGGGGTATTTCAGGCCAGATTAAGAGCACAAGTAACATATAAACAAGTAAATCCAGTGGGACCCTAGTAGGTATGGAAAATACACATTTATACACACATTCAAATGCACATATAAGAGATATACAGGGGTGGGCAAAAGTAGGTTTATAAGCAGTTGTTTATATGGAAAAAGACATGCAGTCTATAATTATTATGATAGCTTTATTAACTGCGTTTCACATACTCACAACTGTAAACCTACTTTTGCTCACTCCTGTATTGACATATTCTGATATGTAAAATATCCTACAATTAAAATTCAGATTTTTTTCTATTACAAAATCAATTAAAATAATAAATTTTTAGAAACTATGATATACTTATGATGTCTGTGATTTGCATAGTGGGGCTTATTGTTGATGAATAAGTTGTGAATCTTCCCAGAAGAGGCATAAAAAGTTGAAAAGATTAAAATATAAACATGAAAAACTCATTAATAGCATATGGTAAAGATGGCACAATGCGTTTATACTCTGATTTGTTTCTTCTACTCCACATACATGGACAATTATAGAAAGAAAAATCATTTTAGAAGTATTTATATTCATAAAGAAATGGACATGCCTATAGGCAAGAAATTGACCAGAAATGCAAAGTGGAAAATAGAGATAAAACCATGAGCCGGCTGGGTTCCAGTTCTGCAAGTAGGATTGGGGCCATGACTCAAAGTTCTCCAACCCAAGCCAGGCTCATTTCTTAAAAGCCAGAAGCATGCTGAAGAGATGCTGAAAAAAACCTAGTTGTCCGACTTAAAGGTTTGGGAATATAAGCATAATCTCTCAATCAGGAAAGGTGATTAAAAAAATTGATTTCAGAGGGGAAGGAAGAGGGAAAGAGAGATAGAGAGAATCCTTGATCGGCTGCCTCCTACATGCCCCATGCTGGGGATCAAGCTCGCAACCAGGGCAGGTACCCTAACAGGAATCGAACCGTGACCTCCTGGTTTACAGATTTACACACAATCAGTGAGCCACTCTGCTGATATGATGTCTAATTCTACATAAATCTGGGACAGGAGTCTTAACATGACATTTTAAGATAAATCTGATCTAGAAGGGTGAAAAGTCAAGTAAAGACAAACATAACATTTTTAGATTAAGAAAAGGTAAACACAGGGAAAAGTAAGGCAGACACAGAGAAAACTATACATACACACACACACACACACACACACACACAAATAATAATAATAAAATACTTTTTCTTTTCATAATGAATATAGAAACCCAAATTCCAAAAATGTATAAAGAAATCTAATGCTAAGAGAGATAGCACTCAATAATAAGATCATGAATTCCTTAATTATTTTAAGAAAACGTCAAAGGTTGGTCTGTTGAGTTTTAAGAGGTAAATGAAAGGTAACATCCATTAAAGGACAGAATTTTAAATATAAACAAGGGGGGCAGAGAACAAGGATATTTGAAAAAGAACCTTTTAGAAATCTTGAAAATGTAAAAAACACAGTCATCAAAATTTTTTTAAAAGATAAAACAATTAAGTGCTAGCTTGGATATGGTTGAACAAAGAACTGATGTGAAAAATGCAGAATTCTGTGCTCCTCCAAAATTCTCATGTTGAAGTTCTACCCACCAGTGTGGCTGGTGTGGGTCAGTGGTTGAGCGTAGACCCATGAACCAGGAGGTCCTGGTTTGATTTCTGGTCAGGGCACATACAGGGTTATGGGCTTCCAGTAGCGGATGTGCAGGAGGCAGCTGATCAATGAGTCTCTCTCATCATTCCTGTTTCTCTCCCCCTCTCTCTGAAATCAATACAAATATATATTTTTTTAAAATTCTATCCTCCAAAGATGATGGTATTAGGAGGTGGGACTTTCAGGAAATACTTAAGTCGTGAGGCTGGAGCTCTCATAATAGGATTAGTTCCTTCTAAGAGACCTCCCCTCCCCATTGAGAGTCTTAGTCCCTTTCACTATGTGAAGACACAGCAAGAAGGTACCAGTTATGAGCCAGGAAAAGGGCACTCAGCAAAAGGCAACGATGATGGCTCCTTAATCTTCCTGCCACAACTGACAGGCTGCGCCATATCTGAATTTCCATCAGCCTACCTCAGCCTTTTTACCCCACCCTATGATTCCCTGAAACCCCCACTCTTTCTTATTTGCAGGCTCATCCAAGCCTTTGCCATCCAACTGGCCCCTCTTGCCTCCTGCTTTGGACTTTCCTAAAAACTCTCAAACAAGCAGTAGTTGGCATCAGTGTGCCTCATATCTCTCAATAAGTGACCCCAGCCTCATCATGGTTCACAGCTTGGCCTCTCCTGAGCACCTCCAAGCTCAACACAAGTAGCAGCCATCTGCACCTACTATTGCTTTTTAGGTCATGCTGGGTGGCCCTGGGCAGAGGACAGGCAGAAACTGACTTTGCATCTTCATGGAGGCCCCAGAACCAGTGCACCTGGTGGTCAACTTCAACTACACCAAATTACAAGCCCACCACCTCTGAGAGTGACACATTCAAGGGGAGGACTTGATGAGCACCAAAGCCGCCTGAAGCAAGTCCTGCAGCATAGAAATGTTTCTGGTACCTCCGCTCTTCAGATATAGACGCAGCTGATCCTCACAACAGATTGGCCTGGGGATCATTCTCTCTCAGTGATACCAACATAAATCAAGGCTCAATTATAATAGGACTGTGCACACAGCTTACAAGGGGGTGCACTTGGAATGCGCAGTTCAGGTGACTGGGCAGGCTGAGCCACTAAGCCCTCTAGGACACCTACTATACAAGGTGGCTCTACCAAGTCTGGGAGACATAGAAAAATCTACGTAATACATGGAAGCAAACACAGGGAAGCAGCCAAAATGTGGAGACAAAGAAACATGTCACAAATGAAAGAATAGGAGAAATCTCCAGAAAAAGATCTAAATAAAATGGAAGCAAGAAAGCTACCAGATACAGAGTTCAAAACATGAAGCATACACTAACTGAAATAAAGAATACAGGGGTTCCACAATTGAGTAGAGGATGCCAAGGATCAAATTAAGAATTTGGAATATAAAAAAGCAAAAAACACCCAATCAGAATAGCAAAAAGAAAAATGAATCCACAAATATGAAGATAGTGTGAGGAGCCTCTGGGACAACTTCAAGTGTACCAACATTCACATCACGAGGTGCTTGAAGAATAGAGAGCATCAGAAATTAAAAACCTATTATAGAAAAAATAATGACGAAAACTTCCCCCACCTGGTGAAAGAATACTTACAAGTTTACTAGGCACAGAGTCCCAAACAAGATGAACCCAAGAGGCCCACACAAAGACACATCATAATTAAAATGTCAAGGACAAAAGACAAAGAGAGAATCTTAAAAGCAGCATCAGAAAATCAGTTAGTTACTACTTATAAGAGAACACCCATACAACTGTCAGCTAATTTATCAACAGAAACTTTGCATGCCAGAAGGGAGTGGCAAGAAATATTCCAAGTGATGAAAAGCAAGGACCTATAACTAAGATTACTCTACCCAGCAAAGTTATCGTTTAGAATTGAAGGTCAGATAAAGAGCTTCCCAGACAAGAAAAAGCTAAAAGAGTTCATCACCACCAAATCAGTATTACATAAAATGTTGAAGGGTCTTCTTTAAAAAGAAAAAGAAGAAAAAAAAGATTAAAAAAATATGAACAATAAAATGGCAATAAATACATATCCATCAATAATTGAATGTAAAAATCAAAATATATGAACAGGAAACTAATGAACAAAATAAACTGATGAATAAAATAGAGCCAGAGGCCTGGAAACATGGAATAGACTGATGAATTTCAGAGGGAAGGGAAGGAAGGCAGTGTTTGTCTTCCTGCATTTGGCTTGTTTAACTGAAGAGATTAATTGAAGAATTTATATGCATATATGCATTACCCATGGACACAAACAATGGTGAAGGCCTGGGGTGGGATAGAAAATGGATGGAGGGGACAATGGGGGAATATTATCAAGAATAAAGGTAAAAAAAAAATAGAATAAGTAGAAGTTTGGAAGTAGTCTGCTGTGCAAATGAGACAATCTGATATTGCTTCTGAATGTAAGGGTAAAAATAATACAAATGATATGGATAGGATCAATTTGACAATGGACAGCTGGAAGATCATCAGAGTGAGAAGTTAAAAAATCAGGTAAGACAAATGATTGCTGTTTCCCAAACAAAGTTTATATTAACAATAGTTATAAAAGAAAGCAGCCATTTCCATTCCAAGCTGAGTGATGAAGTATCAGCCAAACATGAGCAGTAAGGACAAATATAGAAGCTGGAACCTGACTTTCATTTACTGAATTTGGCCAGATCCTTGCAGCAGAAATTGTCAGGGAATTCTATCAGCGCGAAGACATGACTCTGCAAAAGAAATTGGTTCAAGAACATGAATGGGAAGAGAAAAAGCAGAAGCTATCAGCAACAAGGAAGTGAAGACTTACAAGCAGAGATTTCACAAAATAAAGAAAGAATTATAGAAAATAGAGGAACACTATAAAACCAGAGTGCTCTTCATAATAGGAAATTTCATGATAAAAAGTACCATTCGTGCTTCAGAAAGAGATTTTGCTTGAAAGATAATGCAAACTGTCAGCCTGAGATAATTAGTAAGAATTAGCCATAATGGCAATTCTTTAAAGATGTATAAAAAAACAAACAAACAAAACCAATGCAGACAGATCAAGTTCATTAAATCACATCACAGCAAGGTGTCATAAGCCAAGTTGGTATGTTTGGCCCACAACAAATATTGCTGGAGCACTCTACTCTTCCCTAATGATGTACCTGCCTGTGATACAGCTCTTCTTAGGTTAGACAGGTGCCTAGAAGTAAACATATGCCTATATAAGGGCTTTCCTCTGGTCTTGATGGGCGGCGGGGTTGGGGTGACATAGGGAGGAGTGGATATTGAAAATATCTGGAATAACCTAATCTGATTTATCAGAAAAATTACTTGTCAATTCTACTCCTATTACTTGGATCTGTTCACTCCTATTAGTAATTTCAAGCTAAACTTAAACATAACCTTTCTGGGTACTCAGCCTTTGCAAAGAAGGAATTTCTGTCATTTGCAACAACATGGATGGACCTGAAGGACTTTATGTTAAGTGAAACAAGCCAAATGCAGAAAGACAAACACTGAAATGATCTTATTTATATGTGGAATCAAAAATAGTCAAACTCATAGAAGCAAAGAGTAGAATGGTCACACCAGGAGCTAGGACACGGGGAAAAGAGAAAGGTGATGATCTAAGGGTACAAAGTTTTAGTTATACAAGACAGATAAATTCTGGGTATCTACCACACAGTATAGTAACTATAGCTAATGATACTGTGCTATATACTTAAAATTATTGAAGTGGTAGATCTTATGTTAAAGATTATCAATAATAATAATAATAATAATAATAATAATGAAGTAGGAAACTTTGGAAGATGATGAATATGTCCATGGCTTTGGTGATGGTAATGGTTTCAAAGATACCCTAAACTTATCCAGCTATGAACATTAAATATATACAGTTTTTTTTACAAATCAATCATATTTCAGTAAAGAGGTTTTAAATATAAATGGAATGTTTCCTTTATTTTTATTGTTCACTGCAAGCTTATTCATGCTATATTACTGTCATCTTTGTCAATAACAATAGTAAGACTTCTAAACAATTTGAAACATCCTAATAAAAAGGTGAAACTTGTAAGTTTCATCTCCTGAGGCACAAAGATTCTTTAAAGACATCAGAGAAAATACCATAAAATACTTCAAACAGAGTATATACCCGAAAAAGCAAATACTCTTTCCAGAATTCTGAAGGCAGAGGAACGATCAGGAGGCTGAGCAGTGGTCAGGGAGGTAAAGAGTGAGTCAGAAGCAGCGAACAGGTGGAACAGCCCGGTGGGCAGATGCATGCTGAGGTGGGGAGGCCTAGAGGAGAAATGTGAGCAAACCCAGGACAATACCTCCACCCCAATGGCCCCAAGAATAGGTCTCCAACAGCTGCAGATGGCTTTGGGGTGGGGGGACCTGTCTGGGCACAGAGGAGACATGGATCATCCTCTGAGCCATCCTCCCCATCCTCCAGCAGACTAAACCAGGTTTACCTTCAGATCCTATGGATTAACCTTACAAGTAGGCACAGATTCATTTCAGAGCCTTCCCCAAGTCCCCGCACCTGCTTGCCGGCCAAATGCCTGAAATTCTTTCAATATAGGCCAAAGCTTTTCATTCCACAATTAGAAGCAAAAAGCTTACACAGTATAGCCAATAACTGGTAGAAGCAGAATATTAGCTAAAATTTATCTGTACTGCAATGTCCTCAGGAGGTTTTCACATTGTGCTTCATACAAGACCATCAGAGCAGCTCCAATGTGTCATACGGAATTGCAAGCATTAGCAGTAAAAGTTCATTGGCTGAAAACAAGTTTGTAAACCAACGATTCACATTTCTGCAAATGTAAAGTTTAGGTGAGAACAACCTGCTGAAGTCCCACACAGCAGACGTGAGCCTCCTGAGTCCAAGCTCGGTGCTCTTTAACTTCACATGCTGCCTCTACTTCTTGAACTCACACTCCATGGACTGGACGCAACCAGCACAAACCTCATTTTATCTGCAGCCTGACTCATGCTTAGGCAGATGTGTTTTCACTACCTGTAATATTCTCCCACTAAACTGTGAGCTTTAGAAGGTAGGAATTCTCTTGTTCATTATTGTATATCTAGCAACTGGCACAGAGTTTACCACTTGATGAACCTCTGAAGGAAATACTGCCTATGGGCTATTTAAAGCATACCAACATTATTTCAGACCATATTAATTTTTAAAAGAAATAACCTTTTTTTAATTCAAGGTATTTGTTTCCCAAAATATTTTAAATATAAGTTTTTGTTTTATTTTATTTTTTTAAGAGAGAAAGGAAGGGAGAAGGAAAGAGAGATAGAAACATTGATGAGAGAGAAACAACATTGATCGGCTGCCTCCTGCCTGCACCCTACTGGGAATCAAGTTTGCATCCTGGGCATGTGCCCTGACTAGGAATCAAACCAGCAACTTCTTGGTTTCTGGGTCAATGCTCAACCAATGAGCAACACTGGCCAGTCCCCAAGATATTTTAAATCAACATGTCCTCCACTATACATTCATTTTAAATGTCTTTTTAAGTGTGTGCTTTTGTTTTACATTTCTTTGTTTCTAATCCCCACAGAATGTCAGTTTATAAAAGAAAGTTAATCTTAATAAACAATAGGTATAATTTTACAATAGCCATGCTCTAAAATGCTCACAAGAGAATATTAGCAGATAAACCTGTTATTTTAAAAGCAGTGAGTTCAATTGAGAAGTTGTAAAAGTGTTTCTCCCTTTACCAGGTAATTAAAAACACAAGAGACATGCTAACTAATGTTTCAGAGATTCTATTGTTGCATGTCACTAAAGTAATAAAAATATGAATAGTCAGTTATAAAAATAACTCATTATTGTTTTAGTTATAAAAACAAAAATGAAGTTGCTAAATTTTTATTTTCATGCTCTAATGAGGCCACATCATAACTTTAATAAGGTTATAAATATCTATAATGTACTGGCTCCCTAATATTAATAATTACAGTTGTTTTATTCTAGAGGGGATTTAAAAAATCAAATAAAAATGCCAACTCTTTAAGTTAATTTTATGAATATTCTTTTCATAAATATGCTTATTTTCCAGCTTTTATACCAGAACTTTTGACAATTTTGAATAAAACATGTGAAAATAAAGTACGTGCAGAAATTGTGTTCAATGAATGGGGATAAAACAATGTGACTCATGGAAGATATATTTAAAGAAAACTTCCTTCAGTGGCTAATAAACGAGTGTAGTAACAGTATAAAAAATTGTGCCATCTAAGCCAACTGGGTGAATATATATGTGTGCGCAGGTTTAAATGTAAAATGCAATGCCTCTTTGAGATAGTAGTCAAAATGGCTTGAAAACCACTGGTTTAAAAGAAACTGGGCTAGTTAACTCAAAATATACTTCTCCTTAGAGAGTATCTAGAGAAAAGGCATGACCTTCTGGAAAAGTATGTTTTCATCTTTCTCATAAAATATTGTTTCATCTAGTTACATATTTTTCTAATTGTAACAATTTATATGAACAAATTCAGAATTGTGATTAATCTCATTCTCAATAATATTTGATCATTAAAGTTATTTTTTAATATATCTAATTTTATTGATTTCAGAGAGAGGGAGAGATAGAAACATTATGATCAAAGAGAATCATTGATTGGTTGCCTCCTGCACAGCCTCTATGGGGCATTAAGCTGGGCCCTATGGGGCATCAAACCCGCAACCTAGGCATCGAGCCTGCAACCTGGAATTGAACACGGGACCTTTCAGTCCACAGCTGGCGCTCTATCCTCTGAGCCAAACCAGCCAGGGCTCATTAGAGTTATTTTTAACTGCTTCAATTTCTCTTCCTTATGGGAAAAGGCCAACATTACCTTGTAACCCTTCTTCCTAGTTATCTTGATGTAAGTTCAGTTCCAGCCTGTACTAAATTTAAATGAAGCATTTCAAGTTTGCCCAAGTATTAATCAATATTTTACAACCAGGGGGAAATGGCCATATTTATGAGACAACTGGAGCCTATCACAAGAGCATCCTGGGAAGTAAAGGAAGGAATTTCTAAACCAAGTGCAAAGAAATATTTCTGGGCTTTATGTATAGACAGTTTGTTTTCAAAAATAATGCCAGCAAATGAGGAATTGTCTGTGTTGCCGTTTTCAATATTTAGATAATACATATAGCAGAATATTGTTCAGACTGCACATTGCTCAGTGTGGTAGTGCACTTACTTTAACTAGATCTGATGTGGCACAGTTGTTATTTCTATCATACTTCTCCCACACATGAAGTGTTTCATTATTATGGTTCTAGAATGTTTTACCCAGGGATCCTACAGGAGATTTGTCATGACAACTTTTTTTATTCTTATTTGCAGGGGAGGAGGCTGCAAGATGTCAGAGAGTAGGGGTTGAGAAATAGGAAAGATATGTCTCTTTGTGAGATTATACGCCCTAAACAAGAGTGGTTATTATAAATCCAATGCAATATACTAATATATTTTTTTTAATTTAGTTCCCAAGCTTGTGGAAAAAAATTAATGAATTCTCTAGATTCCATGTTTCTAACAGAAAGGAGAATGGTAAAAAGATCTTTTAAAGATAAATAGAATTTCTAAAGTAACAGGAAAAAAACCCAAGATAATGGTTGAATATAGTTTGTCACACACTCAATAAGTTAAATAACACTAATTCTTAATTTATCCAAGATTGATACAGTCTTTCTTATGGGAAATGGAAAAAATAATGTGGGCTCATGGAAAATAGGATTTGTTTTCATTAATGGCTTTGCAATGTCGCAAGCTTTTGCCAAATTGCTGATGGATGAATTGTTCACGGTAGCAGCACAGACACCATTTACACTTTTCTTTAAGCTAGTGTTAAATGAATTATTGAAGATGTCTATTGCCTAAATTAGCCTCCAGTAGGAAAAATAATCATAATAGAAGTGGTAAAATCTGAAATTAGTGATGGAGAATGAGTAAACAAAAGCCGAGATGAACACCAGAATAGGAGCAGGAGTGCTTCAGCAGGAAAGGGCTCCGGGGACGTCCAGACGTGATGAAAAAGCATGAAGGCATGAGTGCACGAAAGCAGTCAGAGTGGGGACGTTAGAATAAGGCCGTCTGTGGAAGCCAGCGAACCCGATGACCACGGAGTGTCATGAGCACAAAAACACTTGGACATAATAAAAGAGATCATGATGACAGCTAATATTTATGAGTGTTCACCCTTCCGGCACTTGGTAAGCACTGTTTATGCATCATTTCACTACTTATACTAACTGTGTGATCGCAATACACTTTTGGGAGGTGATGACAGAGAGAGAGGTTAAGGGACTTGCTCAGCATCACACATCCAGAAAGGGATGGGTTAGGGGTTTATACCCAGACAGTCTGACTCCTGAACTGCAAATTCTACAACTAAAGACTCGGTATTTGCTGAGCACACTACGGTTCTCCATGTTTTCTGATACAAACAGAGTGCTGCCATTGAGGAAAACAGGAGCTTCAAATAAACTTAGAAAGAATAGGTTCCTGAGCATTTCTGAAGGGCCTCTGTTTACAATTCTAGTTTACAGGCTTATTTTTAGCTTTTCATTTTAAATGTAAAACAATCATGAAAAATTATTGGCCAAATGTTAATAAACTTTTATTTTTACGAAGTTGAAAATGAATAATTCTCTCTTCTCACACTGAAAACACTCGTAGTTAATCCAGGGGAATGTGGTTAGCACATATTTATGCGCATGCTCAGTGAATACCCTCTTACACCAGGCATGCCAGTTTTTTAATTGTATTGTTGGTAAGGACACTTAACATGAGGTTTATTCTCTTAACAAAATTTTAAGTGAACAACACAGTATTGTTAACTATAGCATACACAGCAGTTTTAATAAGTCTGTTGCATATAAGTTTAGAATAAAACAAAAAAATTTGACCTTTTAGAAAGGAGGAACAGTGTCTGTCTTGTTCATATTATGTTCTCAGTGCCTGGCACATAATTAAATGTTAGTTAAATGGACAACTATTTTTAAACCACTGAAACAATGGCACTTCTGTAATACTTCTTCTGATTAAGAAAATAAAAGAACAGCAGAATGCTATTTTTGAAATCAGCCATATGGATATATGTTTGAACCTGATTCTTCTACATTGGCAGTGTGACTTTGTGCAGATGAACCTTGTAGAATCTGCTTCTCCATCTACAAAACAGAGATAATACCTACCCCAGACCATTTAGGTCTTTTCTCTTCAGCTCTACATTCTTACTACTCTCTCTCTTTCTCAAATTTGTCTGCATACACTTACTAGGGTAATCATTTTAATATGTTTTAATCATGCAAGTCCTAAGATTGATTAGCATTCATTAAATATGGGAGGGAGTACTTCAAGGTTTTCCCACTAGGAAAACCTAGTCCCCATGTCTTCATGCTGCTACATAAGTCTCTTTTGCCTAATTCCTCAGTTTTCATCATTCTTGTCCTCTCCTTACTTAAATTTAATTTCAAGAAGATATAATATAGAAGTGACAATCCTTTCTCCCTTGCCATGTATTTGGCCCATTTTTCTCCTCCAAACTTTTTTCCAACATAGCCATGAATGATATAGATTTTGCCATATTGCAATATCACTTCCAGTTTAATAAACATTTTAATAGAGTTTTTAAGTAAAAACACACATTTTAACCATTATTCTTAGCTTCCTAAATAGCAATAGGAATGGCATTTTAAACTCCAAACCACCGTTTAAGGAGGAGCTGCTGTTTGCCTATATAGAGCTAATTTGTTCAATTCTATGATGTATTTAAAATGCCCAGGTATATGGAAAGTGCTCTGCAAAATGCCAAATTATCTTGTTAAACTAAGACAAAACACAGTGAAGGTTAGGGTAATGATTGGCCTCCCACAGAAATGCTAACATGCACGATCTTCTGCAGAAAATCAAGTCCCATCTGGCCATTAAAAAGATACTCGAAATCTCCTAACCACCCCACAGAGTTTCAGTGCCGCCTTCAAAATGTACGCAGTTGTTTCCTTACAGTTAAATCTCAGATTCATACTGACAGGCAAATTCCCTAAAATACAAAACCATTATGAGTAGATTTCTATGAATAAAATGCTTCCCCATATGATTCCATAATGACTCTGGCACTGTACTGCTGCTCTATCCATCACATGGCCAGCAAGCATTATGCAATGAAATTGCAAGACATATGATTTTAACTCGGGGGTTGAGTTTCTTTCCTATGTTGTACAGAAACTAATAAAAAGTTTTAAAAAATAGAAAAGCTTTTATTTCAGTAGACGTACATCCTTAGAGCCTTAAATAATAAAGAAAGCACACACCAAAAACTTGGCTCTCTGTCAGGCATCCTTTGTTCTAACCAAGATGGGAACCTCAAAGCATGCTAAGGTTTGGATGGGTGTCAGAGGCCAATAAGTAATATGTCGAAAGCCCAATGACAAATGCCAATCATCCTTAAAGGACTTATGAAAAACCCCAATAAAGTATTATAGAGCAGGAACCCTGAAACTAATGACCAGGGGTGAAAGTTCAAGAGTTATAACTTTAGGTTATGACACAGAGGGTAATTTCAAAACAGGATTTCAGCTCTTTTCTTTTTTAACTTGTTCCCATAAGAGATTTTCATAAAATAAAATAGTTTAAAATATAGCATTTTATGATGATACCAGGTAACATTAGAGTGAAAACCTTCAAGGAAAATATAAACTGTAGTAAATATAGAAGGAACCATGATGCTCAGAAATGGAATTGATTCTATGAAATCTCTTATGCTCCTTAGTAAAATGACTCATATTTTTAATGTATCCATAGTTGGCCTCATTGAAACACAAAAGAAGGTGTTTTGAATATGACAATTGTATAATGTAACTAAAATAAATTTCTCACAAATGAGCAATAGAATACATTTTCATTTATTGTGATTCTCAATATCTATATTTGAGTGTGAACAAAAAGAAGAAATCAGAATATTAGTCCATTTTGACACTACCTATATTCCATCATATTTTTTTTAAATGTGTGACTTAATTAGGTCATGCAGCATTCATTATCTTCCATATTCAAGCTCCCTCATTACACAATCATTATTAAGAAATTCTCAAATTCTACTGGTAGCTTTGAAGTTATTAAAAAAAAAAAAAAAAAAAAAAAAAAAAAAAGGAATTCCTATAAATAAAATAAATGCCCTAGATACCTGATTGATCTTCATTGTTCTCTGAATATTTTATGCTGAGATATTTAAAAGAGCTGTTGAATTTTAAAGTATTTTAATATAAAGAATAGGCAAGGATGCTTTATGCTATATGGTTTCTTCCTGGAAAGATCTCGTGATCTATGATCTTGTTAGAGATAAAAGCCCTAAAACAAAAACAAGTAAAGGGCAATGTTAGCCAGTATGCAATACAGTGTTATATTTAGTATACTGCATATGGTTTTTGATATACCTAAAAAGCTCAGAGAAGAGAACTGGGAAAAGATTTTCAGAGAGGTAAAACTTTAGCTTGACTTTAAAAAGTAGGTAAAAAGAGGGTGAGGCAGGATATAGAGTAAGTTGTGAACAATACAGCTAGCTAGGTGCATTGCAGCTAAGCATTAGATTTTTTTTTTTAACAACCTTCAAGGAAAATATTTCTGTTTGGAAAAAGGTTGGGTGAATAAGGTGGGGCTAGATTAAGGAAGTCCTCAAATGATAGGAGAAGTTGGGAAATCCCCGAATAGGTAACAGGAACCCACTATAGATTGCGTAGTAATATAATGGCATGAAGAAGGTGGTATTTGGAGAGAGTTAACCTATCAGGAGTGACCAAAGTTTATAGAATAAAAACTTGATAGTACTATTTATACATGTTGGGTAAATAAAACAAAATGTCCCCCTATCTTTAAAACAATAGTCAGATGTCATCCTTGGAAACAGCATCAGAATATTGGTATATTATGAATTAAGTTCTCAGCAAAGTTGGCATTCCATTTTTTTTTTTCTTTTAAGACGTGATTCACAGACCTTTACAATTGGAGGTGCAAGTCCAAAACTTGGAAAACACTGCTCTTATATTTGAACATCTATAGCATTCAAGGTCAGTTTCACAGACATAATTACAAAGTCCAACTCAAGTGAAATGAATAATAACTTGATGAACATATTTCAGAATCTGTAACAACAAATCAGAAAACTGAGGCCAAACCTACTGATTCCCTTTTAAAGTCTGTGAAATTATTTCCACTCTCATACAATGAGTTTATTAAGATTTCCACCAGTGGAATATTGATTTGAATAATCCCTTTAAAAAAAGGTAATGGCAGGATTAATGGGTGGAGAGCCAGAGAACTCCTATGCCTTGTTGTAATTGTTTTTGAAGAATTTTAGACCTCCTATCTGTAATATGAAAAGACTGTACTAGAGCTCCTCCCAACAATATGCTTTTATGAAAAGCAAAAGAATATAATTCATTTCCTAACTATGGCCACACCTACTCTCCCTACAAAAGTAATGCCCTGGACAATACCCTCTAGGTCTCCCAAAGTAAATGCAAGAATGCCAGTTTAATTCATTGACTTCAGGTCAAGCAGGCAGAGATATCATGAGGTGGATATAATGATAGCAGCCACTGTCAGATATTTTCGTACCCGATGTGGAGGTCCTGCCTTAAAGTAGTAGAAACTAGAGGCAGAGGGATGCTGTATCAAATGCAATGGTAGGAAGATCAGCCAGAGCCCACAATTCATTGACTTTTCAGAACCTTGGCAGGAACCAGGCAGTGGTAATGAATGAAAACAATGTGGTCTGCTGCTTTCAGTCATATCTAACCCCTAGGACTGATGGCTGCAGCTGAGAAATTCCACGGGGATTGAGGAGGGGAAGTGCCCAGGGCATGATGCAGGCAAACAAATCCCTCTGGAGTCCTAACCGTTCTGCCCGAGTACACACAACCTTGACGCACAGTTGTTTGATCTTGCCACACTCCCTGCCTCGCTGGTGAAGAAATGTTCGGAAGCAGGGGCACTTCCATTGGATGGCATCACAAGCTGTTACAAACCAGCAGCCAGCCTTTGTTTACCTTTGTCAATTATAATCTAACCAGATAAAGTTATACATTCCAGAAGAATGCAAAGAACTGATTTCTCTAAGTGTCTAAGACACATTTTGTGCTATAAAATATTGATGCAGTAATCCAAATAATGCCAAGTTTACAAATACTTTTTTGTGCTTTATGAATATATCTGTGTATTTAAAGAGTAAGTTTGTTCTCAATGTTATTTCTTAACCTCTATTCTATTGGATGAAATAACCTAAAATATCTAATAGTGATTTAGAAGAAATCATATAAAGGTAAGTAGTAAATGACCTCTATTTTTTATTTGTGTCCAATTTGGTCATTAAGTCTAGATTTTTGAGCCAAGATTGACAAGGCCTCCTTTATGACGATAGATTAAAGTGCTTACTATATGGCAAAGTTTTTCATTTCACTGCAGCAACCAATGATGAAATGCAATATGGCCAGATTAAAGGTAGTACATAGCTACCCTTTTGTAATGGTAATATCTTTGGTGGACCCACACATGCTATCAGTCATTTAAATCCAGAACCTCTAGCTGAGCAGAGTCCCATCAAAGTCTTCTCATGTCCCACCTGCCCGAGGGTGATACATATATCATTTGAAGCAAAGCTTAGTGACAGCTGCAGAAATGTGCTCAATAAATTTAAAATAGACAGCAATCTAGAATAATAGTGACAGAAATATCTGAACGTTCACTTTTAAATAAATCATGACACTCCAAATGCAGCACTGGTCTGCAGCTGGTACACATCAGCACTGCCACACTGGTTGTTTGCCAGTTTTGAAGCGCCCTCCTCATCCCCCAGGCAAGTGCCTCTCCTCTTAATGCCTTCACCATCCAGGCTCCTAGGGAGAAGCCTCCTGTATCTCCACACTGAGGGAGGGAAGCCCTGGCCCAGCAGGAGATCTCTCAAACCCTATTTATTCAGCATCGAGGCTGGTGTCTATTCTGATTTGTTGGAGCCTGTGCCATACTGCTTGATCAATATTTTGAATACCATCTTCCCCATCCCCATCATCACTATAGCACTTATTGTGCTGTATTATAATTATTCCTGTACAAGTTGGCTTCCATCTCCTATTCTCAAACATCTGAGAACAGAGGATCAGTCTGATTCATCTTTGAGACCTAGTGTCCTGGAGAATGATATAATATTAATAGATGTTTGGTGAATCTATGAATGAATGAATGAATGAATGAATGAATGAGCTATAAAAATCAGACTTCATCATGTCACTGTGAGAGCATAACATTTACAGATAAAATTATTCTCATTCTCATATGGCATTTGTGATCCTTTGAAGAACTTTCTTGAAGACACCTGTGACCTCTAAATTTTCTTTGGCTTTCACGTAGGTAGTAATGATGAACTAAAAATCCCAATAGATAACACTTTTGAGTTAGTTGTGCTTTTTATCTAACACTTTTGAGTTAGTTGTGCTTTTTATCTAACTCCTATGACTTCCCAGGAAGTGTAATAAGGTATAGGAAACCATCCTATGAGTATAAAAGTATTAACAAATTTAAACCTATCTTATATCTGACACTATAGAAATCAACTTTTGAACTTGTGTTCTTCAATTATCTACACATTCTGAATGTGTATGATTCCTGAGAGATTCCACTGTGTCCCCCAAACCCACCACCCCTGTTTTAATGACCAGCTTCATCATCTATAAATACAGTGTAACTCTTTGATTTTCAAGGGGAAAATACTGAAAATGTTTTTATCTTTATAGCATTTTAAAGTTAGAGTCACAATGTTTTCTTAATGCTTTGGTGCCAAATAGGAACCTAAATTTTGATTCATAACATTGTAGACCATTTAGGGTATCGGGAAGCACAGTGGAAAAATCTCTTTATAGAAGAATATATTCTCCATCTCCTGGTGAACAATTTTTGTTTTCTTTTCCAGAGAGTAGTTTATGTGCTATGTTTAGGCCACACATGAAAGTAATATTTCCCTCATGAGACTGTCTTTGGCTTATGCTGATTTTTTGAGGCCAAGATTATGGTAATGATTTAAAGAGGGAAAGAAGCAAAACGGAATAGGAGGAAAAGTTGGACGGAAAGATATTAGAGAGGTGAAACTTTTCCCAATAGAATTCAACTCAGTTAAAGTATGTCTTAGGAAACAGAGCGGAGAGTCAGATCTCAAATAAAACCAAAGTCATGGGATAGTATCTTCATTATATAAATGACACTGGATATTCTTTATCCTGATGCACCAAAAGAATGTCAATGGGTCCCACAATAATCTAAAATTGAAACCTGTCTTCTGAGTTTAGGTCTTATTCTACGAAATACCCAGAAGTCTACGGGGGCACGTGCCGCTGCTTTCAGGGGCTCCTCAAGGCCAGCTGTGCATATCTCTTCAGTAACTTGGAAGCTGGCCAGTGGGCTAAGCCCCATGCTGGACTTGGAAAACTAATCCCCTCTATTATTGCTTTTTCACAGGTGGGACACCTGCCCTTTTCTTTTATCAAGGTCTTCCTAATGACATATTATAGGCCCCCCAAACTCAACACGACATTTAGATCATTATATGTGAATGGAAAAAAAAAATAAATAAAGGCAATGAAGAAACACTAGTAATGGGTAAGTAGGATTATTAGTCTAAGGGCTTGGTGCACATGCAACAGATTTATCATTTTTGACAGAGTAAAAGGGAAGGAGAAGAGAGAGGGAATGTGGGAGAGGGGCAGGGAGGATAGACCAAGGCACTTCGTACAAACCAAAACAAGCACACTTTCTGGGCTCTGTGCAAATGAAATATTCATGTCTATCTATGGCTCTATTTTCTTGGGGTGGTGGCGGGGAGAGAACCATGATTCCCTAGAATGTGGAGAAGCTGCTAGCTTTTAAACATTTTAAAATTCATTTTATTTATTGTAAACTAGGCAGGAGCATCATTATCTTAGATAAATTTTAAAAGATGCAATTTTAAGAAATAAAAGCAAGATAACTAACAGAAAATTTAGAAAATTAAGAAAAGCAATTTTTAAAACACCTTCACTTCTCTAAAACTGCTATTGTTTGACTGGTGTATTTGATATGCATGTTTTATGAACATAACATTTTTATTGTTTTAAATATTTATTGTTGAAAGTTTTACACATGTCCCCTGTTTTTCCCCCCAGTGACCTCTTCTAGTCCATTCCTAACCCCCCTCCCAGGCCTTCACCACCCTATTGTCTGTGTCCATGGGATATGCATACATGCATACAAGTTCTTTGGTTGTGCATAACATTTTTAAATCTTTATTTTTTTACTTAATCTTACATAACAAGCATTTTCCATAATGCAGCAGTCTTCATAATCATGATCTTTAACCATATTTAGATAAGAAGGTGTTTAATTTTAGAGTAAATGACATAATCCTTGATTCTGTTGAACATTTTGGTTTCCCATACATTTTGATTTCTATTAACTACATATATCATGATGAACATCTTTGTGCATATGGTTTGCCATAATCTGAATGTTTGTTGTCTCCCCAAAATTCAGATAATGACATCCTAACCAGCAAAGTGATCATATTAGGAAGTTGGGCCTTTGAGATGTGATTAGGTCATGATGGAAGAGTCCTTTTAAAAAAAATACATATTTTATTGATTTCAGAGAAGAAAAAGAGGGAGAGAGAGATAGAAACATCAATGATAAGAGAGAATCATTGATTGGCTGCCTTCTGCATGTCTCCTACTGGGGATCAAACTCGCAACCCTGGCATGTGCCCTTGACCGGAATCATACCTGGGACCCTTCAGTCCACAGGCCCAATGCTCTATTCACTGAGCCAGACTAGCTAGGGCATGAGGGAAGAGTCTTCATGAATAAGATTGCTGCCTTTAAAAAGAGGCTCCATTGAGATCCCTGCCCCTTTCACCATGTGAGGACCCAGTGAGTGAGAAGTTAAGTCTCCGGAAGTGTGAAAAGTAAACTTCTGGGGATTTTAAGCTACCCAGTCTGTGGTATTTTGTTATAGCAGAATGGACTAAAAGGGATATTTTTGGTTTTGTTCTTTAATAAGAAATATTTCCCTGTATTGACTTTCAGAAATAAGACTCCTGAGCTAAGGTAGTTAAAGATCCTTTGTGGAAGTTGGCCAGAAATACATGATAGTTCTAGTCTCCATATCTAGGCCAGGACTGGATAATCTCATTACTTTGAAATTTCTAAGTTAATAAATGAAGGATGTTACCACAATTTAACACACATTTCTTCCTTTACTAATTAGGGTGAACACTTTTATTTACTAGTTTTATTTCCTCTTTTTTAAACTCAGTTGATGTTTTTCGCAAGGGTGAATTTTGAGAGTGACACATGAGAGTTCATTGTGTTATTTTGAAGATTGTTACTCAAGGTTGCTATCACTGAAGTTTTATTACCAGTCTAAAACATTTTGGAACTTTGTACCTCCTGCAATAAGGATCAATAAGAATCTCTCAAGTCCTGGGAGTTGACAGTGATTTTGCCATTTCTGTCTTTCCTGAAGTCTATATTATAGACTCGCCCACGTCCTCAGCATGCAAAACCCTCTGCAAGTTGTCTGTCTTCTTTCTGAAACCTCTGATTACTCTGAAATGACAGGCACCATGACCACTGCAGATCCTCAACCTCACCAAGATGCCTGATTTCTCAATAACAAATGTTGCAATCAGTACTAAAGCTGCCAAGCTATTCCTTGCCCAGATGTGCTGAATCAGTCACATAACTCTATAGGGGGCCCACATAAAATTTTATACTGCTCAGCACCACCCCATTCCAACCACCAACATGAGCTGCCCTGACCCTGTAGCACAGTGTAGGATTTAATGGCTAATTCCATCCCTCCACTGTGTCCTGGACTGGTACCTGCAATCCAGGATAATCAGGTTGAAGCTCTTCTCTGAGGACAGATTAGCATTTTTCTCTATATATCCAGATGGGTTCACTATACAGCTACACACAATCTGGGCTCTCTCAGAGAAGAGGTGTGTGTGTGTGTGTGTGTGTGTGTGTGTGTGTGTGTGTGTGTTGTTAGAAGAAGAGAAACCAAGATCTGAGCCTATTATCTCAGAATAAACAAGCACATTAAACATCTTTTAACTCCTGAACATTATTTCTGCTGCTAACCTATTAATATCCCCCAAAGGTTTGGAACTGCCTCTAGAGAATACCTCCATGATGAACATCATGAGAACACTGAAAGCTTTGGAGCAGAACTGCCATGTGGACAAACTCATCTTCACCCCTTGAGCTGGCTCTCTCAGCTGGTGTGCATTTGTTCAAAAAGAATAACACAGTTGCAGCAGATCTGCTTTAATAAGTGTCCCCTGGAATTATGGCTTCATAATATAACATTTCAAAGTTGACTGCTAGATACCTAAGGGTTAGCTCTGAACCACAATGTAATATATACTTTGGAATATTACAGCTTTATCTCTTTTTGTGATCCACTGATAATCAATGTTTTCCTACTCACCCTAGCATTAACTTAGAGTTTTAGATGGTCTCATATCTTCCCCTGTTGCATTCCCATCAAGGATGGCAACACTCAGTTTTTTAATATCCTCTCATAGATTATATCATCAAGCCTCTATCATTTTGCTATTCGCCCCCGGGATTCTAATTTTTTGGTGTCATTTCCATGACACAATAGGCACAACTAAAAGTTTAGCATATCAAAAGAAAAAACAAAACACTGTCCTTTTGCCCAGACCCTAATCATTTAGTGCACCAAAAAAGTAAGATTTAGATTATCTAGGCAGGGTCAACCGTCAATATTTACTAGTATGTCACTGTTTGAACTATCGTAGTTGCAAAAAGAATCATAATGGACTCTCTCAGTACACACACAGATTAGCTGTCTTTGCTTTGAAGATGAAATAAAAGTCCCTACTACTATCATAGAAAACAATGCGTACAGCATAAATGTGTCAAATGATACAAAATGGGCTTTCAAGGGAACATAAGACCTGGGCAAAAGTAGATAGCAGGGTTAACTAATGTGTAAAAGCCGAAGTGTTCTCCCAAGCTACTTAAATTGTACCCAAATCTAATTCATAGGCAGATTCCTGATGATGTGACTTATTTTAAGTAATGAAATTAACATTAGACCCAAAGGGAATTCTGTGGATTAGTCTCCTTAATTATGAGAATATGATTAAATGATTTACACTCCAATAGTGCCATCACTTTGGCATTCAATGGAACCTTATAGTTAAAGAAAATCACAGATATTTCATTTAAGAAAACTGAGCCGGTGTCATGCCATTGCTACTAATTCAGGCCCTCGTAAATAAAGCACATACACACTTGCTTTCTGAATAAGGCTGAAAGGACTATGCACATGACTTTAAAAATTTGCTGACTCCCCAGACCCATCCAATTCTACCCAAAGTAGTTTTCCTAAAACAAAATACTAAAAAGAATTTTTTTCTTATCAACAGTTAAAAAAAAGCAAAAATATATTTTTTAATGTGATTTCATCAAAATAGGTGAGTGAGTTTCTCAGTAACAGATATGAGGTCCTCTAAGGGCTGGAAAGATTCCCTAGATCAGCGTTTTTCAACCGCTGTTCCGCGGCACAGATGTTGCCTGGTGTGCCGTAGGTGCAGACAAGACAAGAATTTTATAATTTTTCACTATTTTGTTTACTTAATATTTCATAATAAAGTAATTATAAAATACTTTCTTTGTGTTTATTTGATTCCTATTCAAGAGAATTACTTTATATATAGTTAATATAGGCACAGAGTTAAATTTTTTAACATTTTCTAATGGTGGTGTGCCTCGTGATTTTTTTCATGAAACAAGTGTGCCTTTGCCCAAAAAAGGTTGAAAAACACTGCCCTAGATGACAACATCACCTCACAGTTTTATTATGAAAATACTAGAAGCCCAGTGCATGAAATCCGTGCACTGAGGTTGGGGGGTGTTCCTCAGCCTAGCCTGCACTCTGGGGAATGCCTGACTGCTGATTTAAGCCCAATGTCTGTGGAATGGGGCCTACCTTGGCAGTCAGACAACCCTCTCACAATCCAGGACTGCTGGCTTCCAACTGCTCACTTGCCTGCCTTCCTGATTTCCCCTAACCACTTCTGCCTGCCAGCCTGGTCACCCTCAACCACTCCCCTATCAGCCTGATCAACACCTAACTGCTCCCCTGCTGGCCCAATCACCCCCAAATGCCCTCCTCTGCTGGCCTGATAACCCCTAACTGCCCTCCCCTGCCAGCCATCTTGTGGCAGCCATCTTGTGAAAACATGGGGGCAGCCATCTTGTGCAAGGGTGTGACAGTCAATTCGTATATTTTGTATATTATCTCTTTATTATTTAGGATGATAGTCAAATATCAAGTCAAAATCCAGACAACACCAATATTTAGTGAGGTGCTAGTGTCTATGGTAGCAGTTTCAGTATCCAGAACAGAATATCATTATTAATTTCAACATTCAAAATTTCTTCAAATTTTAATTTTCAAGTGATTTAGAAGTACCGTATTTTTCGGACCATAAGACGCACTTTTTTCCCCCCAGAAGTGGGGGGGAAAAGTCCCTGCGTCTTATGGTCCAAATATAGCCTACACATATACTGTAAAAAAAAGTTTTTTTACTTGCCCGGCTCTGTGTGGTCTCTGTGTGCTTGCCCGGCTCTAAAATGGTTCTAAATGCTGCTGTTTACTTTACAGGGTTGATTACATGTGTTTATGACTGTGATGTTAGGTTTTAATGCACATAAAATATTTTAGGACACTATTTGTTTCAGAATCTTTTTTTCTTCATTTCCCTTCTCTAAAAACTGGTGCGTCTTATGGTCCGGTGCATCTTATGGTCCGAAAAATATGGTACTTTCTATTCTATTGTAAGAAAATATTTAATTGCTAGATTAATTGTCTTCGTGTACTTCAAAACAGGAAGCATTTAAGAACTAGGTGTATAAACTAACAAAAAAGAAAGTTTAAGTTATTCCATAAATTTGAGACTAAAGTCAAGAATTAGGACAAAATCATGTTTAAAAGGGAAACAAGAATTGGTATTTTGGGACCTGAAAAAGATAAAGTGAGAAAGTAGACAAAAGATAAAAGCATATTAAAAACTTCATTTTTCATATATTAGATCTCATAAAATTATAGAACACACACTTTTATATTGATATAAATATTATATTTCCCTCAAACTCCCATTTAACATTGAAAAAACATAGCCCCAAAGGAAAAATAGTAAACACAATGTGTAAAACAAACACATTAGGAATTTTAAGGTATATTTAACTTTTTATCTTGTATGTTTTTTGTTCCACAAAATTCATTCAGACTCAGTTAAGTCAACAATCTAAATAATATTATACCAGGTGAGGCAAAAGTAGGTTTCTATTAAAAATAATGCAATAATTACTAAAAAAATAATACAAGAATAAACTCTGTGTTTCATGCACTCACACCTGTGAACCTACTTTTGCCCCAGCCTTGTGTTCCCTTGAAAGCCCATACAAATGCCAGAAAAGCACCTGCTTCCAGGGAACCTGCCTGACAATGGAAATGGAAATGCTTAAAAAGAGGGAGCTCCTGGGCAAGGATCACAGTGGTGATTGGGGGGGGTGGGGGGGAATAAAATAAAATAAATAAAAAATAAACATAAATACTTAAACTCACAATAAATATATCTATGTTCTAAGCATTTAGTAGAATTCCCAAAGTGGAAGGGAAATACACTTTTTCAGGGTGTTTTAAAAACCCAGTAAGCAATACCTGCTTTGAAATTGGCAGTAAAATTATAGCTATGTAAAACTTGCTCCCTTGACTCACTATCAACTCTTATTAACCCCAGGTAATAATCAATTCATTTACTAATCAGTTTAGCATTTCTGATTGCTTATTAGGTGCCTCATCTTGGTGTTCTATAGACTCCTAATTGAGAAAAGTGACAACATTTTGCAAATCATTCCTAATAAGAACACTTGTTATGTTACTAAGTACAGCAGAGGGTCCTGCATTGGTCACTATTACTGGGTTTAAAATAAATTATCAGGTAAAGTCATTGCTACACTACCACACACTAAGTGAACAGTTTAAATAAACATCTGACAGGGGCAGAAATAGAATATTGGGGACCATCTATAACTCTAAGAAATATTAATCATGCTCTGTTAACCATGATTTGTTTTTTTTCTGATTAAAGAAGACACATTCTAACCTGGCTGGGAGTTGCAGGTGGGCCCTGGGAGCTCACCTGTAATTGTGTCCTGTTCTCCCCATCCAGGAGCTGCCTATTATCATGGAAATATTAACAACTTTGTTGCAGAAATCAGAGCCACCAGCCCTTTGAGGATCCCCAGCCTTTTGCATGTTCACTAGTCCTTTGAAGACCCCCAGCCTTTGCATACCTGCAGGCCTTTCAAATCTCTAGCTCCCATTACCTGTAAACTGCCCCTTTGGCATACCCTTTTGCCTACTTCCCCATGTAACCTTTGTCCTTCTACTCAATATAAGAAGCTGGATTACGGTGGGGTGTATAGCAGATTTTTGTGGCTGACCTGCTGCTCTCCCATACTGCTGGCAATATTGGAATAAATGCTCACAGATGATTCAACCCTGTCTCTGATTAATTGGCTCAAATGGTAACAGGCAACATGGACCCATTGATTGTCCAGTTACACAGGGGCTAAGTGAAAATGGAAAACAAAATTAGGCAGCATTAAAATTATATCCAGGAAATTTTTTTTAAACAAGAAGTTTTTAGAATAGAAGTCTAGAAGAGAATGACAGATTGTGGAATTGATATATATGTCAACTGGAATTGACATATATGACAACTAGAGGTCCAGTGAATGAAATTTGTGCACTCAGAGAAGGGGGGTCCCTCAGCCTGACCTGTACCCTCTCACAGTCCGGGAGCCCTCGGGGGATGTCCAACTGACAGCTTTCCAGGGAGTGGGCCTAAGCTGGCAGTCAGACATCCTTAGTGCTGCCACTCAGCCGGGCTTCTGGCTGAGCAGCACTCCTTCCATGGGAGCACACTGACCACAAAGGGGCAGCTCCTGCATTAAGCATCTGCCCTTTGGTGGTTAGTGCACATCATAGTGACCGATCATTCCGCAGTTCAGTCAATTTGCATATTAATCTTTTATTATATAGGATACTTAAGCACTAGACCAAGCTGCTGCTCCAGGGAACCTGGGATAAACTATCAGCTTGTAGAATTTCTTTCCAGACCTGTACTTCCATCATTCCAGTAAAAACAAAATTAGCTTCTAACCTCTTGCCTCTTCCACCATCTCTCTTCAAGGAACAAAAGTGGCAGCAGCATCTGGAAAGTTAAAGCTACCACTGACAACTATTACTGTGTCTAGCAGGCCAGGCCCAATGGCAGCCAGAGGGTTTCAGCAGCCTTACGCCCATGTTAGGCCACTGAGCACCAGCCTCAAGCCCTTCAGCCCCAGAACAATGGGCGGCCATTGATACATGATGTCAACTGTCTGCAGGGCAAGAATGAAACCATTTAAAAACGGAAACAGACAAAAAGGCAAACTCCCTTAAGCATTTTCAAACTATATCATAATCAGCGGTGTTGAAAGCTGTACTAAGATCAAGTGGGGAAGGAGAAAAGAGTGAAGGAGAAAGCAAAATCTGCAAAGTGAGGAAGTCATTTATAACTCTGACAAGGTCGTCTACCCACTCCTTGCATTTTAGGTGACTGAAATTTTCACATGTCCAGTAGTGAAATAGCTATATGTTTAACTCTGTGGCCATAACCCACAGGGGATAACTCTGGGAGGCAGAGAGGATGGACAGGTCTCCTCTTAGCATAATGCCAGTGGGGTGTTTTCTATTCTTTTCTTCTTGGCTGATTCTGAAAGATTACCATTACAGAGTCTACCCAGAGAACCTCTTGATTTCTCTGTCTTTGAAGAAGATTTTTGCAATGTTTGAGTTTCTCTATTAAACTAGTTTTCTATGTATTTTTCTGTGCCTTCCACAACTCAAAGAAACATCAGAAAAAGATCCCCCATAATTCATTCCCTACAATGATATGGAAGCTTTTGCTTTGCTTGACCTTTCAAACAAAAATCGGGGATTGTGGCACTATTTCAAAGTAGCCTCTGATATTTATAGTGCTCCTTTAGAGCATTTATCACAGTGCAATGAAATCAATCAAGCTGGTTTGGGGGAATTTTAGCAATACTTTATTTAATTATCATATATCTCCACGCACTCTAAAATCCGTCTTTTTTAATTGAATAAAAGACATGAAGCATTTATTTGCATTATCAGAACTGACAAGCAAGCTTTCCTCAAAAAAATAAAGTACTTTTTTTTTTTTAAAGTACTTATTGTAAAGCTGCTCTTCACAGCTTTCTAGCAACAGATTGAACATACACGTTTGTTGAAACAGTGGATGAAGATTCCAATGGATTGTGGGAAAAGAGGCCATTTACCATAAACCCATTCGTGTGTAAATAGGGCTAACATCATGGAGGAGAGTCATTTCCAGGTGACATGTTCCAATCCGTTGGGACAAGCACTAGAGGATGCACAAGGCAGGAGTACAGTGTGGCCTGTGTTGTGATGGAATCGGTAATACTGTCGAGAGTTGGCAACAGCACTGCAGCTCAGCCCCACAGGTCACTGGGAGCCAGAACCCCGTGCTGAAATCCTGGGGGGATCCTTCCCGTCTGCCCTTGTCATCAAGCCTCACGGCTTCCCTGGTGTGGTCAGCAGCTGCAGCACATGGCCGCTGGGACTGAGGGCTGGGGGAAGAGCTGCCGACAGAGCTTTTGGAACCTGACTTGCTTCTGCTGACTACATGGTACACCAGATACAAAAGGCAAGAAGAACAACATGCCTGTTTTCACTGGCAAGCTTACCGAGTCTCGTGGTCAGAGGGCTCTCGCCATTTCTGCTGACACTCCAGGAAACAGACTGATGAGCTAGGTTACTGGGGGTTATTTTGCTTGGTTTTTTTGTTGTTGTTGCTGTTTTCCAGAGGTGAGGGCATTAAATAAGACAGACCATTCCATTCTGAAATGCAGTTTTTAATAATCCAAAACGCAGATTGAACTAAAGCAAAGCCTCACAGTCATTTGTTCTTGGTGTCCAGTTTCCCCGCTAGTCAGTTGAATGCCATTATTGTTCCAAGGAAGAGTATTCCCCATTATTCGGTAGTAATCCCCTTTAACTGAGCAGGATAGTGTTTAGTACAACTGAAAACTTTATGATTATTTGGGCAATCCTTTTGAATTGATTCATACACTCATTCAACAATAAATGTTGACATTTTCCAGGCTGGGTACTTTGCTAAGCACTGGAGATGAGAAGCAGAAAAATAGCACACTGCCCTTATCTATAGGAGGGTTCCAGCACTCAATGGAGGCAAAAAAACAAATAGACAAGTAACAACAACAAAAAAACTAAGATAAAAAACAACAACAACTAAGATCATAAGATAATGATAACATCCATTAGAAATTCAAGGTCAGAGACCTAAAAGGTGCAACAAATAAAAGAAGATTAATTCTGTTTTATGGAACAGTGGTTGAAAAAGTGTAGGTCTTTTCACTGGGGGAAAAAAAATGACAAAATGTTCTTATTTATTTAGAGCAGACTCTTCTACATTTTGGAATTGACACACTAATTTTTATAACACATACTTCCAATGCATGCATGTGATATTTTATACTTTAAGGAGTTGAAGCTAGTAGTTTTGATAATTTTATCACATCTACTGAAATGACAAGAAGCAATAAAAGCAATGTAGAACAGGAAACAATGATATGAAATTCAAACTTATATTACAATTATTCCCTGATGGAAATAGGAAGGGAATAGAATGGCTTTCTTTCCAGTCAGTATAGAGCTGTTCACACTCAGAGCAGATGACTGCTTGCTTTATTCAAAAACACTGGACTGTGCCGCTTTCGTTTGCGCATCATCACTACTAAACTGTGTCGTCATTATCATCACCACCATCACATTAACAACAACCAACACATGTGTAGCAAAGCCAATGTGCTAAGCACTGTTCTATTACAAATATTAATTTATTTAACCTTCACCTTAACTTTATGGGCTAGGTACAATAGTTATTCCCATTTTCCTGATAAGAAAACTGAGACATTAGGTAACTTCTTTTTTTTAAAAAAATATTTTTTATTGATTTTCCACAGAGAATTTGAAACATCGATGAGAGAGAAACATCGACCAGCTTCCTCCTGCACACCCCCTACTGGGTATGTGCCCGCAACCAAAGTACATGCCCTTAACCGGAATCGAACCTGGGACACTTGAGTCCACAGGCTGATGCTCTATCCACTGAGCCAAACCGGTTTTGGCTAGGTAACTTCTTAACTACTTAATAAGAAGTAAAGCTGGGGGATGAACCCAGGCAGTCTGGCTCCAGAGTCTTAGGTTTTAACTGCTCTACACAGTTTCTCTACAGATTTTTAAACTGCAATAAAGATAAATACAGTAATATAATACCTAAGAGAGTTAATCCAATTAGAAAGCAATGTTTATATTCAGGAAGCAAGGGATAAACCACCTCTAGGTCTCCATAAGTCCATGATACCCTCATACAAATATGTCCACTGCAAAAAATTTGACCAGTTCTTCTTAAAAAAAAAAAAAAAAAACCAACAACAACAAAACTTCCATTTTTGTCATCTAAATAAAGCCAACTTTAGAATATGTAATTCATTAAATTTACCTTAAGGGCAGTAAAGAACAGCTATACCTTTTATGTAATTACCAAAAGACGCTGAACCAGGATTCCAACGAATATCACATGGGATTCCTGCATGTTTTGTGTTCTTTAGGCATCTCACGAACTGCCTCCTATTCATTACTATTCTTTCGCAACTGTGCACCTATTAGATTTTATCTTTTAAATTTTATGGGTATTTCCTAATTATATACCTTCCTTCCCATCTTCATGATAAGATTTTACATTCAGCTTTCATCTCACTTGAATTATTGTGATCAACTCCCTTAAATTCCTGAGCTCCTACTCTATGTCATTCATTGTACTGGAAGCATGATATATTTTTCTCGTTTGATTCTCATAAAAGTTGTAAGCAGGGTTGCAGTATCCACATTAACAAGTGAGGAAAAGTTTCTGAGATTAAGTAACTTGGCCAAAGTCACACTGCTGGAGAATTTAATGCTCTTTCACGTATGTTCCATATCTTTCCCAAGATAGCATCTTAATTTACTGTGCATTTCCTCTGTCTCATACATATGAATTGATTAATAAATTTTTGGTGTATCATAGTAAAGATGCACAAGGTCTAAATCATTATGGCTTAACTTTTAATAATCTATTGCCCACCATAATGTTATTGCATCATATCAAATATGTTCTGGATCATCTACTATGATCCAGATTTTTTTTTTTAAAAAAAGAGAGAAATATATAAACATTTGAGTAAAAGGCTTTAGGTGTGAAAGACTGAGAGAAATAGATTCCACTTGTTTTCATTTCTTCCTATTATAATATTTAGTAAGCATTAGTAATGAGCCCAAACTGAACTAATTGTACCATGTTTTAGGATTGATATTTTCAACTAAATAATGTCTTTTTTCCTAAAGAAAAGTATTTCTTATGGGACATTATTGGGTGAGAAATACAATATGTTAAGAGAAGAAAACTAAAACTGCAATATTTCAAGTAAGTCTAATACAGCCATTTTTGAAATAAAACTTTCTTAAGGAAACAAACATTTTTAAAACTCTGATATTGTCATGAAAATGTAATAAGACTTCTAAACAAAGAAGCATTCATCTATTTTAGGACCTTTTGAAGAAAAATATTCAAGTATTTTGCTAAGAAATCTAGTCTAAGAATTTTTTATAGTTAACTCCATAATAGTCAGATATTTGATTTCCTGATATGAATCAGTTTGTTTAGTTTTGGCTTCTAAAATTATAAATGTGATTGTGACAAACTAAAGAAGAAAGTCGGAGATTGGAAAACAGCTTCCAAAAAGAAGTATAACAATTTGTATTATTCCATACATCCAGACTTCTTCATTTCTTCTTTAACTATATATTTAGTACAACTAAAATACAGAAACATCAGTAATTTTCATACTTTCAGGCAGAGCAGACAGGTTTCTGTAATAATCATCCACAAAGAAAGACATAAAATAAAGGGACAAAAAATATTAGCTGTCATCTCCCCAGTTATCCATATAGATTTCCCTTCTATATACTCTCTTCTCTCCATTGTCTAGTCTGTTAAGTTCAGCAATAGAGAAACAATTTAAATTAAAGGAGGGGGAAACTACATGTAGGTGATTTTTTAAGGTGAGAATACCCATCTACTCACATTTCAAAACTCAGCTTAAGTGTCACCAACTTTCGAAAGCTTTTCCTGCTGACCTTGCCCCCAAGTAGAACTCAGAGTTCCCTTGTTTTGCATCCTCTTGAAATCATGTACAGATATGTTAGCAGCTATAACAGATTATTGCCTTCATTTGTTTTATCTGTCTTCATTATGAGACTAGAAGTTCTTTAAGACCAAATGACATGTCTTATTCACCTTTGATTCCCTGGTACAGAGTTTGGAAGGGACTGCATTAACTAATGTTTGCTGAAAGTAAACCATAGTTAGCGCAGTTTAAAAATGAATAAATTATAAGTATGCCTTTCCCTAATTAAGGCCACAATATTAACATTATTTTTTGTAAACTTGAAATTTAAAAACCAAAACCATAATGAAGGCAGCTGCTTTCCCCAAAAGAAGAAAGTCAGCAATATAAAGTAAGAAAAAACACATTTTCCACTGCAAATATTCAAGATATGGTAATTCCTGGTGACCCAGATGGTTGAAGTATGTTTATTTTCACATCACACACTTAATCTCTCTAACACTACAGGGGGGCCTAACCACTCTTTATGTTAAATTGAATTCCCTGAGAATTTATTCTGGTATGTTATTATACAAGCAATGCTATACCAAGAAACACATGCCAGGTTTTCATGCCCCATATCCAAGCCCATATTCCATCATGTTCTGTGGGCCCAGCAGGACTCACTTATAATGCAATACCAACCTCTCACTCGGTATAAATCAACAGCTTTCACATCCGAGAGCTACCTGCTTGGTGTTCAAATCGTTTCATTTCGTCTGTCTTTGCTTTGTTTTCTGGGACATGTTGTTTAGTGCTCCTCTGTTTTTCTCCAATCACAAGAATATTTTCACATGTGCCTCATTCTTCCCTGCATTTTTTATTTTTAGCCCTACAATTCTAAAAGAGGTCTCTAACATTTCACCAATAACTTTCCAAACTCTATGTTTCTATTTTTCAGTCCCCAAACCTTGTCACTTCTGTGACTCCCCATTATCCTGTTTTTCATTCCACTCCTCTCTGGCCACTGCTTCTCAGTTCTATTTGATATCCGTGTGCCTTGTCCACACCTCTATCCTTGTCCCATTGTCTCTTCTGTCTCTTACCTACCTGACCTAGTCCTACATTGACATGCCAGGCCTGGGCCCTGTATGAGATGCAAACCTGCCTTTCTAATTGTCCTGTGTGTCCACCTGGATTACTATAAAACTTCTCAAATACAAATTTTTTGAAACAAAACTTATCTTCTCCTCAGATGGACACCTTGGACCTCATTTCTGTTGATAGCCATGCTATATACTACTGTCTTTTAGGCTCCAATCTTATAAACTGACTAAATTTTTTTCTCCATTGCCTATTTTGCAATCTATCTTGTATCCATTCTCTCTTCTGATCCTACTTATCCCACCTCAATTTATGTCTTCAATTCCATTCACCTGGACAACTGTAAAATTCCAAGCAAATGCCTAGCTTCCCGTCTTTTCCCTCTCCAATACAATAAAATTATCGAACCATATTGAAACATAAAGAACCTTCCTTAAGGACATGTCATGTTTCCACTGTGCCAATAACCATCAAGGCATAGAATGCAAAAACTTCAATCTAGCATTCAGGGTCCTCTGAGATATCTACCACTTTCCCAAACTTATCTCCCTTTGGGTATTCGGCATTTCAACTTACTAAATCTTCTCTGTGAGTGCTCCAAGTGAGTGTGTTCAACTGCACACTGCCAGCACCAAGAACACTGCCTGCCACATAGCAATGCCCAACAAATATTTGTGAAGAGAATAAATGACAGCAGGGAAGAGCCTTTTACCCCGAAAACATATCCTGAATATTTTGCAAGAATAAGGGAGAAGACACCGTAAACTTCACTAAACGCAGAGTAAGCCAAAGGAGTAATGGGAGTGGAAGCTACTCAGGGAGCCTGAGGAGGACCCTTCCCTGAAAATATTCTCAGCTCTGCTGGAAAGCACATGAGTTTTCTAGGCAAAAGTAAAAGGGCAAATGGCAACTTGCCAAAGAAGCTCCCAGTACTACACACTTTTTAGAAGAAACGCAGTTCCTGCTGTTCCTCATTTACTTAAAAGTGGGTGTGACTTATCAGAGTCATTTGTCAAGGACCGAACAGTTGCAGCATAACCAATTTAAACCTTTCACTATGAATAATGCATCATTAACACGCCAGTCCAAGGATACTAAATGTTCAACTCAAAAACATTCTGGTACCAAAAGAAAAAAGGAATCTTACTTGGTAAAACAAAACATATGTTGCCTGTTTGACTTCAACACCCATAAAACTGAAGAAGCAGATGCCAATTTGTCTAATAATAATGATAAAGTGGGAAGAAGGGTGGGAAAAATCAGCCCTAAATGACTCTATTACCGATAATCTCTCTCTTATCTTTGCTTTGAGATTTGTTTTGTGATGACATCTTTATAATAGGATTTGAACCATGAGACATTTAAATAAACAGATCTTAATTTTTCTCACATACATGCAGGCAGACAGCATTTTTTCCCTCCCCTATCATTTCCATCCAAACTTCAGGTATGTGAATAACAGGACAGTGTAACAAACAAGCTAGCTATTTCCTAACTGCTACTTTTGATTCTGTCATTATAAGGCTTCTAAATTAGAAATCAATATTATACACTTTCATGTTTGACCATTGGAATTATTTCTTTTTCTTTTTAACATATTTTTATTGATTTCAGAGAGAAAGGGAGAGGGAGTGAGAGATAGAAACATCAATGATGATCAGCTGCCTCCTTCATGACCCACACTAGGAATCAAGCTGCATCCTGGGCATGTGCCCTGAACAGAATTGAACCATGACCTCCTAGTTCATAGGTCAACACTCAACCACTGAGAACACTGGCCAGGCTTATTTCTTGACTCTATAAATACTACCTGTCACTGGCTATTTAAATAAAATTCTTATTAACTCTTCTTGGAAGAGTCCCTCCTTACTCACAGGAGCCTATGAGAGCCGCTTTTTTTTTTTAGTGCCTTGGGCTCCATTAAAGGAGCTAGTTTGTCTCTTAAAAATGCCTAGAGCATTATCAAAATACCACAAATATAGAGAATCCAGACAAACATTGCTCCATCCAGGTCAACGTCAGGTGATTAAGGTCAATGTCAATAGTCATAAATCCCAATTCTACAAAATATCTGGCTGGTAGGTAGTCTGTGGGACATCCAAGAGGACTCCAATTGGAGAAGGTGCAGGCTGAGCTGAGGGACCCCCCACACACACACACCCGCCATGCACGAATATTGTGCACTGAGCCTCTAGTATTAAATAAATTAAAATGTAACAAATAAGTTCATTGAGAGGACCTGTGGCACAGGGTGCTGTATTATATGTTTTAATAGAACAAAGGGGAAGAACAAGAAAAGGGTCTAACAAATACCAAGTAATGGGCACCTGCAGTCACCTAGTTTGTGTGGAATCCTATACAGAGTATATTATTAAGGCTGAATATGACTTGCCTTATCAATCACCAGTGTGGGAAAAATATTCCAAGAATCTAGTGGAGACACAACATTCAAGTACTTCAAGAGCCATGGCTGCATCCCAGTCCTCAATATTGCTTCTGTTATTTTCATGCTATGACATTGTTTTTATTTTAGTATAAATATAACTGTCTCTGAGGGAAACAGCATATGCAGAATAACTAAGGTCAACATCAGCAGTCACAAATCTTGTAGATAATAAATATCTTAGGATCCTTGGGATTATCTTAAGCCCTTGGATTGAAAAGAGCAATAAAGGTGTTTTGCATCTGTAACACATAAATTTAACTACACCTATCCCCAAGCCCTCCCTCCCGACTGCCCAACCCACATGCTGAAATAGCACCTGGCACAGAAGCACTGCCAGCTAACCCATGTCTTGAAGTCCAATGGCTTTCTCTGAAGTGATTCCTGTACCACTGTTGCCTGAAAGATAGAAGTGGACTCTAATGTATGTGCACATTAGGAAATAGACTCATCTACAATGCACAGGATCCTTGTTTCACATTCTGAGGCCATCTGCTCTTTTTGACCACTTCAGGTTTATTAAGGTCATTTTACAAATTACTGATTGAGCTACTTGCTACACCCCTATGGGGCATATTACTTTTATTTTGCCTTCTTTGTTTTAATAAGCTCTGTTATTCAAGTATATACATTAGAATATATTTTACTTAAAAATTTATTGCTCTCTGCATCATATGTCTTAACCTGTACTTTTCCTTGAATAATTAGAATTCCCAAAATAGTTAAATATTGGGTCAAGTAGCTGCATGGACTGAGCTATATACTGTTCCCTGATTATTATTTAAGCCTTGTTCTATACACTATTCATATCATTATATTTTTAAAACAACACACCACTTGACTAGAATCCAGAAAGTTAATACAGGAGTTATTTAATACTCTGAAGCTTCTAGGTAATGAATAGAATCTAAGTTTCTTTCTTTTTTTTTAATTGAAAATGCATTTTTACAAAAAAAAAATTATTTAAAACTTGGAATTATGTTTTAAAAATAATTGACACACAAGGAAGGGCATAGTTTATGCTGCTCATCTTATGAATTAAATAAATGCTTTGTAAGTTTCCATCTTATTAATCTTATTTGATACTTGAAAACGTTAGTTAACAAGGTTGGGAGGCTGTCTCAGTTGAGTCTGATTTCTAAAAAGCATCTCTATATACAGTGCACTGTACAGGTGTTCACCAAAATACTATTTTGCAGAGACAAAGAGCAGAGTATTTATAAACTAGAGAATATGCTTTTAAAAGAAAACCTTTTATCTTAGATACTAACTCAAAAAAACATACATATCATAAAATTTAGCAAAAGTGTCAGAGATGTTTTGTGTAATCTACAATGTTTATCAATGTTGGTAGTAGTATCTATGACTTTGTTTTATAGATTTTGTAACTTCATCATTCTCAAAATTTCAAAAATAGGTAATAGATATGCAATGTTTGTTTTCTCCCTAATCTGCCTAGGTATAAATTTAATTTGAAGGTCGCAAATGAGAGTTAAATGTAAACAGGAGTAAACTGAAAACACCTTTTATTTTCTTAGCTTCATGAATCTATCTTTCAGCTATCATTAGATGACAAAAAGAGTTCTGAATTTGCTAAGAATTTGGAATAATTATAGCTTCACAATGAGAGTAAGCCATGGGGAAACAATTTCAAGTTTTGTTGCCAACTGTGGCAAAACCAAACCGAGGTCCCAATCAGTGGTTCTGAGCTTCTGACCGCATACAAGTTGCAAGAACAAGCTCAAATTTAAAAATCTACACGAAACCATAAATTCTCACAACTGTCTAGTAGAAAGAGGGCTGGATTGTTTTCAATCCACACATAGAAGACAATTCCCAGCCAGCTAATAAAGATTTCACCCTGAATATGTTCGCAATGAATATATGGTGTTATAATTCTTCACAGCCTCATACCTTATATGCATAATTTGTTAAACAAGACCAAATGTTATTTTTCCAATTTTATTGATCCAAAAATATAGCCTTCAATCTGCATAAATGAGGGATCTTTACATTGTCTGATTCTGTGTGCATGTGTGAGTGGTGGGGTGGGGAGGGAGGATCAAAATGAAAGTATTTTTGCCATTTCATGAAAACACTACTACTTTTAATACATTTGGTAATAGCTCAGATCTATTGTTCATAATGTTCCAGGCAGCATGCTGTTTCATATTCGTTATCTACAGAGGCCACAAAATGTGTGCCAACTCAGCCTCCCTTACCCACTAGAAACAAAATCAATAATAAATCTAATGATAAGAAAGCATTAAGGTATATTTTAAGGGTAGGACTTCTTTTTAAAAGACCTCATTTTAACTTTGCCATAATACCACAAATTAAGACAGACCAAGTATCTTATCCTCATGCCAAAGAAGAGTGAATACTTCCAGATAGATAAATTATTACGCATCACTTCAGAACTTGGGGGCAGATCCAGGACTAGAATCCACTCAGTGCCTCTCTCTCTCTCTCTCTCTCTCTCTCTCTCTCTCTCTCTCTCTCTCTCTCTCTCTCTATCTCTCTCAGTTTAAAACAACATACTTATTATTTCATGGTCGAGAGTTTAGAAACAGCTTAACTGGGTCCTCTGCTCAGGGTCTAGGAATCTGAACATCAAGGTGTCCACTAGGAATGTGATCCCATCTGAGGTTCTCTTCAAAGCTCACATGAATGCTGGCAGAATTTATTTCCTTCCATTTATAGAATTTATCATGACTGGCTTCCTCAAGACCAGCAGGAAAGAGAAAAGTCTCTAATTCTTCCATCTCTGGTCTCTAGATACTCTTTTATAGGGCTCACAGATTAGATAAGATTGAAGCAGCAAAATTGCCTTTTCATATACTTAGAATCAACTGATTAGAGATCTTAATTCTGTCTGGGAAATTTCTGTGCCCTTGTCATATAATGTAATATCATCACAGGAGCAATAGCCTATCAGCTTTGCCATATCCTATTAGTTAGAAAAAAGTTACAAGTCCTGCCCACAATAAAAGATTGTATAAAGTATCGGCCATTAGGGATAATCTTTGCAGTAGTTGTCAGTTTCTCAGGGTAATGACATTTGTCTTTAATTAACTGTTTAATTAGTCTTCCAGTGATTAATAATATGCCTGGTTTATAATAAAATTTTAATAATAGATTAATAGGTATACTAATATTCAAAATATATAAAACATTCAACAGGTCTCTTTTATCTAAATTGCAATGAAAATGTGAAAATCAAGTCTACTGTAAAAACAGTGATTATCAATAGGTCTTTTTAAAAAGCAAACAAAAACCCCTTTTAGGATATTCAAGAAATAGATTTAAGATGTTTGTTCTTTCAGTAAACCCACTGAGTGTTTCTACCATTGCAGGAACTACACTGATCGAAAATGGTTTATTTATCTGTCTGCCTTCTCCATAAATCTGTAAACTTTTGTTGGAGAGTAGGGGCCTTGTCCCATTCAACTTGGTTTTGATAAACTTAACAACTCTTTATTAATAAAAGATTTTACAGACTACTGAAAAGACAGCTGTGCCTGTACATGGCTGGCAACCGAAGAAGAGGGTTAGACAAACACAGTGGGAAATGTGGAAGTAGTAGTTGAAGGAAATCTTAAAGAAAACATCTGAATTAAAAATTTCATTACATCAAAGGAAAAACTGACACAGAACAAGCAAATAAGAGACCTAATCTTAAAAAGTTACAGATAAAGAATCATTCAATCATCCAGGCAGAAATATCAGATCATTTCAGTGAGAGAAAAAAATATCAGACTGATCTCACCCTTCTCCATGGCAAAATTCAACAGAAGTTAACTAAGTCATGCTTAAAAAAAAGGGGGGGGGGAATGAAATGCCTTTAATCCACTTGGGGCAGGTCAATTTTGTTTCTGATCTTCAAATTATATATATATATTGATTTCAGAGAGAAAGGGAGAAAGAGCGATAGAAACATCAATGATGAGAGATAATCATTATTGGCTGCCTCCTGCACGCCCCTACTAGGGATTGAGCCCGTGTCCTGGGCAGGTGCCATAACCCAGAATTAAAGCTCAACCCCTGAGCCATACCTGCTGGGCATGATCTTCAATTTCTTTACTAGCATGCCTACCTCACAGGATGTGAAAAAGGTACATGACAACACTTTTTTTTATAAACATTAGCTTCTCTTCCTTTCTACAATGTGGGGAATTCAAAGTGCTTGGAAATAAATTACTGATTTTACTTACTCTGTTCTTTTACTTAAAATGTAAAGGTAAATTGCACTTCAATTGTTATTGGAATGATCATTTATATTGAAATCAGATCTACTTAAGGCATTTAGGACAATTACATCCACTAGGTGACTTATTTGAATATACTTTAGAACTGAAATTGCTGAGTAGGTAAAATTTTTTCAAAGATTCAATGGAAGTGACTTCAATCTGAAACATTATATTCTGTACAAAGTTTGAGATTACAAATTCATTATATAAATGTAAAGCATTTTTATTTCAGATAAAGTATATATAAATTTTAAATGTTTTTACTTCAGAATAAAGCTGTTGTTTTTAAAGCACATTATTTTGTCTCTAAATAGAGTTTAAGTTCAAATTAGTACATCTGAACTATAAAAAGCATAGGGAGCTGATAATTTTACATAATTCCTTCTATAACAAACCTTTGATAAACTTTATCCACGAAAGTTAAACCTAAGTCTTCATCTTCTATTATTTCCTTGTTAATGAGCTTTCTTTATTTTTCTTCTACATTCTATCTTCACATAATAATTTTTTTTCCATTTGGCAAGTGACTCTGCATCTCAATTAAATATGGAGGAAGATATCTGTCATCAATCACTTCATTGCATTTATCAAAAATTCAAGAGCTGCTAGGAAACCCCAAAAGTCTTTCCCGAAATTAAATTCAAAATATACAGCTGTAGATCTTATAGCAAGCATAACTAAACAAATTGCTTGCACATGCTGAAATGAAGTTATGTTATGTCTAAATGTCTTATTAAAAATAATATACTTATAACTAAGTGCTATTTTTAAAAAAACAAAAACAAACCTTCTTTACTCCTTAGGTTTCATACACTTACTCTTGGTCAGAATACCAAGTAGAACATACCAGTTTTAAATTCTACTGGAAAGTTTATTCTCTGACTTAATATCATTGAGAATTACAGTGAGTTCACATGATGTGATGTAACGATAAAGCAAACTGTCTTTTGACTCAACAATAATGATTGACATCTTTACAGAATTAATGCACATCACCAAAGTTAATTCAAGGTTGCTAATATTTACAGTGTGGACTGAATAAAGAGACAGACACCCTTTTTTTTTTGTTTTTGTTAATGAAATAGTCAGAGGAAGGTCCTCTCTTTAGCAAAGCTTATATATTGTATGTACAAGAATGGAATCTAAATTTCCTGGTTTCTGTTCTTCCCCCACACACTGTGAAGGACAAAACACAAACTTGGAAATACCCACTAGAAGACAGAATCATAGAAATAGTTGACTAGGAAATTGGTAGAAATAGTTTTGGAATGTTTCATGATAAAGTTGAATCCTCAGCCAGGCATTGAAGGACTTCTATAAACTGGCCTGAAGCCTTAATTTATACTTTGTTTGTTTTAATTCTCCTTCCTGTAATCCCGTAATCAAAATGATCCACATTTCACTCTCCTTCAAAAGGCTTTCACTTTCTCCCCTCTCTTGTTTTGCTCTTGAATACCCTCTCTCTTCTTTTTGTTCCTCCAAATCCCATCGCTCTGTAAGATGCATCTCAAGCTCATTTCACTATGAAGCCTTCTTCAGTGCAAAGTACTCCCTTTGCCCTCAAAACCCTACAGCGATTATCTACAGTTTAATTCTCATTTCTTTCTGACGTGTCCCATATTGTTGCTTAAAAAGTTACGTTAGCCTGGATTATATGGTTCAGTGGCTGAGCCTCAACTCATGAACCAGGAGGTCATGGTTCAATTCTGGGTCAGAACACCTGCACTGGTTGGGGGCTTGATCCCCAGTAGGGGGCATGCAGGAGGCAGCCGATTGATAATTCTCATCATTGATGTTTCTATCTCTTTCTCCCTCTCCCTTTCTCTCTGAAATCAATTTTTTTAAAGGTTATATTATTACAAATTGTCTTTGTACTGTATATGTGTGTCGGTCCTGTGCTTTTATACATATCCAGAACACTTACCACAGAATCCATATAGAGTGCTCAAGAGCATATATCACTTCCTGAGAGCTTTTTGAAAAGTCAGCCAGGCATTTCCAAGACATTTCTTCTTCCCTTTCCTGCATAGTGGCTCATATGTTTGATTAATAACTCTTTGGGTGAAAAAAAGTCCTGTGCAATGCTGTTGTCCTTAACACCAGACTCAGAGGGAATCCATTTTAATCTGAAATAGGCCAGGACATATCACCACTTATTTTGAAGAGTCTGGCTGCTCTGCCCGAACACACAATAGCAGAAGCAAGTTTTATAAGATTCATTGAGCTGTGAGCCCGTGCTGTGTAACTCAGACTAGAACCAAGCCCAGAGCAGACTCTTAAAAACATTTATGACATGTTGGTCAGGGGCAATGGATAGCAGCCCAGGGAAATGGTAATGTGATACTGAGCTTTTCACCTTGAGGTGACTGGCTTAAACTCAGCTTGGGATCACGAAAAATTTATAGCCTTCTAATGCAATACAGAAAGCTATTTGTGACCCAGAGAAAGTGACCATAGACAAGGCCCACTACCACTGGTCCGCAGTGAGACCTGAGACAGAGGCACACAGGTGAAAAGTTAAAACACAAACATACACTCATGCATGCACACACACACACAGCACATCATACACCACACACACACAGTGGAATAAATATTGCTTTCAGAAAAGAACAGATTTCCTTTGGGGCAACGCTCAAGATTCATTCCCATACCCTATATTTCTTTCAGAAGCTGCCTTCAATTTCAGGGTACTTGTACTAAGTGATAGATAAGGCAAAGCTGCGAAAACGTGTTCCTCTTGCTGTCAATTAAAAAAAGTGTAAATAAGTGTATAGGTAAACAACAATGTTCATAAGACTATTCTGGCGCCTCCTATATGCATGACACTCTTATTAACTCCCACAATTTCTTGAGGCACCTACATTGTAATGAAAAAGATCTCATAACTTGGCATGAGAAGCTCCAGCTTGAGTCCCAGCCCAGCTGTGTGAGCCCGAGATTCTCATCTACCGAATGGAGATGACAATACCTTATGTTCACAGGAGGTTCAGAGGGCTGAAGGTTAAGTAAAATGTTGTAAGGAAAAAAAAAATGTTAACGCTGACAACCACTTTACAAATTAATGTAAAATTAGTCACTTTTTTATCCTCTCTGGGGAAAGTTACACTGGCCAAATTTCCTACTCTGGGTCTGAACAAAACAAGAAATCTTAGGCTTATGTGATCTTCCAAACACATGGAGAGTTTGAATGATAAATTAAAAGGAAACTGTGAGACGTGACTTTAATAATACTTTAAAAAAAAAAAAAAAAAGAACACCTAAAAATTACATCCCTATGCCCACTATTAAGATAGAGTTCCAACCCTTTTGTGGATTAGAACCAAAAACCCTTTGACATCTCAACTAACTTAATCCTTTTTCTTAAAAAATACACAGAGCTGAAAAGTAGGGTTGAAAATAAAATCCTGTGTTTAAGGACTGTGTTCTAAAAAAATTTCCAGAACTAATGACGATCTTGTAAAATAGTCTGAGGCAAAGAATATTGGAACCAAAATTTCCAATAGCGTGTTTTTGTATTATTAATATCATCTAGATCGTGGTCGGCAAACTGAGGCTCGTGAGCCTCATTCGGCACTTTGGCCCCTTGAGTGTGGCTCTTCCACAAAATACCATGGCCTGGGTGAATCTATTTTGAAGAAGTAGCATTAGAAGAAGTTTAAGTTTAAAAACTTTGGCTCTCAAAAGAAATTTCAATCATTGTACTGTTAGTATTTGGCTCTGTTGGCTAATGAGTTTGCCAACCACTGATCTAGATGATTCTTCAAAATTTTCATCAAAAGACTTTTCTAAACTCATAGCAACTCTTATTGATTTATTTCAGTATTTCTCACTACAAAAGCTGTTGTTAACTGCTTAAGAAATTTTAGTTGTAAAATACCCAAAACAAGTCAAAGAAATCATCATTTTAAAGGCTCTATTTTTTTGTAATTGATTTCAGAGAGGGAGAGAGATAGAAATATCAATAATGGGAATCATTGATCTGCTGCCTCCAGAATGCCCCTACAGGGAACCTAGCCCACAACCCAGGCATGTGACCTGACTGGAAATCAAACTGTGACCTTCAGGTTCATAGGTCAATACTCAACAACTGAGCTATGCCAGCAGGGGTTGGTCCTATTTTTTATAGTATATATATCTAGTCAAATCCAGCTTAGTGTCTGAAAAGTGCTTTAATAAATGTTGGTTGATTAAATGAAACTATAAATAAGAGATTGAATGAATGAATGAATGAATGAATAATGGCTAATTTAGTCTTCTGAAGACTTTTCTATGTACGCAAAGTATCTTTTCAGTTGGGGACAGTGAGCTCTTCCATTCTCCATTGACAGTTGCATAAAAATACAAAGGAAATCCACCCAAACCACAGGCACATGTTGGATAAGAGATAATATTTAGGGCTGACTAGTCAAACAAGTCCTCATTCAGATCCTGCCAGAAGAACTGAGGTTTCCCAAGGCAAATTCCTGAATTTAATTTTCCTCCTTTCCATTACATTTCCTTGGCACAGAACCGAACTCCATCAGAAGAGGATGATTAAATACATCACCATAATCCTCCTGAACATTCAAGTTCACTTTGTATCATGATTACTTTTTCTTTTTTTATTTAAAATTTTTAAAAGAATTAAAAATTATTCCTCAAAAGTAATGTGTGGCTTTATGTTAATTAACTTAGGAATCTTCTACTCTTTTACTTGTCACAACTTTCCTTTGGACTTAGCTTGATTCATACCTAGTATCTGACATGAGGTTCTTATGTTTGATAGCTAACTGTCACCTTCATCAAATCATTTACAGCATTCAGATACTCCATTTTGGCAATACATTTCATGCCACATGTTTAAAAACTTTAGGATTTCAGACTTTTATCAGTGGAAATGTGGATTGTTGATTAGTTTCCAAATCTTCCCTTAAAAGTCAAAATAAGCCTTCTTTAAGTCATCTGATGAATTACAAAGATTACATTTGAAAACTGTTTTTTCAAAAATGTCAGAAGCTAAAACAAGCTTCCTAAAGATTAGACAAGAATAAATCAATTTAAGTATATACTAATCATGCATTTGAGACATCAGCCCACATTTTTTTCTTATATATTTTCTTCAGGTTTTCAAAAGACTACCATTCACTTTATTCTACTCCCATATAACCATCCAGTATTTATTGTTAATATGGCAAAACATTATCCCAAAGAAAACTTTTCAGCTTGATTATTGTTAGAGATTTCAAGTCCATATAACGAAGTAAGTTACTGAAATATTCAGTGATAAATTAAAATCTCCAATATTTCTCAAATCTTAATTCTTTATGATAGTGAAGAGACATACTATCTTTATATTGATATTAACTACTAACAAAGGATTATAATTCTAGTATTCATGGGGACCATATTCCGTTTTACATGTACCAGAACATCAAAGACACTTTCTAAGGACTCAGCTTTCTTTAGAATAAAGTAAATAATATATATATTTATTTTCTAATAATGTGCTCATGGTTGATTTTTTTTAACCTAGGAATAGTGACAATTTGGTGCTCAGACATGCTTTGGAGAACAAAGGCAAGTCACCTCATTATTCTTCATTAGACAAGAGCATAACAATATGTATCAAATGCCAGGATAGAGATTGAAGGTTCTCCTGGACTCACCTCCTTCAGTGCACACTCTGTGCTGCACACATGCAGCCAATATGTCTGGGCACAGAGGGTTCCTACTACGAGATCACACAGAGGCAATACATGAGCAGCTCATGCTTTTCTTGGGAAAGCTTGGAAGATCCTAACGCAAAGCATCCTAGACTAAAAATCAGCTGCCCTTCTGAGAAGTGTTTGAAAGTATTATTTTTGGATAAGACAACAGTACATGAATCATGATGGGGTGGAAGACCAAGGTATGTATTTGTAAAATCAAGGCCCATCTGGACTTCATAAAGCGATCTCCTTACTTATTAGAGGTTTTTGTCAAGAAAATAAAAAGAAATCAAGCTGTCACATAACCCCTTGTAACTCTTTTTAAAAATATATATTTTATTAATTTTTTTTACAGAGAGGAAGGGAGAGGGATAGAGAGTTAGAAACATTGATGAGAGAGAAACATCAATCAGCTGCCTCCTGCATACCCCCTACTGGGGATGTGCCCACAACCAAGGTACATGCCTTGACCAGAATCAAACCTGAGACCCTTGAATCCAAAGGCCAATGCTCTATCCACTGAGCCAAACCAGTTAGGATGCTCTTGTAACTCTTTATGGGCATGCCCACAGTCACAGAATGAATCACACAAAGGTAGCAATAGAAACTATTTACCAAAAGTAGAAATTTGGTCTTGGCATATACCAAGATTAAGATTTGTGCAGTTTGAAGATGGATTCATGAACTGAGCAGAGGTTTAGGAAAATGAAATGGAGTGAAAGTGTTTGGAATTGGAATGAATGATTAGACAACGATAGAAAACAACTGGGTTGGTGACATTTAATGCTTGTTTTTCTCATGCATAGCAAATAATATGTTGCCTGTCAATGAACTCTGCCCTATTATCATCATTTTCTCAGCAAAGAATAAAACTTTTCTTCTACAGTTCATTATTAAGAGACATGCTTTATTATTGCATATCATATTGCTGTTATCATTTAAACTTCTGTAGATTTAAAATTCCACTGGCCAACTGGTTAACCTAATCAAAATTTTTACAAGTTCACCTTCTTGGCACTCAGTTGCAGAGCTCCTCACAAACAGCGATTTCTCCTACCTTATTAAGGGAGAGTTGCAGACAGGTGAACCATGGTCATTGAAATTGAATTATCTTAGATAAACAACAAATGCCACTTTTAAGATGTAAATAATCATTTGAAGTAATGGGAGCACTGACTGGGGACAGATGATATATCAACTTTGTGAAAGCTTCTGCTTCAGTAAACTATTTCTATCATTATATAAATGCACATACATGAGGCCTCTTGTTGCTCTAGAGAGCATTTTTGTAATCTTTCATCAATATACTTCCTAAAATTTTTCATGATTTTTAGTGTGCTACTTTTCTTTAAGCAGACACAGAAGTGCCAAACTTGGTAAGCTGACACCCAGTTTTAAGACCAAAGCTGATAAACATCTATGAAGCAGAGGAAGACCCTGGGTAATCTGATGCAGGAATGTGTTGGTTTAGCAGGGCTGCTCCAAAACCCAGGGAGGCCAGGGACCCAGAATGCACACCTCTGGACAAGCTGATGTTTGTACTAATGATACCAGCAATTGCTTTAAGTAAAAAGCCCCATAATCCATGCAGATCTAAGGCTTTTGATAAGAAGATAAAGCTACCTATCCCATGTGGTAGATGCAATTTGTTTTAAGTACAATTCAAATGTATCTTCAGTATTATGAATAATTTTCATTCCAAGCGATAAACTTTCTGATTCTCAGAAAACACAATAAAACTTTGATCTTTCATCATTAAAGTCTTCATCAGTATTCTTTATTAGATTAGTTTATTAATTAAACGTCACTGTTAGTGTCAGATGATAATTTCACCTGATAGCAAGAAATATAATTCATCAAGAAGATAAAGAACAAAATGACCCTGACCTGCCAACTTACTCAAGTACAGGAGATTTATATTATCACTGGGAACTGCAAAATTTGAGACATTAGAAAGTCAAATGAAATAATGTAGAGGACATATTGAGTAGTGATTCAAAGTATGATTTTTGAAATCAGACTGTTTTGATTCATTTCTGACTTCTGCACTTACCAGTTTTGTGAGCTTGGATAGGTTACTCAACCTGTGAAAACTCAGTCTCCTTGGTATCTGTAAATGGTTATAAGATAAACTACTTCAAAGGAGGTAGTGATGTGGCAGTGAAGAAGGAGAGAGTGAAAGTGATACTTGAGCTATATTATCAATGGCATATGTATATGTAATACCATAAGTAGTGGTGACAAAAAAAAATCAAGAAGTTAAGACAGTAAAAAAAAATGCAAGGTAATAAAGAAAGAATTTTTTTTTTTTTGGGGGGGGATGCAGCTTGTAAAATCACATCAATGAAGGCAAAGACTACATACATCAAATTTTAAGTTTAATTAGAGTGAATTGTATGCAGCTTTCCTCATTTTCCAATATTGTTTTAAAATGTCCTCAGTCAACTTTAAATTTATTATCCACATTATCAAAATCCTGTAATACACACAATTATAACTCCTCTTCTTTCCAATCCTACCACAGCACTTTTATTTTTTTAATTATTTTTTTAAATATATTTTATTGATTTTTCACAGAGAGGAAGAGAGAGGGATAGAGAGTCAGAAACGTCAATGAGAGAGAAACATTGACCAGCCACCTCTTACACACCCCCTACTGGGGATGTGCCCGCAACCCAGGTACATGCCCTTGACCGGAATCGAACCTGGGACCTTTCAGTCCGCAGACCGACGCTCTACCACTGAGCCAAACCGGTTTCGGCATGCCACAGCACTTTTAACACCTACCACTATTTAGACTTAAATTTTGTCTTTCATGCATATTTCTCTTTAAAAAAAAAAAATATATATATATATATATATATATACATATACATATTATTGACTTCAGAGAGAAAGGAGGAGGGAGAAAGAGATAGAAACATCAATTATGAGAGAGAATCATTTATTGGCTGCCTCCTGCAAGCCTCCCACTGGGATTGAGCCCAAAACCCAGGCATATGCCTTGACCAGGAATCAAACCATAACCTCCTGGTTCATAGGTCGATGCTCAACCACTGAGCCATGCTGGCAGGGCCATGCATATTTCTTTATTAAATATAATCCATTAGACTATGATGACTACACATTAACTCAAACCTTTCAGTTGTGAACTCCCAATCTCATCCATAAGATCTGCCTGCCTGAATTTCAGATAATTTCTTACATGTCACCTTTCTCTCAATTCAAACACATTTCTTTAAAAAGAATGTGTTTGAATTGAGAGAAGGGTGGCATATGTATATGGTAAGGGTATTATAATTACATATAATACCATATACCCCTACCCTATGGGGGTTTTAAAAATGCCTGGAATACTTTTAGGGGCATAAGGGAAATAAAATAATGAGACACTAAACCCTGTGCACTAAGAGTGGAGCCCACATGCTGAAACCAGTTTAGCTCAGTGGATAGAGTGTCGGTCTCAGGTTCGATTCTAGTCAAGGGCATGTACATTGGTTGCGGGCACATCCCTGAAAGGGGGTGTGCAGGAGGCAGCTGGTCAATGTTTCTCTCTCATCGATGTTTCTAGCTCTCTGTCCCTCTCCCTTCCTCTGTGTAAAAAATCAATAAAATAAAATTTAAAAAAAGATTGGAGCCCACAGGTCCATTATTCTGTGTCTTATTTGTCCTCATGTTTCATGGCACTTGATTCTGACATCAGTAGGAGCTTCTTTCTATAAGTAGGAACATGATTCAATAGCTAAATATTCTGAGAGCACACTTCTCTTTATAGAAACATCTATCTTGTTCGCCATCATATACATAATACTAAAAATAGTGCTGACTGCTAATTTAATTTAAAAAAACAAAACATGAAAAGCTAATTTACAAAAAATAAAATAAAAAGGCCAATGGAGCCGAAACCAGTTTGGCTCAGTGGCAGAGCATCGGTGTGCGGACTAAAAGGTCCTAAGATTCCGGTCAAGGGCATGTACCTTGGTTGCGGGCACATCCCCAGTAGGGGGTGTGCAAGAGGCAGCTGATTGATGATTCTCTCTCATCGACATTTCTATCTCTCTCTCACTCTTCCACTCTGTAAAAAATAAATAAAATATATATATTTTTTTAAAAAGGCCAATGGATATGTTTTAAAAATTATTTAACCTGCTAATCTTACTAATAAAAGAGAAATATGTAAATTGACCATCACTTTGTAATGCCCACAGCCAATCAGAAGTGAGTGTGCAGATTAGCCCAACAAAGATGGTGGTGTCACAGTCTATACCATCCGGGTCTCTGGGCAGCATGCCTCCTCAAGGCATCCCCACCATGCTCCACACCTGTCAACCATCCTTGCAGCCTCCCTGTGGCCCAGCTCCCAGCCTCAGAGGCAACCCTCTGGTGCCTGAGGGTTATCTGGTGTCTGGTGTCGCCTTCTACCCCACCCCTGCCCCAGGCTCTGGTAAACAAAACCCTAGTGTTGGAGCAGCCCTGTGGACATGGATGCATGCAGTAGCTCTCTCAGTGGACAGTTAGCGCACCCTGGGCCAGCCAAGGGGCGATGGTTGTGGCCATGGTGGTAGGGGCAAGCGGCTCAACTTTGTTTTGAATAGATGAAAGAGGCCACCTACACAGTAACCCAAATTATCAGATCTCCCTCCTCCCTATCTTGCCAAATCAAGAGGGGAAGGCATAGAGGGAGGGAGTGGTGGGCAGAAGGCAGAGGGCAGAGGGGCTTAAATGAAGATAGAAGTGGACTATAATACACCTAGGAGACAACTCAAAACTTCCCATTTAAAATGCAATGAGAGTATATTGTTTATGTCACAGAATTGCCCCCAATTTAAAAATTTGAAACTATTTGAAAGTAGTATTGGGAGAGAGTTGGAGAAAACCATAAATATTCAACATAATTTGTCAACACTATTATTTAACGATGACCGTGATCGTAGAAGGAATGAACTGGTAAAGCTGAACTCTCGATAATTACAGATAAGAGAAAGGTTAGGTTAGTGAATAAAAGTTGCAGTCAGCAGCAGCAAAGTTTGCTAAATAAACTACAGGAAATACTTCTTAATGCTTTAAACCTACGTTCATGTGGTCTCATGGAATATAAAGTTAAAAAGAAACTGTAAAAGAGCAGTGTGGTTTGGGGAGAAGATTCCTTAAAATAAAGATTTAAAAATATGTAAAATGTAATGGTAAATCAAAATTGTAAAAAGTGTGCAAAAAAAATAAAATACCCATACCAGCTAACACAAACCTCCTGCTTTCCCATAATAGTCATCAATTCCCTTTCTCCAGAAACAAGTCTAGGTGTCTCTTGAACTCATCTGTGCTCTCCTCTGTTGCCTTCCCGGTAATTCATTCCATATGTGTATTATCCCTTTCATGACATTCTCTATCCAGCATGGAAAGCAGGAAAAGGCTACCCTTCAGGCTGACATCTGGCTGTCTCTTTCACAGAGCTGAGACCCTTTCATTGCTTCTCTTAGGTTTCCCCTTCACACACCCTGCACTGATTGAGCTACTGCTGAAATGTTCTTCCTGATCCCCTGAGAAAACACAACCAAGAAGAGTTCAGTGACTTTCTTTCTGCAAATAAATTACCCATTATCCAGGCTATTACCTTTGTAAAAAACTCAAAGAGTAACATGAAATGCACTGCATTTATATTTTTGTAATGTTGTGTCCCCATTGGGAATTAAATTCCTTATGAGGAGCACTTCCCATCATATCAAGCCCCAGCACGATTATCCTGTTTGCCCTTTAGAAATCAAGCAGTTACATTCAACTATTCTGATTCCATTCATTTTTTTAAATATATTTTATTGGCCCAGGGCCAGATGGCTTCACAGGAGAGTTTTACCAAACATTCAAGGAAGAACTAAAACCTATCCTCCTCAGACTATTCCAAAAAATCCAAGAGGAAGGAACACTTCCAAATTCCTTCTATGAAGCCAGCATCACCCTAATACCAAAACCAGATAAAGACAACTCAATGAAAGAGAATTACAGGCCAATATCCCTCATGAACATAGATGCCAAAATCCTCAACAAAATTCTAGCAAATCGGCTCCAGCAGAGCATCACAAAGATCATACACCATGACCAAGTAGGATTTATTCCAGGAATGCAAGGTTGGTACAATATCCGCAAATCAATAAACGTGATACATCACATAAACAAGTTGAAAGATAAAAATCATATAGTCATATCAATTGATGCAGAAAAAGCATTTGATAAAATCCAACACCCTTTCCTGATAAAAACTCTTAACAAGGTGGGAGTACAAGGATCATACCTCAACGTAATAAAAGCTATATATGATAAACCCACAGCCAACATCATACTCAATGGGCAAAAACTAAAACCATTCCCTCTAAGAACAGGAACAAGACAGGGATCCCCACTATCGCCACTCCTCTTTGACATAGTACTGGAAGTACTAGCCATTGCAATTAGACAAGAAGAGGAAATAAAAGGCATTCAAATTGGAAAAGAAGAAGTAAAGTTATCCTTATTTGCAGACGACATGATATTGTATATAAAAAACCCAAAAGACTCCATTAAAAAACTAATTGGCTTAATAAATGAATTTGGCAATGTAGCAGGATACAAAATTAACACCAAGAAATCTATGGAATTTCTATACACCAACAGTGAGTTTATAGAAACAGAGACTAAAAAAGCAATTCCATTTACGATCGCACCAAAAAAATTAAGATACCTAGGAATAAACTTAACTAAGGAAGTAAAGGACCTATACGCGGAAAACTACACGACACTGAAAAAAGAAATAGAGGAAGATGTAAACAGATGGAAGAACATACCATGTTCATGGATTGGTAGAATCAACATCATCAAAATGTCCATACTTCCTAAAGCAATCTATAAGTTCAATGCACTCCCCATTAAAATACCAACGGCATATTTCACTGACCTAGAAAGAACTCTCCAAAAGTTCATTTGGAACAATAAAAGACCCCGAATAGCCACAGCAATCCTGAGAAAGAAGAGTAAAGTAGGAGGTATCTCAATACCAGACTTCAAACTGTATTACAAAGCCACTGTTCTCAAAACAGCCTGGTACTGGCACAAAAACAGACATATAGATCAATGGAATCAAATCGAGAACCCAGATATCAACCCAAATCACTATGCTCAATTAATATTTGACAAAGGAGGCACTAATATACAATGGAGTCAAGACAGTCTCTTCAATAAATGGTGTTGGGAAAATTGGACAGATACATGCAAAAGAATGAAACTAGATCACCAACTTACACCATACACAAAAATAAACTCAAAATGGATATAGGACTTAAACATCAGACGGGAAACCATAAAAATACTTGAAGCATCCACAGGCAACAAAATCTCAGACGTATGCCAAAAAAACTTCTTCACTGATACTACCCCTAGTGCAATGGAAGCTAAAGAGAAAATAAACAAATGGGACTACATCAAAATAAAAAGCTTTTTTACAGCAAAAGAAACCATCAACAAAACAACAAGAAAGCCCACTGTGTGGGAGAACATATTTGCAAATGTTACCACTGATAAAGGTTTAATCTCCAACATCTACAAACAGCTTATACAACTAAATAAAAGGAAGATGAATGATCCAATTAAAAAATGGGCAATGGACCTAAATAGAATATTTTCAAAAGAAGACAGAAGGAAGGCCAAAAAGCACATGAAAACATGCTCAAAGTCACTAATTATCCGAGAGATGCAAATCAAAACAACAATGCGGTACCATCTCACACCTGTCAGAATGGCCAACATCAACAAATCAACAAACGACAAGTGTTGGCGAGGTTGCGGAGAAAAAGGAACCCTCGTGCACTGCTGGTGGGAATGTAGACTGGTGCAACCACTGTGGAGAACAGTGTGGAGTTTCCTCAAAAAACTGAAAATGGAACTCCCATTTGACCCAGTAATCCCACTTCTAGGAATATATCCCAAGAAACTAGAAACACCAATCAGAAAGGATATATGCACCCCTATGTTCATAGCAGCACAGTCTACAATAGCCAGAATTTGGAAACAGCCTAAGTGTCCGTCAGCAGATGATTGGATCCAAAAACTATGGTACATCTACACAATGGAATACTATGCTGCCATAAAAAAGAAGGATTTCTCATCATTTGCAGCATCCTGGATGGAATTGGAGAACATCATGCTGAGTGAAATAAGCCAATCAATGAAAGAGAAACACCACATGACCTCACTCATTTGTGGATAATAAAGAACATTATAAACTGATGAACCATAAGATAGATATAGAGACTGTATATCAACAAGTAGACTGTCAAGTTACAGCGGGGACGGGAGGAAGATCTGGGGGAGATAATAGATCAACCGAAGGACTTGTATACATGCATATAAGTGCAACCAATGGACACAAAACTCTGGGGAGGGAGGGGATGTGTGGGAGGGAGGGAGGGGGTCAAAAAAAATCAATAAAATATATTAAAAAAAAATATCCAACAGGAAAAAAAAAATAAAAATAAATAAATAAATAAATAAATAAATAAATATATTTTATTGATTTTGTACAGAGAGGAAGGGAGAAAGATAGAGAGTTAGAAACATCGATGAGAGAGAGTCATCGATCAGCTGCCTCTTGCACATCCCCCACTGGGGATATGCCTGCAACCAAGGTACATGCCCTTGACTGGAATCGAACCCAGGACCCTTCAGTCCCCAAGCCGACACTCTATTCATTGAGCCAAACAGGTTTCGGCTGATTCCATTCATTTAAATAAACTCAAACATGTATGAAACTTTCAACTCTAAGTGCATGTGAATTTATTTGTAAAATGTGATATGTAAAATTATAAATGTGCAATCATTTACACAGTAGATAAACATGTATTTAATTGTTCTGTGATTTTTTTCCCTTCAACCTTTGTTTGACTTAGTAGTGTGTTATCTAATTTTAAGATATTGTTTCTTAAATTTATATCTTATTTAATTCCATTATGGTCAAAGACACTATTCTGTATGGTTTTAATCCTCTTAAATCCTCAAGCCTTATTTTATGTCTCAGGATATAAACTAGCTGGTGAATGTACATTGGAGAAAGTTCAGCTGTAGAATGGAATGCTCTAGACATATCAATAAAAGCAAATTGGTTGATATATTTTTCAGGTTTTCTATTTCCTTACTTATTCTATCAACTTCTGAGAAAGGAGTATTGAATTCTTTAAATTGTAGAATTTTTCTATTTTCTCTGTAGTTCTATCAATTTTTGCTTTATATATTTAGAAGTTCTGTTACTAGTTGCATATACTTTTAGGATAGTTATGTCCTTTTGATGTATTGACCCCTTTATCATTATGAAATATCCCTGTGTATCCCTAGTAACCTTACTTATTTAAAAATCTACTTTAGATATCACTATATCATGCCAGCTTCTTAATTTCTCAACATATATGTAGTTGAGTCTTGCTGTTTATCCAATATGATAACATCTGCCTTTTAAATGAGGGTGCTTAGACTATTTACATCTACTATAACTATAATTACGTTTGGGTTTAAACTTACTATTTTTGCTATATGTTTAAGTAAATTCTTACAAGTCATGCAAGTACTAAACTAATCTCATTGCTTTGGTAACAGCACTACCATTCGAGATTCCTTAACACAGGACTTTAATTAGGGGCCATATAAGTATACTGCTGTTCTGAAACACTCACCCTTGTCCCCAGAGGGTGCTACAAAGACATCTAATTCCATGAACTTCAACTGAATTCATACTTTACTATGCAAAGCAAGTAAGAGACCAGGATCTAAATATTGGATTACATATAAAGTTCGTTCTTTTTCTTAGCACCCAGTTATACTTTTTAAACTCTGGCTTCACAGTCAAATCCTCATACTAAAATGTTAACCTAAACAAATTCAGTGGGACTTTGGCAGCATTACCAAAAACTTGTTTTCTGTCTCACCTTATTCTAGCACTCAATGTCTAATCTAGTCAATTGCTCCATCATTAAAATAAAAATTAATTTCCCACCTATCTTTCAGGATGAGACACACATACACACAGTTCTGTGATTGTGCCTAGAAAGTACCAATATTTCATCTGCATACAGAACTACATATCTACTTTCTTTTAAATTAGAAAACAAATTTCCAAGTAACTATTCTTCAAAAAACCAGAACTGTGGTATTGGAATACCATTTTGCACTGAAAGAGACCAGAATTACTTGGGAAAATGTGCGGATTCATAAGTAGGAAATGAGCAAGAACTCAGGCATTTTGTCAGACCGGGTAGCAAGGATGCTATCAAGATTAACAGAATTCTGACAAAGGGCTCAAGAGCCAACCTGGATAAAAGATGGGCCATTTGAGTGCTAACAAGGATAATACTACAAAGTATCGACACAGTAAATGATATTAAAACACACACATTATCTCTTTTGGCAGATGCCAAAACACTTTTCTCCCCTGCCTCCATGGAATTCCCAAGGAGAGATGCCTTTCTAAATTTCTAAATGTACCTCAGAAGGTCTTCAAGAGTTATTTTCCATAAAGTCTATATTTACAGATTCTTCCCCTATTTTATTCTAAAAGAAGACTAAAATTTTTAAATTTAGACCTCAAAATAACAGTTCAGAAGCAACATGTATTCTAGTTCCCTTGAGTTACTATAAAATTTTCATCTATTTCTAATGAGAAACAAGAATTAGTCGTTTGCCATTCAGAGAGATGATAAAATCTTTTCACCATTGACAATTGAAAAATGGAAATGCTGCTTTTGGGGAGAAGAAAAGATCAGAGGAAAACAGAAGTGTTGAGAGCCAGGTATCCCTCCCCTTTCATTACAGGACTTCACCTAAAATAAACGGAGAACACAGAGAGAAACCAGCTCTTATTTAGGAAATAATGCTGACACTCTATAGTCATATCAACAAATATCAGAAACTCACAAATTTCACATGGAAGAGGACCATCAACAAGACTACTAATGACTTTTCTTTTAAAAAGACATGCTTAAAAGTAAGTCCAGGCTCTTTGTTCTTTTTCTGGCTGTGTGTGTTTCATGGATACACAGCTTAATTGAGCAGAGGATGGAAACAATGTATAACATTTTTTTTCTTAAATTCCATTCAACTTTCAGTCCCATGTGATTAACTATTCCCATTCTTTTGTTTTTAAAATAAAACCCGAAATATATGAGCCTAAGTTTTCTACAAAACCTATTTATGTACTTGGCCAGTTTTTATAAAAACCTTTATCTTACATTCTGTCTGTGGAAAGAGAAATGAAATACTGTGTTTAGGACATATTTATTTCTATGCACATTCTAATCCCCAAAAAAACACATATGCATAAATTATAGAAACACTTATATATATATACATATAAGTATTAAATATTTCAAATAACTATTTCTGATATAGACACACCCTGAATAACATGAGAAAATACAGAGAGACTGAGTGTGTGTTGTAGATCCAGAGGACAAATAATTGCTGGGAAGAGCTTTTCTTTTAAAGTTTTACATGGATTTATGATCATTCAGGGAGGAAGACAGTAGCAGCTATTGATCACCAGAAGAGTCAGATATCAGCATTATCTCCATGTCTTTTGTATTTCTTGTCCGTCCAGCCACACTACATGACTTCCTTTAAGGCACATTAGAGGAAACCCCTTACTCTACCATTTAGTGGTGAGCATGTGCTACTGAACATGCTCAATACCCCCCATCACAAAGGATAGGGCACTGCAGGCACAGGGATGTAAAGTGCAGCTCAGGGAATATAGTCAATAACACTGTAATGACTATGTGCGGTGCCAGGTGGGTACTTAAAATATAGGCAATAACACTTTGTAAACTAAATGATTATCTAATCACTATGCTGTACACCTGAAACTAATACAAAATAATACTGAATATAAACTGTAATTGAAACATTTTAAAATAATAATAATAAAGGGGGGGGGGAAGAGAGAAAGAGAGAGAGAGAGAGAGAGAGAGAGAGCGAGAGGGAGAGGTTGGAGTTGTTCCCCTTCTCTATTCTTGCCAACCTATGGTAGTCATTTGCTATTTATTTTCTATTGACCAAAAACTGTTAGCACCATTCAACGTTGGACCTTTCTGTTACATTTCTCCTTCCCACCACCATTCATTAAGATAGTTTTTAAGAATTTTTATCTTATTGTTTCCTTTCATATTAACTAGTTCCCATGCCTTCTAACACTCTTGAATCACAAGACTGGAGGTAACCAGATAATCCCAAAAAGGTACCAAATCAATGAATATCAACCCGAGATTGATATTCATCGGTCACCCATCAGCAAACCTCACTTACTCTCTGTAGTGCTTATGTTCTGCAGTCTCATTGACACGCCTCCACTCTCGGTTCCCATAATCTCATTCTGTTATTTTCTCACTGTCCCTGGAATGTTACTATTTCTCAAAGTTCACATCTCTTGCACACTTCTCTGTTAACTGTTTTTCTTGCAGATGTTACTTTCTTCTATGGCTCAACCTAAATATTCATGCCTTCCAAATTTGTAGCTTTAATTCACATTCCGTTCAAGATGTCCAAGTCAATGTTACGAATTTCACGTTGGCAAATTCTCCAAATATTCAAATGCAATTTGCACAAAACTGAGTTTTTCACATTCCTTCACTCCTCTCCCTAACTTGCCCCAAACCCATATTCCCACAGTTTACCCTGTTCCTTTTCATCCTCAAATTTCATCCTCAAATTTCAATTTTCAACCATTGCCTACCAAGAACTTGGAGATTTACCATGGACCCTTACTTCTCTATCACCTCATACACCTATAGAATCTAGACAATATATATTTCTATTCCCCTTTCCATGTTACTTCCACTGTCTTAGTTTAGTCTTTCACCTTCTCTTACCCATACTAATCAGTAACATCCTACCTTAGTCTCTGTGACTCCAATACCCTCTCCCTGAAATTTACCTCTAAACCAGTTCCAGAGTGAGCTTTCTAAAATTCAGAGGTGATAACATTTATCCTCCAAGGATTCCTCGTCTATAGAATCAGTTAAAAATTCCATGTGACACACTAGATCCTAAATCTTTCTCTGGCCACGATTCCATTTTTTTCTAACCTGTCCTTATACACCTACCTGTGGAGTCTTTATTCAGTCATAAATTGTGTTTCCTTAATGTACTGTGCTATGTTTTTGCATCTATTCTGTGTGAAATGTCTTCCCTTCCACTTCTCTGCATCCAACAGGCATTGACAGCTTTATGACAAGTGTGAAAGTCAGAATGCAGTCCAGGAAAATGTTTCTTGGACTGACTATCCAGCAATCACTCTTCAGTTGTCCTTAGCTGCTCTGAATTTGAAGTGTCCATATATCCTTCTGGCTTCCCTCTTATATTTAGTCCTCTATCTATGGTTGGTTGATTCCTTGCTTTACAAATTCTTCAGCCCACACCCACCATTTCACCTCCGATGTCACAGTTTGTTTAGATATTTCTTGGCCCAGTGCAAATAAACCAGTAACATGACCTCTCTGTCTTGACTTTGGAATATTCCTCTGGAACTCCTCTCCTGGACACCATGGGACAGCCCAGTGCTTCCAGTCTAGATTTGGTCTCAGCCAGTTGAGTACTGGCCACAACTGCTGGAAAATTATTCTTATCCTTTAAGTCTCAACTCAAACATTACACTCCTTTGTAAAGCCTTCCCTGACCTTAGTGTCATTAATTCTTAGGTTTCAAATAAATTCCATTATACAGCTTTTATGTTGTTGAAATTACATATTTATTTCTCCATTAGGCAATAAGCTCTTTGGAGAAATAGGTATTATTTATTTTATATCAACAAAGCCAATACTGAATAATGTCAGGAATATAGTAGATGCTTAATCACATAATAATGGGGGGAAATCTTGTTCAGTGTCATTTTTCTATCGTGGATATTCCCTTAATACTAAAGAAATTTACGTTACAATACTTTGGGAGAATCTCATAATCTAATTTTAAGACTAAGACTATTGGTTTCTGTTTACCTGTTTTTCCTCTTACTTTCTAATTTCTTTTCACCTGTTTTTATCCTAGTTCCTTTTGCTTTATTTTTTTGCTTTTAATCATACTAAATAAATATTTATTGACTTAATTTTAAAAAAAAGTAAATGGATGACTAAATTGACCTAATAGTACAAATTAATTACCTCACTATATTCCCATTCTCTTATGAATAAACATAGACCACAAACTTGGTGTTATGGAAGATCTCAGGATATTTACATGAGTCCTGAGGCCCTTCTCTATCTCCCCACCCCATTCTGTAGTGATTTACTCCTTCTCAAGAGAAGTAAATGGGATTAAAGATGATGAGTATAGCCTGTTTTTCTTAATATACATCAAGGCACACATGTTCTTTCCAAGCGAAAGCTTATCTGCCTTCAATAAATATGGTGAATTATGGAGTGAAAAATTTCTTTACCACAAATTCCTCTTCATTTGAAAACTGTATTTATATGTGATTTTACAAAAGATTAGAGAAGACTGTGTTAGAACCTAACATCAAACTTTTCATAGCCAGGTGGTTAAGAGCATAGGCTAAGAAGAAACAGATTTCCTGGGTTTGAATTTCAGGCCACAACTCATTAGCTGTATGTGGCAAACATAGCTGGTCACCTCCCCAGCGGCCATACTCTCCTGCCCCATTTTATTTGTTTAAAAAATCCTATTTTGGTCACTTTCCTCTAAAGGTCTACTTCTCGGAGAGGCTGTGCCTTTCTCCTTCTCCTGGGCGTGACTCAAATTGGATTAAGCCGACCTGGTGGTGGTTTTCTTCTTTCTGGTGATTAGGTAGGCCTGAGCATATGATGCAGTTCTGGTCAATGACATCAGTAGAAGACTGCCCAGGGAGTATCTGGAACAGATTCCTCTTTTTTATTTTATTTTTAAATATATTTTATTGATTTTTTTACAGAGAGGAAGAGAGAGGGATAGAGAGTTAGAAACATCGATGAGAGAGAATCATCTATCAGCTGCCTCTTGCATACCCCTCACTGGGGATGTGCCTGTAACCAAGGTACATGACCTTGACCAGAATCGAACCTGGGACCCTTCAGTCTGCAGGCCAATGCTCTATCCACTGAGCCAAACCGGTTTTGGCGGATTCCTCTTTTTTAGAAAGAGATCTGAGAAAATAGCTCCCCCCACCTTTTTTCTGCCTAGTGACAAAGTTTTCTGCCTATGATGCCTGAAACTATGGAAACAATCTCTAGGGTAGCTGGCCTGGGAGGACAAGACAATATGCAAAGTAAAAAGATGGGGGGGAAGTGGGTCTTTGATGATATAAAATTATTCAACCTAGAGTAGCTCCAGCGCTAGGCTTCTAGTTAGGTGAAACAGTAAACATCCTTGTTTTATTTCATTTCATTTTATTTTATTTGTCATCAAAAGCATACAAGCTGAGAGGCTATGTGATCTTAGGAAAGTTTCTTAACTTCCCTGTGCTTTGTTTCCTTTTTTGTAAAAGGTAAATAATAAACTAATTAATTCTCATAAGATTCCTGTGAATATTAAACTGATATATGTACAGCAATGAGAACAGTTCCTATTTATAAATATTAAATAAATGCTCAAAAACATTATTTTTGTTAGTGATTATTAATGAACTTAATCATGAAACTGTAAGAGTTATTTTCTCCCCTGATGCCTTCAAAGGTTACCTAATTAATGAATAATTTATAAAAACCATTATTTCCATTTTTCTATGCTGTCTATAAAAAGTAATTTTTATTTTTTTATTTCTTGAATGTCTCCTCACAGGGCATATTAATGTTGAAAGTAAAATGAATACACAAGTATTTCTACATTTAAAAAAAATGTATCCTCAAGAAAGGAACGAAAAATGAATCATTCTAAGAAAAATCAATTTTATGTTTAATATAACTTGAAAAATTCATATCATTACAAAGCAGAAAAAAATGAGTAGATATATGATACAGACTAGTCCATCACATCTCCACAAAGGTTTTTCTATTCTCCATGTAGTGTTCTTTCTATTCTTACCCTGGATCTTTTAGAGCTGGAATTTTGCCAAGAATGTGAACAGTCTGTTGAACTCTGTAGCAGTTTTACAAAATTGGCAAATGTCCACAAGACTTGAAGAAGGACCACCAAATCCATCTGAGCTTTGAACTAAAGACCCCGGTACCACTGAGTTAAAATCTGATTGATATGGGCCTTGGCAAGGTAGCTCGGTTAGTTAGAGCATCATCCCATTAGGCAAAGGTTGTGGATTCCATCTCCGGTCAGGGCACATACAAGAAGCAACCAATGAGTGTATGAATGAAGAGGAACAACAACTCAATGTCTCTCTCTATCTATCTCTCTCTCTCAAGTCAATATATAAAAATATTTTAAAATCTAATCGATTTGGGAAAACCAAAGAACTGATTCAGCAGTGTGGCAGGACCTTGCAGGCCTTCCATTTCTTTGGTAAGTGGAGAATCTAAGACTGCTACACTAGAGAGAGAGAAAACAAACAACTGTTTTAGTAGTACTGGGGCAAATATGAATAATCTCCTCTTCTGATGTATTTCCCTGATCTCTTGCGGGGGAGGGGGAACCTCTCTCAACAGCACGGAAGAAAACTGCTTCTTTAACCCCCTGATGACAGAAACAAATTGTTTTGCAGCCCTGGGAAGAGATTTGTCACAAATGTGCAAACCAGACCCTGTATCCTGGACACTGTGCAGAGCTTCAATATCACATTTTTAGGGAATTCCAAAAGGATCCTTTAATAACATGAGGTGATTTTCTTTAACACAAAGCTGTGTCTTGATGGTTTAGATGTATGGATTTAGTGTGTGTGTGTGATATCAAATATAATTCTGTTTTTAGTTTAAGTGGTATTATAAATTTACTGTAATTCTCAAAGCATCCAAGAAACTTTATTTGTATAGCATATGGTCTTTGAAAAAGCTCGCCTCTGTTGTTGTTTAATGTACATGTTTAAAGCCAAAAATATTTAAAGCTAAATAGTTATTCATGGTAAATTGAGCAATAAGGAAGAGTTGGTAACTGAGCTTTAATACCATTTCAGTTGAAAAAATGTTCCTACAATAACCTTTCAAAATTGCTTATTATGCATCTAAAAAAAAAATATGTAGTTCAAAAAGTATAAGCTATAAATAATAGATAAATCTAGAATTCAACTCCTAGCTCTGTCACTTAGCAAAAATGAAGTTGAGCAAATTACTGATCTTCCCTCATTGTCTAGTTCCTCAATTATATAATGAAGATGATAAAAACCAATCTTAAAGGATCATCATAAGCAGAAAATGAAAATACATGTGAAGCACCTAATAGAAGGTTTGGCATACAATAGGTGACCAATAATTACAATATTCATCCCTCAGAAACATTCAAAAATACTAATAACAATGATAATAGTTCTAAAATAAGGTCAAGTGTATTAAAAAGTGAAATAGTCCTCCCCATAAGATTTGCAAATAACTTAATACAACAGTAAACTCTGCATACATCATCAAGGTACAATAAAAAAAAAAAAACAGAATAAATATTCAATTAAGAAACCATAAGCAATGCTGCCATTAATTCATTAAACATTATTGGCCATCTACTATGCGCTGGTGATATACAGATAAATTACACAGGTCCAAAGATCAATAGGCTTACAATTTAAGACAAAGATTTGCAAAACTGTGTAACTGCAGGACAACAATAATATATAAGTATGAATGCAGGATGGACAGTCAATCCAGACTTGAAGGAGAGGGTAGAATCAAAAAAGGCTTTCCAAAGTAGCCGTCACCAACCGGTGGTCTGCGGACAACCGGTGGTCTATGAGATCTGAAAGGTCAGCAGCCGCTGTTCCACAGGATAGGGCATTTAAAAGGCAAGGAGTTCTGCAGATGTAGAAGGGGATGGTGAGTGCGATAGAGATGGGGAATGTGACATCTGGGCTAAGGGAGCCGTGTGTGAAAGACATGAAGACATAAAAAAGCAGTCTGTGTCCTGGTAATCCAAAATACTTCAGTAAAGCATAGGACGCAAACACATTCACCAAGAATATGACACAGGGAATTTCATTTTTGGCAGGCACTAGAGTGTGAGGGTGCCAATGCTAGAGAATGGGGTCTTTTCTTTATGCAAGCCATGTGCAGGACTGGTGAAAAATGAAAGTGGCAATCTGGATGCTAAAATCACTCCTGAATTTAAATTATGGTAGTACTACATCATTAGGACCACCCAATTGTTTGGTCTTCTGAAAGAGTGGCTATATATTTTAAGGCATAAGAAAATTGCCAGCATAGTAAATAATATCAATAGTTTCAATAAAGTATTTGTTCAGGCAAAATCAAACTAAAGTCAAATTAGACAGCTAGACCATTAATTGCTAGAACAGTAGGAAGCAGGATATTATTAAAATTTATGAATATAGGCATCCAATAAAATATTTGTAAAATAGAAATAAAATGCATTGAAATGATTTTAGTTCAAAATCAAATTCACATGTTTAAATAAGAGTCTAAATAAGCTATAATATTCTTGTAATCACTTAGAATCATAACATTATATACATTAGAAAGGTTTCTTAAAAATCATCTTTTCCAGCAGATTTTAAACAGCAAATCCACTTCTAGGGGATTTGCTTGAATAGAAAGAAAACAGATCTTATTTTTCTTCTTTCCTTTTCCAGAGATTATTGTAGGTGAAGTCTTAACTCAGAATGTGAGATGGCATAAGCTACAGAAAAGTATTAGGTATGCCAGTTAATAATATGGATTTTTTTTCAATAGATGGAGTTACACATATGTTGATATATGTGCTATTTGATATGTATGCTATTTTTTGTATTGACAGCAAGCTTCAAAACTTCATGTCAAATTTTCTGAAATTGTTAACTTCATAGATATTTTTACACTTAAAGATGTCGAATTTAGTAAGGAAAAAACAGAGCATTTGTAGGAAGTTTTCATTCATTAGTTTATTTTAAAGAAAAGTGCTGCTGAAAGTTATCTTATACTTCAGGTAGATTATAGTGAACATATTCCATCTCAAGATACTTGTGAACGCTGGTTTAAATGCTTTAAAAGTGATGATTTTGATGTGAAAGACAAAGAACGTCCAGGCAAACTGAAAAAGTTTGAAGACCAACAACTACAAGCATAATTGAATGGAGATGCATGTTGAACTCAAAAACCACTAGCAGAAAGATTAAACGTTGCTCAGCAAACAATTTCCAATCATTTGTAAGCAATGGGAAAGATTTTACCAAACGAAAATGGGTGCCATATCAATTGAACAAAAGACAAATGGAAAACTGAAAAGTCATCAGTAAAATGTTGCTTCAACAGCATGAAAGAAAGTCTTTTTTGCATCAAATTATGACTGGCGATGAAAAGTGGATTTATTCTGAGAATCCCAAATGCACAAAATCATGGATTGATCCAGGTCAATTATCAACATCAACTGCAATAAGAAAACAATGCTCTGCCTTTGGTGGGATCAGGAAGGTGTGGTGTATTATGAGCTTCTAAAACCAGGTGAAACCATTACTACTGATCACTACCGGGTCAATTTGAACAACGCTTTGATTGTAAAATGACCAGAATGGGCCAGAAGACATGGCAAAGTAATTTTGCTTCATGATAACGCACCATCACACACTTCAAAACGTTATAAGATCTTGCCTGGGAAGCATTAACCCACCCGCTGTATTCACCAGACCTTGCTCCTTCAGATTACCACTTGTTCTGATGGATGGCACATGCACTTTCTTTCTGAGCAGCACTTCAAAACATACAAAGAAGTGAAAAATTGGGTCTCTGAAGGGTTTGTCTCAAAACAAGAAAAATTCTATTGGGATGGTATCTACAAATTACCTGAAAGATGGGGGAAATGCATAGCTAGCGATAGACATTACTTTAATGTTTCTCTTGAAATTATCGTGTGTGTGTTTTTTAATTATAAAACCCTCATTATTAACCTGTACACCTGGTATAATTTCAACAACATGCCATCAATTAGCAGTTAATTCATAAGCTGATTATTTTGAATAGATCATGCTAATGAACCCATTTCTCATGCAATATTGACATCTGAGTATAAACTGGTCATAAGGGGTTGTGAGCATGGAAATCTACAGGTTCAGTTATATTTAGAGAAAGACATTTATTTAATACTAGAGGCCTGGTGCACGAAATTCATGCATGGGGGCTGGGAGTGTCCCTCAGCCCAATCTCAAATCTGGGACCTCTCAAGGGATGTCTGACTGCCCATTTAGGGCCTAAACAAACAGTCAGACTCCCTCTCACAATCAAGGACTGCTGGCTCCCAACTGCTTGCTTGCCTGACTTCCTCATTGCCCCTAACCGCTTCTGCCTGCCAGCCTGATCACCCCATAACCGCTCTCTTGCCAGCCTGATTGATGTCTAATTGCTCCCCTACCAGCCTGTTTGCCCTCAACTTCCCTTCTCTGCTGGCCTGGTTACCCCCAACTGCCCTCCCTTGCAGGCCTGGTCCCTCCCAACTGCCCTCCCCTGCTGGCCATATAGTGGTGGCTATTTTGTGTCCACATGGGGCAGGATCTTTGACCACATAGGGGCAGCCATCTTGTGTGTGGGAGTATGGTCAATCAGCATATTACTCTTTTATTAGATAGGATAGAGGCCTGGTGCATGGGTGGGGGCCAGCTGGTTTGCCCTGAAGGGTGTCCAGATCAGGGTGGGGGTTCCCTTGGGGCATGGGGCAACCTGGGGAAGGGGTCTATGGTAGTTTTCAGGCTGGTCATGCCCCCTGGTGACCCAAGTGGAGGCCCTGGTATCTGGGGGTTATTTGTCTTCTACAAGTGAAACTTTGTAGCCTGGAGTGGAGCCAAGCCTCCTGCTCACTCCGTGGTGGCAGCCATTTCTGTTAAAGTTTATGTGTCTTCTATAATTGAAACTTTGTACCCTTGAGTGGAGGCCTGGGCCCACTAGGGTATGTGGAAAGCTTGGCTTCCTCCATTGCCAGGGAAACCCAAGCTTCCCTCCTGCTCTCTTTGGCCATAGCCATCTTGGTTGGGGTTAATTTGCATACTAACTCTGATTGGCTTTGTGGGTGTGGTTTGTGGGCATGGCTTATGGGTGTAGCGGAGTGGTGTTTAATTTGCATATTACTCTTTTATTAGATAGGATGGATCTCTACTGCTCTTCAATAAAAATCACATTTATATTTGGAGAGGGTTCATGTGTATGAATGTGTGGGTTTGATTCAATACTTGTCCACCTGACTATCATGAAGAACAAAGGAATAGAGCAATACTCCACACTAACAGGAAGGCCTAAAAGAGATCCAGAACTGAAGCAGAAAAGCCCACATAGACCCTGCTGCTGGATATTCACCATTTCACATCATATTCCCTCTTCCATGCTAACTGAATTATTGCAGACCATGGAAACTGCTATCCTGGTAATTCATGCATTTCAAAGACTTTCTTATTCATTTGAAAGATGGTGTTGTGTTAAAGGAAGATTAATTCTAAGGAAACCAAACCCTAATGGGTGGGATTGGGTGGAGGTAGGTTTTTGAAGAGTTCTGTGAAGAATCAGAGCAGCCAGCAAAGCTAGAAAATGAAATAGGTAGGGCTTAAACTTCTTAGCTCCTTCATTTGAACTAGAGGGACAGTCACACATCAATTTTATATAGTCTTTCTTTTATGTTCTAACTTCCATTAATCACCCCCATTCCTTTGGCAAAATTGATTAGAACTATAAAAGTTGATTAAAACTACAAAAGTTGATTAAAATTATAAAAGTTGTGTGGAGAGGTAATCCAGCAATTTTTTAAAATTGTGGCTTTTGTTACATAATCTGTCACCCGAAGCCAGAGTAAGAATAATTGCATCAAAAAGTCAATAATTTGTGAATTCTAGCTTCTTATATATCAAACTGACTCTCCGACATCCCCCGAGGGGTCCCAGATTGCAAGATAGAGCACAGACTAGGCCAAGGGACCCCACTGGTCAAGATCAGGGCCAGGAAGGGACCACAGGAGGGCTTCAGGGTGTGTCCAGCCCATCTGACCCAGTTCCCATTGGCTGCACCCCTGCAGCAAGCTAACCTACTGGTCAGAGCATCTGCCTCCCTGGTGGTCAGTGCATATCATAGCATCTGGTTGACAGTCAAATGCCCAATGGGACACTTAGCATATTAGGCTTTTATTATATAGGATAGGAGAAGTAGCCCTGGCAGCACTACGATCTGCAAAAAGGAGCATGAGATATGTAGACGCAAAGATGACATCTCACAGTACAGGTGAACTACTCCCTCTATCTACCTGGTATTTGGGAGAAGGTGACCTTTAGGTTACACATAAAACAGATAAGGGACAGTTGCCCTGATTAAAGTTGAGACAAATTCCAGGTACATAATTCAATTGTCGATCAGTGTCCACGCCTGCAACAGGGGGGGTATCATACTTAAAGACAAATAAAAGGGAGAAGGGGGAAATTTCAACAGTAAAACGGGATCACAGAAAAATGTATGGAAGTGTAGATATGCATAGAATCCCTCATTTGAAAGTACTTATTGAGAATCAACTAAATAGGAGGAATTGTGATTGTTACGTAAAGGGGTTAAAAAGATGAATTTGACATAATCTGTGCTTTCAAGAAACATAAGTAACTTACAGTTTCCAGTCCAGCATATGAGAAGTTTAGAAGTCACCACTCCGTCCTAACAACAGGTAAGAAGTTCAACAAATTGAAAAATCAACAACTCTTTTAAAACTTCCAGAGAAATGAGGGCACAGGGCAAACTGCTGCCCCTTCTTTTCCCCCCCTCACTCCCCCCCTCCCCCCGCCATATTGGAGAAATGGATAGGCAGCTACAGAGAATCACAATTTTCACAATTTATTGGAGCAGAAACCTCCACCAGAATTAGTTCAGGGGTAGGAAAGTCTAAGCTATAATTGATGAATTGCTGAAGGCTTGATGTGGGCAAGTCTTAGAGTTAAAAACTACAGGGGATCTTAGTCATAGGAGGGCCCCCACACTTCTGTGAGTTTTACCTCCAGGATGTCACAGTGAACACTGGAGAAAAATCCCCTCGTGCTTACAGCAGGGGAAGAGGAAAAGGAACCATATCTAAATATACAGAATGGTCTGTTCTTTTTAACAAGGCCTGCCATCAGGAGAAACAATGTTACCACAGCAAACCCTGCCGGCATTATGTCAGAGCCTGCACGGCCTGGGGGAAGGGAAGCACTCGGCTCCAGCCCCCTCTAACTCTCAGTGCTTCTAACATCCAGGGCATTTGCTCACCTAAAGGCTGGGACCTAATAGAGAAGTATGGGATGCTTCCCCTCCCAACACATTACCACTACATTATTCCAGGCCTATTTTTATCACACTTCCTTTTTCCCAGTACATCATTCAACAAAAAATTACAAGGCATAGTAAAAGGCAAAATACACAGATTGAAGAGAATGAACAAGCATCAGGGCCAGAGTCAGAAATGGGAGAAATGTTAGAATTACCAGGCCAGGTATATTTTTAAAAACTATGCTTTATATGCTAAGGACTTTAATAGAAACGATATACAACAATGCAAGAACAGATGGATAGCCAAAACCGGTTTGGCTCAGTGGATAGAGCATCGGCCTGCGGACTGAAAGGTCCCAGGTTCGATTCCGGTCAAGGGCATGTACCTTGGTTGCGGGCACATCCCCAGTAGGAAGTGTGCAAGAAACAGCTGATCAATGTTTCCCTCTCATGGATGTTTCTAACTCTCTTTCCCTCTCTTTTCCTCTCTGTAAAAAGTCAATAATATATATATATGAACAGATGGATAATGTAAGCAGAGAGATAGAAATTCTAAGAATGAATAAAAATAAATGCTAGGGATAAAACAAGAAAAACAACAAAAAGCATTCAACCTGAAATAAAGAATGCCTTTGATGGGCTCATTACTACATTGGATATTGCTCAGGAAAAAAATGATCTGACCTGATAATATGACAATAGAAATTTCCAAACCAGAAAAGCAAAGCAAAAATAAATAAATAAATAATTTTTTAAAAAGCAGAATATCCAAGGCCACCAAATGGAAAAATTAAAAATAAATAAACAAATAAACCACCACCATCAACATTAAAACTATACAGAGGTATATCATATTATTCAAACTTCAAAAAATCTTGTAAATGACAAGGGGTGAGAGTGAGATAAGTGCAGAGAAGTAAAGATAAGGATTACATGCAATCCCAACTGGTTTGCTCAGTGGTTAGAACATCAGCCCACAGACCAAAGGGTCTTAGTTTGATTCTCAGACAAGGGCATGTACATTGGTTACAAAGTTTGATCCTGCCCTAGTCAAGGCCAGTGCGGAATAAAACCAATTGATGTATCTCTCACATTGATGTCTCTCTCTCTCTCTTTCTCTCTCTCTCTCTCTCTCTCTCTCTCTCTCGTCACTGGATTCTATCTCTCTCCCTCTCCCTTCCTCTCTGAAATCAATAAAAACATATTTTAAAAATAAGTTCCTAGCTCATATTAACAATATTTGTTGACTGGATAAATAAGTGATTTAGATGCTATGATTAAATTAAGACAAAAATAGGGTTTAGGTAAATCAATAAGTACATGGAAACACAAACAATAATGTATATGGAACTTCTCCCTTACAAAATATGTATGTAGTAAGATACTTATATTTGGGATTAAGAAATAAGATATTTCGCAATACCGAAAAAATATTCTATTGATGATATTGGTGTTGAAAAATGAAATTATTTCCACATTTGTGTAAAGAAACATGATATATCTGTATATTTATAACTAGAGGCCCAGTGCATGAAATTTGTGCACTGATGGGGTGTCCCTTAGTCCAGCCTGCACACTCTCTAATCTGGGATCCTTCTCACAATCCGGGACTGCTGGCTCACAACTGCTTGCCTGCCTACAAGCCTGATCACCCCCTAACCCAGGGGTCCTCAAACTTTTTAAACTGGGGGCCAGATCACGGTCCCTCAGAGAGCTGGAGGGCCGGACTATATGAACTACTAATTCCTACTGTAACACCTCAGCTGCGCTCACTGCCCAAAAAACCTGGCGGGCCGGATCAGACTCCTCTGCGGGCCGCATGTGGCCCGTGGGCTGTAGTTTGAAGACCCTTGCATCGATGCCTAACTGCTCCCCTGCCAGCCCAATCGCCCTTAACTGCCCTCCCCTGCTGGTCTGGTCGCCCCTAATAGCACTCCCCTGCAGGCCTGGTGTCCCCCCCCCCAACTGCCCTCCCCTGCAGGCCTGGTCCCCCCAACTGCCCTCCCCTGCAGGCCTGCCCCCCCCAACTGCCCTCCCCAGCAAGCCTGGTCCACCCTAACTGCCCTCCCCTGCAGGCCTGGTGCCCCCCCCCCCAACTACCCTCTCCTGCCAGCCTGATCGATGCCTAACTGCTCCCCTGCCAGCCCAATTGCCCCCAACTGCCCTCCCAGCTGATCTGGTTGCCCCCAACTGCCCTCCCCGGCAGGCCTGGTCCCCCGACTGCCCTCCCCTGCAGGCCTGGTCCCCCCTAACTGCCCTCCCCTGCTGGCCTGATCACCCACAACTATTTTCCCCTACCAGCCATCTTGTAGTGGCCATTTTTGACCACATGGGGGTGGCCATCTTGCATGAAGGTGTGATGGTCAATTTGCATATTACCTCTTTATTATATTGGATTATTGTAAGTTATTTGATGAAGCCAGCTGTTCTTGGACCTGCACCTGGGCCCTAAAGCCACCACGAATTATTTCTGTGTTCCTACAACTTCTCCTTCTTCTTGAAACTCCAGCATCTCCTTACCTTTGCTCACTGCCTGACACACAAATGCAAACAGCTTGAGCTTGCACAAACTGAGGGACAAACTGAAATTGATGTAAAATATCGGCATGCCACTTCAACCCATTCTCCCCAGGCCCAGGTTACACACTGACAGCTTTACATTGAACGTTCAGAGGAGGATCAATTCACAAAGAAAAAAAAATTCACAAAATGCAAAACTAGAAATACAAGAGTAAAAATTCTGCTTTCTATGGTCATTTTTATCAAGCTTTACCAGGCACTAACAAGGACTTTAAAATATAACAAATCAGCATTTTTGTGCAAGATGGTATTTTTTTATAATCTCTGCTTTCTATTTAATCAGTGTTTAATTTTATACAGCAAGATAGTCATTCAGCTTCCCCTCCCCATCCCATGTATTTCTCAGCATTTTACCCTGACTTAAATTGAAGGTTTTAATTAATGTCCTAAACTGTAAAGTTAAATTACACCATGCAATTATGTGGGCAAAGCACTCAATGGAAGCTAGACATTATTAGCTATATAATTATCCTCTAAAATAAAAAATCTAAAATATATGATTTTGTGAAATTTTCCATTCTGGTTACAATATGTCCTTAATGATACACAAATTTTTTATTTTCTTTTTCTGTTCTAAAAAAAAAAATGTTTTTAAAGAGAATATTACTAGAGAACATACGTTCACAAAGAAAGATGAAAAAATTGACGTGATTTATTTATTCTTGTTACTTTCTTTGCAGAGTCTAGTCCTTTATTGCCAGTGGAAGATGAACAATTTCCATACCTTATTTTTTTAAGGTGGGTTAACAGTTGAAAAGTAATGAAGTTTCCCTTCTCCAAATGCTGAACAATAAATGCAAACTGGTCCATCTCAATTTGTATTGTTCTATTCCTGCAGAGATTTCTACCCTAAATTTAAGAAGCAAAACACAAACTTATATAGCCACATAATTCAGGTCTAATCATTTGTTATCTTCTTTGGATAGAAAATTATAGCAAAAAAAAAATAACTTTTATTTCCCCTTTTACTATATAACTGGTAATTTCTCGATGAATACATTTAACTGCGCTTGATACTTGGGTAAGTGCCCCGAAAGTTTAAAGTAGCCTATTTATCATGCTTGTTTAATACTTAGGAGAATTTTTAAAGGCAAAAAGTATCTCAGTTTCCCCCCCTAGAATAACAACCACCACAAATTAAGCAGAAGTAGTCTGAGATGAAACTCCAACTAACAAGATCCTACTTTCCTATAGAACCTACGTCCACAGCTGGGAAACTTCTTTCCTAAGTGCTATCAAAGGGATGTGCAAACCTAAACTTTATCCTACAACTGTGTGGAGAGAAGACAGATAGAACATCGCTATCTTTTAGGGAATAAACTATAATGGTATCCCATCACTAATGACTGCAAAGATGTTTTTAATCTAGGTAGTCCATACAATACACAGATTTATCCACAGCAAAAGGGAAAATAGCTTTAAATTACAGAAACTTTGTGCTAAGTACAGCTGGCAGGGTGCTGAACACCCCATTTCTTTTAATGGGTGTTTTCATGCCCAGGCTAAAGCTCCCTGGAATGAATCTTCAAAAACTGTGACTAAAATAGGCAATTTCAACATAGCTTCTTAAACACAGTGCTTTTGGGGTATAAAGCTCAATATACTCTATGAAATGCACTTCATTTCTCTATGAAATTATTAACCTTAAGGTTTTTGTGCCCAGGATCATTGGCTAAGAAGGCTAGCAGTTGTTAGGGAGAGTGGTGTAACATCATTATTACTGTAATCATCACCCATTTTCGGCATTTTGAATCAGTCATCTGTCTCCATTGGAGAGTAAACTGAAGCGAGAAGAACTCTGGTGGGAAATATGTGACAGTAGTCCCACTTCTGAAGCCCCAAAGGCTGCTAAGGTGAAAACTGCAATTGGTAGTAGATACAAACATAGGAAGATGAGAAACTGAACATGATTTCAACAACAAATTGAAAACAAACATTGCTATTTTCTAGTAAGAGTAAGTAAGCAATATTCTGTGACTTTAAAATTCTACCAATTAACAGGACCTGCTTTGAAGACAACAGAAAGGGTAGACATAATTACTCTAATTCATATTCCAACACAAAGTTTTGTTCTCATTCACCAAGCTCTTTAATTATTTCCTGTGTGCTTTGTTGTGCTGTAGTATCTTTTTTTTAGGAAGAAAATATGCATGTGGGGAAATTTTCATTATTTGGCTAATTGAAATGAAAAGGGGTTTTAAAAATCCAATTTTTTTTCTCTCAGAAATCCGTGGTAAACAGGAAAAGCACACAAATGAAAAACATACTTTCTCGGTAAATCTTGACATTCTTTCTAAAAACAAGAAAAATTGAGTCATTAGAGGCCAATTTACTCTTTTTATACACTTCTTGTAAATCAAGAATATCAAGAAATCAGAATATATTTGCAAACGATTAGATCCACATTTTAAATTCACCTCTGGAAACAAGAAGGTAGAACAAAGCTCCCTAACCTGGTCTGCTCTGATTTGAGAAAAGAATTTCAAAATATTTCATTACCATATCACCATGTCCTGTACTGACAGTTAAAGACCAAACCTCCAATATCTACAGGGAACTTATACCACTTAACAAAGGAAAATAAACAATCCAATTAAAAAATGAGAAAAGGACCTCAATAGACACTTCTACAAAATAGACACATAGGCCAAAAGGCATATGAAAAAGTGATCAAAGTCACTACTTATCCGAGAAATTTAAATAAAAAGGACAATGAGATACCATTTCACATCTGTCAGAATGGCTATCATCAACAAATCAACAAATGACAAGTGCTGGTAAGGATGCGGAGAAAAAGGAACCCTGTGCACTGCTGGTGGGAATGCAGACTGGTACAGCCACTGTGGAAGACAGTATGGAGTTTCCTCAAAAAACTGAAAATGGAACTCCCATTTGATCCAACAATCTCACTTTTAGGAATATAACCCAAGAAATAGAAACGCCAATCAGAAAGAATACATGCACCCTATGTTCATAGCAGCACAATTTACCATAGCTAAGATTTGGGAACAGCTTAAGTGCCCATCAGCAGATTAAGTGGATTAAAAAGCTGTGGTACATCTACACAATGGAATACTATGCAGCTGTAAAAGAACAGAACTCTTACCAGCATGGATGGACCTGGAGAGCATTTTGCTAAGCAAAATAAGCCAGTCAGAGAAAGGTAAATATCACAGGATCTCGCTCACATGTGGAATCTAATGACCAACTTAAACTGATGAACAAAAATAGACCCGGAGAAATAGAAGCATGGAATAGACAGTCAAACCTCAGAGGGAAGGCAGGGGAGGGTGAAGGGGGGGAAAGGGATCAACTAATAAACTCATATGCGTGTATGCATAACCCAGACAATGTGTGGTAAAGGCTTGGAGAGGAAGATGGGGGAGAGAGCAATAGGGGTGGGGGTGGGGGGGGGAGAAGGACATATGTAATAGTTTCAACAATAAAGGTTCATTAGAAAAATAAAAACAAAACAGAATAATGATGTTAAAACAACAGAAACTCAAACCAGTGCACAATTTTAAAATATTCCAAAGTACAGCCTATCTTTCTGTTTTAAGGACAAAAGAAATTCTCATACCAGATTATCAACTACAGTCTAAGAAAATGTCTACTGCATTTATTCAAAATATCAAAGATGACGTGTTAACTTTTATTTTAAAAGCTATGGGATATTGCCTCATAGCATCTTTCTCTCTTTGCGTCATTTTACATTCTTATTTACCAACGCATTTTTTTCACTCATTTAAAGAATTAGATAAAAGCAATAACAGAAGTGAAGAAAATGATAAGTGCTTCAAAATACCAAATAAGAATTACTCCTGATCAGGCAGAATATTGCACTGGTACTGTATGTTGTCTCCTAGCCATAAATATTCTAAAGTGCTTTGATACATTTGAGTATTAGAACCATGTCTTCAATCCTTAGTATGTGCTGTTCAAATTAAACATTCATAAGGCATAGTGAAACTTCAACTATTTCTTAGTCATAATTTGGTCCATTGTTCTTTCCAATATTCAAAGAAGGCATCAGTGATTGAAGCATAAGTAAATTCTAGCTGAAACAGTATGCTAAACCAGAAAACTCGTTGATTTTGGATTCAGTGGTGTGCATATAAACACGGCTTCATGGTTTATTAGTTGGGTAACCTCAGATAAATTACTCTCTGAGCTTAGATGCCTCACACATAAAAGAAAAAAATAGGTCAATAAAAAAACAAAACCTTAGGGGGGCTAGCAGGAAGACTAAGTGGGCTAAAAATCACTTAGTACTCTGTGAACAGTAAATGTTAGCTCCTTATATTTGCGATATTGTGCCTTTATGGTCTATGTTGTTATGCACAATGTGGATCTAACTAGTAAAGAAATACTATTGAATGTGATGGTGGTGTGATAGCCATAAACAGAACTGGAGTGGGGAACAGTGTAGAATATTGATCCTGTACACATCACAAACTTAAACACAACTTCCAGACACCTGTGTAAACAAAAGAGGAGCTAATGGCAACACTCATACTTTATGTGTGTTCAGTTTAAATAATTTTAAATATTTCATAAAAGAAACAAATAAGATTTAAATAGTCAAAAATGATGAGAAATGACAAAAGTATTCCCTGACATGCCTCCTCTGGTCTCTAAAGTTAGGCTACATTTTATTATTTTAGCCCCTGAGTCCCTACCTCTCCAAGGAGCATCTCTGCCGTAAGTCATGGGAGGGACTTTGCCTAAATGGTGTTTGCCTTCTCTGTGCCCAAAATATGCTTGACCAGCGTGGTTAAGTGCTTAACCTGGGTCAAGGGAGATCCTAGCTCGAGCTATGCTAGTCCTGGGAGCCGATCATGACGAGGCTGTTACCTGGCTGTGCATCCTGGAGTAGGTGAGTGCAAGACTAAAGCCAGGGCCCATGGTAAAATAGAGTAGAAAAACAAACTTTCTTAAATGGTGATTTCAGGGGATTGTCTGCTAGCTAATTGCCAGAGTTTCCTTTGGAGAAGGGAGAATCAGAGAAGCTCCCATCCAAGGTCCCTTCTGGCTTGTCTGCTCTGCCCCAGACCAGTGTTACCTTTAGAACATGAGAGCCTTGGTAAGAAGCATGTTGTACTCTAACAGTGTATGAAACTGGACAAACTGTAAAACACGATTCCAAGCCTGGAGAGTCTGATTCAATAGTCTAAGGGAAACTGGACTGTGCATTTTATAAAAGCTCTTCAAGTGATTCTATGTAAAACCAAGTTTGGGAATAAGTGAAATAAAACATGGTTTTTATTTACTTGCATTTTATTTTGTCAAATAATTTCTATGCCGAAACCAGTTTGGCTCAGTGGATAGAGTGTCAGCCTGCGGACTGAAGGGTCCCGGGTTCAATTCCGGTCAAGGGCATGTACCTTGGTTGTGGGCACATCCCCAGTAGGGGGTGTGCAAGAGGCAGCTGATTGATGATTCTCTCTCATTGATGTTTCTAACTCTATATCCCCTCTCTCTTCCTTTCTGTAAAAAGTCAATAAAATATATATTTTTTAAATTCTATAACTTTTGAGTCAAATTTTAATTGCTGTTTTCAAATCTAACATATAAAATAATTTCCCATTTTCCTCAACACTAAATCATAATTAAATGTTATAGAAAGATAACCCAAAAATGTTCAGAGAGGACAATTTATGATTAACATAAGCAAAATATGAGTTAAAACATGATGAGATTACAATGAAGCCTGGGCCAAGCTAATATGGATTTGTGAAATTTGTCCCAGTCCCTTGACAGATGTTAAATATTACCTTATCACCTACATAATTCCACAGCATTTCTGCTAATAAACTACACCATATTTCATATTAAAATAACAAGTTGTAGGAGATTATATAGACTTGGATAAGTTTATGATACTCTAGGTTGTCCCCTCTCTTGCATAGATAATGTTCTTTAAGAATAAAAGAATTGTGGAGTTCTGAGATGAGATAACAGAAAGTTTCTTGGCAACTCATTATTTATTAAACCCATCTTTCTACAGAATATACACACATTAGTCAATAAAAATGCTCTGACCAGAGAGACTATGACATACTGATGAGAATGATAAATGTATTTTTTAAAAATAAGTATTTAAATCTTAATTCTGTTTCAACTAGTACTATTTACATAATATTCAGTAGATCTGGACACTGCAATAGGTACTAAAAGGTAACATAAAGACATGCAAAGTCCTTGCTTTCAAAATACTTAAAATATAGCTGAGAAAAGAGAGTGTACACTTAAAAAAAGGACACATAATAAAAGGTAGTCTATACATAGATATCAAAATAAATGACATGGAAAAAATAACATAAGAATTCAGGCTAGAAAGATAAAAATGTAGGATGGCGTGATTATTCAGGATGATTTCCAGGAGTTGGAAATTATCCTGAATCCTCAACAATATTTTTATAGCTGAAAAGATGAAGAAGAGAAGCAAACAAAAAAATAGGCTTGAGCAAAATCACAGATATGAGCAGTGAGTATGCCGGGTTCAAACAAACAAGTTAAGAAGGAGAATTTGGCTATTGTTGTTGGCCTTCATTTAGAGGAACCATGGGGCAAAGCAGTGATAGCTTCCATGGGTTAAGGTGGGCAAGGAAGAAGCACCTTAAAAACTAACTAAAATATTTGGACTTTATCCTGGTAGCCAGTGGTCATCAAACATTTTTCAACATGTACCCCTTTCAATTTTGAACCTATATTTATAATATGTTTATCTATAAATTATACATTACTGAACTATCCTATCTAATAAAGAGGGAATATACAAATTGACCATCACACCATCACAAAGATGGCTGCACCCACAGCGGAGGCAGGATTTTCATTACACAAGAAGGCTGCACCCACAGTGGAGGCTAATAATGAGCCTTAATAAGCAATCAGCAGGGACCTGAGTCTAAGCCCCTGCCTGGCGTCCACCATGGAAACTAAGGCTGCGCTCCCCTCCCACCTGTCAGGGCTTGACAGGGACCCTGAGACTGCATCCCTCCACCCGTCAGGGCTTGACAGGGGACCTGAGGCTGCGCCCCTGCCTGGCTGGGTTTGACAGGGGTTGGGCCAGCTGGGTTTGGATCTCAACCAATGGGGGTGGGGCCAGCTGGGTCTGGCACAATTTCTAGGCACACGTGGGTGGGTGGGAACTTGACTCTGGGTCCCACAGCACACCCCAGACTCTGACAGGAGGAAGATTTTCATATACATTTTACTAATTTTCTTTCACCTCTGACATTTCTATTATAGAGATAGGGCAAACAGCAATATTAAAGTATTTCCTCTAATTATTCCCTTTTAATGTGCATGAATTTCATTAGTTTATAATTAATAAACAAAACTGGAGATTTTAAAAGAATGATATAAAAAAGAATGATATAAAAGAGGAAGGAATATGCTAATTGATTGCCATCACTCAAAGATGGCAGCACCCAAAGCCACAGGACCCTCAGCCACTCTGGAGCAGCAGGCACATGACAAAGCTGGGCCTGCTCTCAGGCAGATCAGGCCTCTCCGCACACCTGCCTACAGGGTCCCCCAATCCTTTCAGCCCCTCAGCTGCCCAGGGTTGGCCCAAGGCGCAAGCAAGCCTCAGATGTCGGCTGCCCACCTTCCCAGGACCAGCCTGAGACACAGGCAAGCCTCGGATGGTGGCTGCCCAGCCATCCAGGGCCGCCCAAGGCTCAGGTAACCAGGGCCGGCCGAGGCTTATGCTATGAGCAGTGGCAGCAGCAGAGGTGTGATGGCACGTCACCTTCCCCTGATTGCCAGATCACCTCCTGCCCCTGAGGGCTCCTAGAATGTGAGAGGCGGAAGGCCAGGCTGCAGAAGCCCACCCTCCAGTGCATGAATTTTCATGCACCGGGCCTCTATTTCTATATAATAAAAGCCTAATATGCTAAGTGTCTGGTCATCCAGTCATTGTTCAACTAATCAAAGTATAATATGCTAAGGCCACTCGCTATGATGTGCACTGACCACCAGGGGGCAGATGCTCTGACTGGTAGGTTAGCTTGCTGCTGGGGTCCAGCCAATCAGGACTGAGAGAGATGAGCCAAACATGCCCTGGAGCCCTCACGTGGTCCCTCCTCAGCTGGCCAATCTCCCGCATCCCATGGTGGGTGGGTAGGTGAGAGGTAACCAACCAAGGACCATCTATAATAATCTATAATAATAAAAGCATAATGTCCTAATATGACTGGACATCCTTCTGGGCGAAGCCAGGGCTGCAGCCACAGTGGCTGTGAGGGAGGGATCAAGGCAGCCGCTGTGACTGTAAAGGCCTACTCTTGCATGAATTTTGTGCATCAAGACGCTCGTCCTATATAATAAAAGGCTAATATGCAAACCGACTAAACAGCAGAACAACCGGTTACTATGATGCACACTGACCACCAGGGGGCAGATGCTCAATGCAGGAGCTTTCCCCTGGTGGTCAGTGCACTCCCACAGAGGGAGTGGGCCTAAGCCATCAGTTGGATATCCCCCGAGGGGTTCCGGACTGCAAGAGGATGCAGGCCAGGCTGAAGGACCCCCCAAGTGCACAAATTTTGTGCACTGGGCCTCTAGGTCTAAATAAAGATTTAAACATACTGCTGTATTGCTGCCTGGCTTAATCAGATTAATCTTTGGCAGAGTATATGTTTTGGTTTTTAAGACCATATATTTTACAGATATCTAATGGGAATAACTAAGAGAGAGGTTTTGATTTATTGAAATGCACTTTATGATGTTATGCATTATTTTCTGAAGATAAGGAATTAAAAGTACAGATTTTTTTTTTCATTTTTAGGAAATACAGAAATAAAAAGGATAGCTTTAATAACCACTGCTAATAATATAATCCTTTAAACCTTCCAGGTTCATAACTTACTTTGTAGAAATATGTTGTTTTGATTTTTCCACTAGCACATAATGAATAGTAGTGGTATTCTGAACTGAGGATTAATTCATGGTGATCTACCATGGCACAAAAATGGGAGTATTAGTTTTACATATTAGTGTATATTTTTCCTAGTGAAATACTTGATTTGTGGACCTGACTTTTTCCTTCTGAAAATGACTATATTTATTATTATTTAGAAACACAACTTTTAATATAGAGCCCATTTATAACATTAATTAGAACAGCATCTACTGCCATCAGACTAGAGCCATGGACCTATCAATGGGTCTATTCTACATTCCCACTTTCAAAACTAAGATATAAATCCTTTCTTTCTTAACATAATATTTAGTGTAAAATATCTGTAAGGAAACTAATTTTATAATTTTAATTTGTACAAGCATTAAATAAATAATATATTTTTATAGTTACATATTAAAGGAAGTTTTGCTACTGAGACCCAAGTAATAGAAGTAAAACTTTGACTGAAACACTAGATACCATTTTAATATTATTATTTAAACAACTGTCTAGTATTTAACATTGTGACTTTTTTTTTTTCATAACTCTACCTAATAAGGGCTTGCCCATGAGAAAATGTTGAAGAAGAAATATCCATAGTACAATTTTTAAAAATCATTAGTAGAAATTGAATCATTTGCCAAGAAAGGGCTCAACTGGTTCATTGTTTATCAGGAATGTCTTTTCTCCTTACTAAAATGTTCATGTAAGTATCAATGGTTATTATAGAAGCATGTATTGGCAAAATGATGTAAGACCTATGGAGGCAGGAATTCATTACCTTTTTAAAAAAATTGCTATTGAATTCTGTATGCAGAATGGTAGTTAGCATAAAGTAGGTACACAATAAATATTTTAAAGTGAAGAAATGGATAAACTGCTTAAATCTATTAATTCACCTTTTCCTTCAACAAACATTTATAAACATGTAGAGATAATATATAGACACTAGAGATAAAGAGATGATTCTCACCTTAAAAAACTCTTGGTCAATGAAAAGAAAAGAAAAAACAAATAATAATGGTGAACCATGGAAAGTGCAATGATTTAGATTTTTCGTAAAATATTATGTGTACACATTGAATATATTTTTGGAGGATGGTGGAGAGAAAGATGTGGATCAGGAAATATTTCTTGAAAGAAATGAGCATTAAATGAGAAAAAACTGTCACTGCCACCCCCCCACCCCCCCACCCCCCCGCCAAAAAAAAAAAAAAAACAAGGTAAAGAACACAGGGTAGAAGAGATGAATAGGGGAACAAGGAAAACATATGTACTATTTATAACAATAAATATTTAAGTTAAAATAAATAAATAAATAAATATGTTCATTACTGAAAAGAAATAAAAAGAGAATACTGCAGACAGAAAAGTGCTAAGATGAGAAAAAGAAGGGGATGCTAAAAAATGACAAGTTCCACATGGCTGTGGATTCAATGAAAGGTTGGAAATGGAGACAGAGGCCAGATCATAGAACTAATTTATGTTTTCTTATGCATAAAGGGAAGCTTTTAAAATTCTTAAGTGGGAGATGATAGGCTTTTTATTAGATAATTACTCTGGCAACTATATAAAAGATTATACTACAGTCATCAAGTAGAGGATTAATAAAGGCTTGCACTAGCATAGTAGCATGTTCAAGGAGGTGAGTATCTGATCCCCACAATGCTTCCGACAGCAATTCTTGATCTCTAAAGTCTATTAGAACCACATATGGGCCTGTTTCAAACTATCCCCACTTCCTCTAAAGATTTCCTCTAAGGACTGCACCCCAACCTCCAGTGAGACTCACTGACATTGTCACCTAATATTAATGATGCTGTAACTGTGTTAAAGCTCTCGGGTGTTTTGGGGAGGAAAAGGTTGGGAACCACATAGTTAGAAAGATAAACTCACTTGATCTTGGTAATTAAATAATCACATAGAGAAGTGGGTTTTGGAAAAGAAGGATTCTAGAAACAATGTGTGAACTGGATGGATGGTAGAACCGACAGATGGGAGGGGGAAGAAAGTACAGAGAAGAAGAAAGTTTAGAGTTGGAGGTGCTTGCAGAACATGTGGGTGGAAAGGCCAAAAGGAATCTTATATAATAAAAGCCTAATATACAAATCAACCGAACAGCAGAATGACTGGTGGAACAACTGGTCACTATGATGTGCACTGACCACCAGGGGGTGGACACTCAATGCAGGGGCAGCTTCCCCCAGCCTGCAGGCCCCAGGCCAGCCAAGGTGGGTGTAAGAGGGGGTACGGGGTTCAGGGGAAGGGGGGGGAGTGGAGAGGGCCCTCAATCACGGCACTGGCGACTGATGGCGGTAGTGGGGGGTAGGGCCAGCAAGCGGGCAGTGCCAGGTTTGCCACATTGGGTGCCAGAGGAGGCCCCCAACTGCCCTGTTAGTTGCGCCATAGATCAGCTCTGATTGCCGGCCAGGCCTAGAGACCCTACTCATGAACAAATTTCATGAACTGGGGCTCTAGTTGAAAATAAAAGTCTGAGTCTTGGAGCTGCTAAACTGGAGATTTGAAGTCAGTGAACGTAGATGACAGAAAATATGCAAGAAACAGAATCCCTTATAGACCATGAAAAAATGGAGGGTCAAAATGGGACCTGTAGACATCCTTAGGGAGCAGGCAAAAAGGAGCTTGAAAAGACAGCTGAGAAGAAAATGAAAGAAAAAAAGAAGAAGAAGAAGAAGCGGGGGGGATGGGGAAGATGAAAGAAGAGGAAGAGGATGGGAACCACCACCAAGGAAGTAGTATCTTGAAACCATCAACTGGAGTTTCAGAAAAGAGGTGGTCCTCAGAGTGAAGTGCAGTATAAAACCTCAGTTGGCTAAGTACCTGGAGCCCCTGCTTTTGGCAGTAAGCTGATAGAAGTGAGCTTTGCCAGAAGAAATTCCATGAAGACATGGAGACACATTATACCAAACTGAGAGAAAAGTGAGTAGAAAATGACTAAGATGAAAAAGACTACACTTTGGCCGAAACCGGTTTGGCTCAGTGGATAGAGCATCGGCCTGCGGACTGAAGGGTCCCAGGTTCGATTCTGGTCAAGGGCATGTACCTTGGTTGCAGGCACATCCCCAGTAGGGGGTGTGCAGGAGGCAGCTGGTCAATGGTTCTCTCTCATCGATGTTTCTAACTCTCTATTCCTCTCTGTAAAAAATCAATAAAATATATTTAAAAAAAGGAAAGAAAAGAAAAAGACTACACTTTGAAGAAATTAAAAATATGTTATTTCTTTCTATACTACTTCACTGAAAAGAATATATTCTTCTCATTTCTTAAAATAAAATAAAAATGCATAACCACATAAAGCCAGTACATACAATTTTATCTATATTTTCAATGCAAAAGCTTTAAAACTTACCGAAGATTTCATCTAGATTGAAGGCAAATATATCATCCTCAAACTAAATTTTTTTTTAATTCCTAATGTAAGCCACTACCAACTTTCTAATCAAGCGAGAACAGTTTAAATCAAAACAAGAACTGGTTTCTACCAAATGAAGCTTCTTTTAAATTATGTACTTTTTTTTAATCCTATTCTCTAAACTCCAAATTCAGTCTGCAACATAGGTCTACATATTAAGTCATAAAAATGAGAGGGGAAAATAGAATAAAGTAACAAAACAGAAACCTGGCTTTATTTTCAAAGCAACAGACTTGGTTCGATAGAATGTATCCAGAGGATGTTACATGTGGTGCTCTCTGATACACCCACCAAACGTATGAGAACATGACCTTGTTGATCACTTTGACATCTTATGCATCTTAGTACTCATTTAGTCATTCATTCAACAAACATTAATAGGTAATATTATGCCAGCCCGAAGCCCTAGTGTTGGGAATACAGTTTACAGCTGGTAGAAAAGACCAAAAAAAAAATTTAAAAAAAAACAATAATCTTAAAGTTTGATGCACGCTAAAACTGAAGAAGGTTCAAGAGTTCTTACTCTAATTGGGTGACTGAGAAAGAATAGTCAGGAAATGCTTCCTGGGGAAATGATACTTACTAGTGAGCTGAAATCTACAGGGCACAAGTGAGTTAACCAAGTGAAGAGAAGACGTTCTGGAGGCAAGAGAACATGGAGCATTTCAGGAACTGAAATAAGTTTGACTTGTCTGGAATCTAGCGTGAATGGATACCTAGCAAGGCATGAAACTGGAGAGCTGGGTAGCTGGGGTCCTGGTGATGTAAGCCACGTGTGGTAGACAGCCTCTGAGAAAAACACAAACACCCCCAAGTTTTGTAGCCTTCAGCCTTTCAGTGTGGGCTGGATTGCCTCACTTCTAATAGTAAACAGCAAAAGGAACGGGCTATAACCTCCAAGATTAGCTGCAAAACAACGATGGCTTCTGACTTGGGTGCCCCTGCTCCTTGTGGATCAGTCACCGACTTCTCTCTGGGGGAAGCTGAGGGCCATGGCATGAGACAGTCCTTTGGGGAGGCCCACGTGTCTTTTGAAGCTCATATGCATGAGTGTGAAAGCAGATTCTCCCCAGAATGTCAGCAGTCCTGGTTGACGCCTTGACTGCAGCTCTCTGAGAGACTTGCTATAATATCACCCACTCCTGGACACCAGCCCCACAGAATCGCTGAGATGATAAAGGTGCTTCCAGCCACTAAATTGTGGGCCCATTTGCTAACACGGCAAGAAATAGCTAATATCGCATGTTAAGGAACTGGAGTTAGCCTTAACCCAAATGAATGAGAATTAATTACAGGATTTTTAAGCAGGGAAGAACATTAACTATGTCCCTATTTGCAATTTTAGACATTCAGTAAAACTGTGACAGTAAGTGAGCTTAAAAGAATAATCCGGTACCACCAATGAAAATAAACATTGAAGCAAATAAATTCTGCTATGCTATCCTGTATAAAACGTCCACCTTACTCCTCAAATTAATCAGTCAACAATCAACCTGATTAATTTCTTAAAAGCCATAGAATCCCCCCCTTCCTATTCAGACTCAGTAGCTTACTGCCTTAATTTAGACCTTAATCATTTCCAAGCTGGGCCATTGGCAATTCTCCTAATCATTTCCTCACCTAGAGTTTGGTGCCCTTCCAATCCATTCCCAAACTACCACCAATAAAGGGGTGGGGGTGGGGGGGAGAAAGGCTAAACAGATCATAAAAGAGAAGGTTAATCACATTATGCCTCATCAAATTATAGGAAATGATTCAAGCTGTTATGCCAGTCACACTATACTTCTGCCTCTTCTCCATCATCTCCAAATCCCAACTTGGTACAAACAGCCCAAATGTAGTAGGCTCTCAAAAAAAAAAAAAAAATGGGAGTGCTTAATATAATTTTCAATAAATTCAAAAACTTGAACCCATGATTCAATGAGTACATGTGTTGTCCTACATACATCATAATGAAGGAGCTACAGTGCTGAAGCACTTTTTATTGTTATCACTGCTTTCAAAAATACACTCCAATTTGAGAAATTAAAATACTAAAGGGGAAAGAAGCAATTTCATTCTTTTTGATCACTTAGGCTTACCACAGTTTGGGGGGAAAAAATTGCAGACTTACATCTCATCAGAAAACTATTCCATTTACCAGCTTGACACCTCTGTGTAGCACTTCACCACATAGATTAAGTCCACGGCCCATTCGGGGAGACAGAATTTTGTAAGGATTTAGAAACAGGACAAGATTAGTATCTCAGGAGCCATTAGCATTTCCAAAAGCATTATATGAATTATTCCTATGTGAGACATTTAACTGTGAAAAGGAAACCTGTAATTAATTCACAGTCATTGCAACTGTACAATTGTCTCAAGTAATATAGATGTTATAAAACCCTTTAGCCAAGTAACAAACTGTTAAATGAGTATGTGACGTTCCAATAATCGCTAAAGGAAAGATCTCTTCTCCTCTAAATCCAACATCTTATCTATGCAGAAGTTTTCAACTAAAATCTTAATTTATATTTATCTAAATGATATAGCTATATCCTGTGAAGTTCAATTTATAAAGTACATATAATCATTTATCACTGCCTTTCATTGAGAAAAATTGTAATTCTCTTGTTCATTTCTTTTATAACTTTGACATAATCAGTGGTACTATCAAGATAGAAAGCAAAAAAAATACTCTCTTTTTAACCACTTTGATATCTCTCCAAATATAAAATAACTCTCCATACTGCAATAATATTAATTTGTCTGTTAGGTAATTTCTGCACATTGAAACCCATTTCCCTCCAAATTCAATGTGTAAGTCAAAATTAATATCAAAAACATCTATAGCATACGAAGTTTAAACAATCAAATAAATTCTTCATTAACATTCTGAAATGTTAGCATCAAAAAGAAATGTTCATCTTGCTATAAATTCAGTTTAAAATGACTTGAAAAAATATTTTGAGGGTTTTTTTCTTCTCATCAGGAGTAGAATAACCATGAGAAGGTAGGACAACTGTTAAGTAAACATGTGTTTTCTAAAATTTTAAGAACCACCATTAACTAATAATTCCCCTACAAATACCACTTCACAAGAAAAATCCATTTACGTCTTATTTGCAATTTACACTTCACTTAGACAGTTCAGAATCATAAAAGCATCCATGGAGAGAGATTTAAAAATCATTATTTGACAATATTTGTATAATAGAAAGTGATGGCTTAAATGTTACAATATGTTTCTTGAATGGCTCCACATTAAATAGTAATTGAACAAAAAGCCCCCTGGTTCTGCTCAAGGGCAAGTCCCACAAAGCTCCTCATTATTGGAATTTCCAACTTGGAAGCCAAACTAAATAACAAGGAGTAATTTGCCAATTAGAACTTCCTGCTCTTTTCTCTTTATTCCTTAAACACCATTCAGAGGCTGAACCGGTCAAACACTTTTAGCTTCAAAACAGCGACTGAAAGGATTTAATTTGTGTCTCTCCGAGGTGAACCTGTCAAGAGGCAGCGGTGATGCAGTCCATGTCCCCTGCAGCAATTTCCCTTAAAGACAGAGAAGTGGATTTCCACTCTGGCAGACGACGGCGTTTCCTCTTCTCATTTCCCTTTATTTCGCTTCAATTATTGACCTCCAAATTTTATACTTGCGTAACTCCTGGGCTTAAGAATGTTGGGTCAATGTGTCTCTGGAACCTAACAGTGTCTTTGGACCAAACCTGTATACATAGTGGAAGGACATCAATACCTCGCAGAGGCCTGATACCAATTCTGAAACAAGAACCACAAACACTGGGTAAAACCCCGAACTGTGTGGACCCAGAGAGGATCACAGTATTTTTATTAGCACCAGCCATGGCAAGAGATCAAATAACCCTTGACAACATTTGCGTTTCTCACATGCGTTTTCCTCGATCTTGCATCTCCGTCTGGTTTTCAGCTTAAAGTGCCCAATGACACACAGAATTCAGATGCAGGCTTCTCAGTTGCAAACATGTTCACAGATTAACACCAAATCAGTGAAATCCGGTCATCTTTTCCAACCTAAGGAGACCTGACAGGAAGTTCTGGGCTCACCCCTGCTTTCCAAGTTTCTGGGGGCTCCTTCTCCTTAGCATCATATTCAATGGCTCTTCTCACTCCAGCTTTAACCTCTAACTAGTTCCCTCTGCTGCACCTCCTCCACCCACATCTTTGGGGTGTAGCTGCACCAGCCTTCTCACCATTTTGCGAATGTGTATGCCTCCACATGTTTGACTTATGCTTCTTACTCTTTTTGTAATTAACTGACTGCTCCTCCACAACAGTTTATCACAGCACATTTTTTTTGTTGTTGTTGTTGTGTTGCCATATCTGCCTCTGGAATATCATCAATCTCAAATTCCACATAAACCCCTATATTTTAAGCTACTTGTTTATGTTTGTAGCCCTACTTTATAGCAAAGAGCTTATATACAGGAAGCATGCTATAAATATTTGTGGACTAGAATCACTCTGGCAATGAATCCATGAATTGCCAAAAGATAATGATCAAAAGCCATTTCAGAAATGATCTACTGGATCATTTGCCATCATTACAGAAAAGTTGAACAATATTAAATACAACTTAATGTATATTAAACGTCAGCAATTAAATATTAAAATGTATGGAAAATTATACTATTCTTAAATGTTCATCAGTGAATATTGATTGATTAAGCCCACTAAAATACATGCAGTGCTGTTCATTGAGGTGATTTTGATATAACATTAATAAAATATAATCTCTGCCTATGAGAATTTATAATCTAAAAACCAGGACCTTGGCAACAACACAATTGCGATCCAAAGTCATATGTTTCACTGAAGTTAGGAGTTGATAAACATAAATGAATCTACAAAACACAGATATCAGACAACAATATGAATACTAATTGAGATCATTGTGAAATATTTGATTCAGTGCTAACTGTATTTTTTTACAGCTTCTTCCTTAAATAAGCAGAGCTTTCTAAATGAATATAAATAGAAATATATATGATGAAAAGCATGTAATAGCTGCCTGTTCTACAGGACTAGATGGACACATATAAATGATTAAGAGGCCATTTCTGATTTTCATAATGAAAGTTTCTGGATTAATAGTTGCTGAAAATACTAGTAATTTTATATGAATGTGTATGAACATGTAATGTAATCACACAGCGACTGATTAAATACAGTGTATTTAACTTATATAAGCTGCTTCAAACAAATTGGTTGCCATTACTTTGAGATAAGGAAAGTAAAACCACACATAGGCCATTGCAATACTGTGAATGACTGAATTCTGACCTATTTTCCTATGGTTTTTCTAAAAGCAGTCTAGCCCCATTGTGATTCGTAAAAAGAGAATCTATTAGGCTTCTTAAGTTTCTAAGATCTTTGGCAGTTCTCTCCTGACTAGTTAATCAAATAATACCTCCTACAGAACTTACAAGATGAGAAAAAACTGTGGTCATAATTTCTATACTGCCAAGAAATGGAATTTATACTTTGGATAAACCCCAGGGATGTTACATAGAAAGAAGTTCTATTTCAGTCTAGGGAGAAAAAGAAGAAATATAGAGACGTAGTGAAATGTTTCTTGCAGCTAATTTATTTTAACAGCATGTTTCAAAAATAATTATTAATGTAATCAACAGTTATGTCAGAGGAAAATTGCATCTTGAGTTAAAGTGGGAAAAACAATTATTTTTGTGAGAATTAAACTTGACACCGGGACTTAATATCTAGTGACAAATTTGAATATTGGAATACATTATATCACATATGCATTTATATTCTTTACCATTCTGCCATCTAAATGATCAATATTAGATCTGAAGATTATCTAAACACCAAATAGTCATTACATTTCTTGTGGAAGAAAATATTCTTGCCAAAACCGGCTTGGCTCAGTGGATAGAGGGTCAGCCTGCAGACTGAAGGGTCCTGAGTTTGATTCCAGTCAAGGGCATGTACCTTACTTGCGGGCACATCCCCAGTAGGGAGCGTGCAAGAGGCAGCTGATCAATGACTCTCATCGATGTTTCTAACTCTATCTCTCTCCCTTCCTCTCTGTAAAAAATCAATAAAATATATATATTTTTTTAAAGAAAATATTATTGAAACTATTGTATATTCCTTGACCAAAACTTGGGAAAAGTGACTTATGTTCTCTATTCATTTATTAATTTAATATTTCTAATTACATTAGCTCTGCAAATGCAAAGGGAAATAATTATTAGATATCAACCCCTATTTTTCTGACTTCTATTTTGGTTGACTGAAAATTAATTATATCTGACCTACAAAAAGAAAAATTTGAAATCTTTTTTAAAGGTTTTTCAAAAAAGTAGTTTATATGAATGCCATAGATACTATTACTTAGCACTTAGTAAAAAATAAGGTACAGTTTTCATAATATTGTGAATGTATAAAATCCCACTAAACTATATGCTTTAAAGTGGTTAATTTGATCTTAAGTAAATCTCACCTCAATTTAAAAATTTATAGATGTTACTAGAGATCATTTCTATCCTGCTGAAATTTACCTACAAATTATCAAATGCTCTAATGAATAATGTCTTCCTAACTATAAAATCCTTCTAGAGTTCCTGACCATTTAGTGTCTCTTCTAAAACATATTAGACTTAGCTGGCATTTTCTTCATCAACTCTCCTATCCTATATAATAAAAGGCTAACATGCAAATCGACCAAAGGACAGAACAATCAGTCGCTATGATGCCCACTGAAAACCAAGGGGCAGATGCTCAACACAGGAGCTGCGCCCTGGTGGTCAGTGCGCTCCCACAGGCGGAGCACCGCTCAGCCAGAAGCCAGAATCAAGGCTGGCGAGTACAGCGGCGGCGGAGGGAGCCTCTCCTGCCTCTTCCGCGGCGCTAAGGATGTCCCCCAAGGATTCTCGGGCTGAGAGAGGGCACAGGCCAGACTGAGGGAACCCTCCCCCCAAGGGCACAAATTTTCATGCACCAGGTCTCTAATAATAATATAATGTTCATTAACTACTAAGTAATCATAGTACTTTATGTCCATTAGAGTTTCAGCATTATGGTTTTGTTAAAATTTCTTGGTGAAGAAATAATTTATATGAGATTATCTATCTATTTATTTATTTCTAATAATCTGATTTTTAAACATTTTTCTTAATTTTCCTAAAAAACAAGATAAGGTCTATTAACACCACCAAAATTTTTTTAGTTAATATCCACTGGCCCCACAAAGCCTTCCAGGCTATCCCTAGGAACACTAGAAATACTGTAAATAAAATCTCACTACTGGGCTACGTGAACTACCATTTTCTGACTTATCTTTTAGTTACCCCAAAGCTAGGTAATCTCTCGTTGATTCTTTAAAATAAGATCTTTTATGTTTCTAAAGATGCTCTGGATATATGACTAAGCTTTTATCTAATCTGATTACATCAGGCAATATAAACCAAGACTAAAGAAATGGTTACCAGCCAGTGAATAAAGCTAGCTAAGCCAGCTTTATATAAGGTCATTCATTACAATAAATTGTCTGTGTTGAAAATCCTAACAATTTTAGGCTACTTGCTAAACTTCCACTTAATTGCATGCTTGACTAGATCTAGTCCAGTTTCCCTAATGATGTTCCTAGATTATATATACTATGTGTTAAAAGAGTTGCAATTTCAAGTTTATCATTTCTCTACATTAACAGATAATTTTTCAAGAGAAAGGATGACTTTTTTAACAAAAAGAAATTGTTTGTTGCCTCACACTAAAAAAAAGAACAACTCTTAATTTCAAGTGTATTGATATAAAAGATCTCAACAATAAACCCAAGAGAAGATTAACAGCTTTAATGTGTATTCTAATAAAACTCCAATGAAGAAAAATATATCCTAATAAAATTTAATTAGTAAAATTTTAAAACTATATCTGAATTCTGATGGTTTTATATTATATAAACATATTGGCATATATTTAATTATGGCTGGTAGGAGAAAATTCAGCCATAGCAACTATAAAAAAATGAGGAACCATGAACTTTTAAGTATTTGAGATTACTCAGCATTTTCCCTTAAAGTTTTTTCTCCCCTGATAATATTTAATGTAAAAGTACCAGTATTTTCATACTACTGTCATATCATATAAATGGTGCCTAATTATGCAATTTAAAAACAAAACAAATACCAGCATTATTTAAAATAGCCAAAAGCAACCGAAGTGTCCAATGAATGAATGGATTAGCAAAGTATGGTATACCTATTCAATGGAATATTATTATTCAGCCTTAAAAAGGAAAGGAATTCTAACACATACTACAACACAGATGAACCCTAAAGACATGCTAGGGGTAATAAGCCAGTCACAAAAGGACAAACCATATATGATTCCACTTACATGAGATACCTATAGTAGTAACATTCTTAGAGACAGAAAGCAGAATGCTGGTGTCAGGAGGAAAGTGGGTTATGGGGAGTTCTTGTTGAAGGCATGCAGAGTATCAGTTATGGAAAATGAAAAAATTCTGGAGATGGATGGCAGGATGATGATTACACAACTAGGTAAATGGTACAAAACTATACACTTAAAATGTTCAAATGGTAAATTTTATGTTATATATGTTTCACCACAATAAAAATACTTATATATGGTTTTTTAAAAGATATAAAAGAAAAACAAGAGTAACAGCTCTTGTGTACCTAGATATGCCAAAGGGAAACATTTCACACAGGATAGCTAGCTCTCCTGCTTTTTACTAGAATGCTTAAGCCTACGAAGAATAAGCACATATTTTACCACTAATCTTCACAAAACTTAGTACTCACAAGCAGCATACTCCTTGGGTGATTTTTATGAAGACACATAATATTTGAAAATATTAGAAAAATTAGTTCCATATTAGTTCAGTATAATTTATGCATATGTAATTAGGTTTATCACCAGTAATTATTCAATTAATATATTTCCACTGACTGTCTTTTATATGCTCATCAAGGTTGTAGGCTCCATGTAACATATAAAAAAGTTATGACCAAGCAATAGTTAACTTTTTAGTAAGTGCCCTTATTATGTAGCAAACATCATACATTAATGTTTACTACCACCCTGGAGGATCAATGTATGCCTCTTTTCAGATGATGAAATTGAAACACAGGGAGTCAGCATCTTGCTGAGAAGAAGCACACACAGTGTTTGAGAAAGGTTGCCTGAATCTATACTATCAACCCATGGCCCTGTGCAAAAGTAAGTAGAAACCAATAGACCTGAACAAGTAAAAATTTACAGCAGTAGTAAGAAAATGTTTTAGCCCTGGCCAGCTTGGCTCGGAGGATGGAGCATTGGCCTGCAGACTGAAGAGTCCCACAGTCGATTCTAGCCAAGGGCACATGCCTGTGTTTCGGGCTCAATCCCCAGTAGGGGCCATGCAGGAGGCAGCCGACCAATGATTCTTTCCCATCATTGATGTCCCTTCCTCTCTGAAATCAATAAAGAAATATATTTTTAAAAAGAAAATGTTTTAAATAATCTATTTGCAACTAGGAATATGCAGGGATTTTGGCAATCATCATAACAGCTAATCAAATGTGGGTTAAATATATTTTATGTGTGGGTGGCAATTAAAGGCTACCCAGAGAGATGGTGGAACTTCTACCTATAGAAATCTTTAAGAATACAGCAGAATCAGAAACAGCCATCTGTCTTACACAGTTTATGTACAGTGTTACCTAAGATCATTTCTTGAGGTCGTTCACCACTCAAGAGCTCTCTCTAGATTTCTATAAATCATATATATACTTTCAGTGCCTTAATTATAGCCCTAACCGCTGTGGTTTATCCAGTTTCTCAAGATCTTGATCAATTCTCTCTCCTTCCCCCCTTCCCCCCTCTCTCCCTCTCCCTTTCTCTACCTTCCCCCTCTCTCTCCCTCTCCCTCTCCCTCTTCCTTTCCACTTAACCCCCTCTATTTCACACACACAAATGCACAAATACACTCTTTAGTTCTTTCCAAAGCCCAGGAAGAGAAGGTACTGTGAGGACAATGAATCTGAAGAAGATAAAGGACTACATGGGGTCATGATCATGGGGCACATGTGGGCTGAATGGAGACGTTGACAGGACAGTTGTTCTTCCCCAAACCTGAGGAGGTCCCCTCATCAGCAATAACACAAGCAGACGGTGGGAAAGAAAACATTCAGGATCATCATCAATGAGTAGATGTAAATAAGTAATGGTAAACGGAAATCATCAGCAGATAATAAAAACCTTCCTGGAGGCATTAAAAGCCCAAGGTGTCTCTACTGAAGCAAAGTATATAGAATGTCTCTTCTTTTAATTTAACTGCCCTACTCTTGAGATTTCAATCAGGAGAAATCCTTACTAACGATTACATAGCCTGTCTTCTTTCTTTAATGGACAAGGGGGAAGGGCCTGGCAAATGTATCTTTAGCTAGAAGGAGAAAAGGATAATCCTGTTATTCTCTCTTTTAGCCTCTATTTCTCCCCATATACTCAGATCTTTCTGACCACAAAGTAAGCTCTAATATCACTGAAAGTATTTCAAAGCATGCCAGAGAAGATGTTTACAGTGTTAAGTATATTCATAATGTTACATTTTCCCCTTTTAAGCAATTCTGGTCAAGGGAGCATAATGCTAATCAAACTGAGCGATACTTAAAGATAAGAGTCACTTGGCACTTTAGCTTCCACTGTTCTGAAACAATGCTGCTCCTTCTTCTGCAAGAACACTACAGAGCCCATAAGAGAGAAACAGACTTAAGTTGTCTGACCTCCCCTGTTATCCCTCAGGCTGTTGGGGGAAAAAGAAACACATACTTTGGTCTCCAATTTATCACTCTTATTTTCACAGACATAAATTACTTTTCAGGCTTTAAAACAACTGGATCTAAAAGGACACTGTAGGGTACTTAAGTTCCAGTAACTGATCTCAGATGTATGAGGCAATCTAAAATCTTTATAAAGTCTTTCTCTTTCAAAGTTATCCCAGAAGGGAATCTTAGAAAAATCTGTGTACCAAAATGCTATAGAAATAAAGTTAAAAAGAATCCATTAAACATATCTTCAAAAGTCTTGGTACGTGATAGATAATCAGTGGATTGATGAATCTTTTGAAGGAGTTTTCCATAGTATCCTGTCTTTGCCAATCAATTAATTTTGGTTGTGATAATACTAAATATGATGTATTATCTTTAGCATCAGAACAATGCAAGCATCCAACGTTCAATTTTGTTCACTCAAGCAGAAGAAATTTTCCTAAGAGGTTAATAAAATTCGGAAAGTTGGTTAAGCCAGACACCTTTATGGAAGTACGCTAGATATGATGATACAGAAACAAGAACATCAGCAAATGCTTTTGAACAAGCAGGATCATGGCAAACAAAAGGCCAAGCAAAGGGAACAAAGCAGAAATAAGGGGGGGAAACCGTGCTTTTGGCACTGATCCAGAAGAAACACCAAAAATGTGTATGAGGTGCACAGTCAGAGTAGGACCATTTGTCAAAAGACTGCAGGAACAAACTCTAAGTGGCTGTCTTACATGTCTCAAGAGGCAGAACTGAGTTGATGCTGTCAACTGCCAGTGCTGGAGCTCCAGTCACAGGAGCTCCCATTTGACCCTCCTGAGAAAGAATCCCAATTAGAAACACATAAAGGAAGCTGGTTAGACATGGCGCTCTGGGACAAGTCTGACCTAGTGTGTCAATGTCAAGTGAAACAAAAAACTAAAGGAACTTTCTCAAGTACGTTGTCTGTTCTAGATAAAAGCTAAGGACCTTTGAGACCCAGTTTTTGAAGTAGGCCTCCCCGAACTAGAATGAGAACAACTGTAATATTAAAAGCTGGCTTGCTGCTTTTTTTTTTTTTCCCCAATGCCTGCTGCTGTGCTTTGTGAAAACTGAGGTGTGCCATAGAAAGTTGTATGTCATAGTCTAGCAAAATTAGCTAGTTAAAAAATGTTTAATTCATAGTGGTCAAACGGCAAGCAATGAAGAGTATTCATCTGCAAGTGATTTTAAACCTGGCTTCCTATCTAGATTTGTCATCACTGACAATTCCTTTTGGAACTGCCCCAAATCTATACTATGTTGGTATTACATCAACTACAAAGCAGAGTGATCTGTTGAGATACAAAAACTAGAGCCTAGTTGGGGATTTAGGAGGGTAAGGGTATGGGGGGGGGGGTGGTAAGGTAGGATTTCAACTGTAAATCACAGAGAAACAAGAATAGAATGAAACAAAACAAATATTCACTCGTTGCATCCAGTTTTGGGTTGCCAGGGAACCACAGATCAAAGGTTCTTTCTTGCACTGCAGTGTGTCTTTTAAGCTCCTAAGATTCCATGCAAAAAGTTGTGCATATATATGTACATTTTTCTGTGTGTAGATACCATAGCTTTCACTAGATTCTCAAAGACTTTGTGACCCAAAAAGTCAAGAGCCACTGTTCTAATTTTACATGAATTTGCATGCGGATACTAACTATCTGTGATAAGACCTGAGGACCTCTTTCATTTTAAATTTTTTTTTAATTTTAATACTTTCTTGTTTTGAATTTTAATTTCTTTATTGATTAAGGTATTACATTCATTTTCAACTTTAAGTAAAATACACACACACACACACACACACACACACACATCGTAGCAAACAAGTGCACAAGACCTAGTACAAGGCCATGCACCTAGTTTTTAGCTGCTAGTCGTGTGCCTTGCACACAGTTCCTGGATTCGAAGAACTTAAAAGACATTCCCAGGAAGGATCAAGTGACCTGAACAGAGGAGCTGTGAGTTATGCATATGCTTAGTTGGTGAAGAAATTGAGACAGAAGTACACGAAATGACTTTGACCCAACAAAAATGCCTGGGATCTTTAAAAATCTCGTATCTTCAAGATCAAGTCTCAATTCAAAAACACGAGTTAAAACCACCAAAACCCAAAGAGCGTACTCCAGTAAGACCATAACGATTTTCAATTAATGCAACTTAGGAAACCATCCTTGGCAGACGACCTCCAGAGAACAGTGCAGAATCGAGCTGTTCTATAATTCAGTCGGCAAAGTAAGTTCTGGTGCTTCCTGTGGGGGTTCCCCAGTAGATTGGCCTGTACTATTTCATAACTCCTCAAGGGAACCTTGAAGACAATACGTACAATGTGTTTGAACTTCCCTAAAGAAAGATGGCCATAAATTCAAAAGCATTTTCATACTCTTGCCACTTTTGATATATAGTCTTAGTGATAATCAGCCGAAGCCAACCAAATTTAACCACAGCTGCAATTTTATTTTGTAATTATTTTAAAAACACTGATCCTGTCTTGTGAGACTTCTGAAGGCTATTGGTAGCAAGACAACCATCTAGTATATTAAAAACTACATCTTTTACAAGTACAGCTGCCTGTTCTCGTCCGGGAGGAGCAGCCTGTTGGCACTGAGCACACGGCCCGCAGCACTCTGCTGAGCACTGCATGGGGAGCCATGCCCAACACAGAAGCACACACGGATCAAAGGCATGCACATAACTGACATGCCTTCATCTGCAGCGCTAAAGCCTCTGAATACTTCTATATAAAATTACATGGATGTTGACAAACCACCTGTTGGACTCCAGAGAAAAATAAATTAAATGGTGCACCCCTTTCCCCTTGTTGGCTCCTATAAAATTAGTTCTTTCATTTTGTTCAATGATTATAGTCTCTTTTAAATGTTTTTTGCAGTATCCAGCCTTTAGAAAGCCATAACCTTTAAAAAAAATTTAAGAAAAAAATAGTTTGATGCTTTAGCTTATCAAAATGCTTTAAAGTTGGATGGGGGGAGGGAAAGAGGGGCAAAGGAACTATCCTTGTTAATCACCAATCTGTGTGTCTTCCTATGAATGGTAATTTTTTAAAGTTAATTTAAAAAGAAAATAAAGCCTTTTTTCGATGATGCCCCTACAATTCTCCCCACTGAAAGTTTCTAGGAAATACTATCAAAAGTTTGCATGCAGCCCTACCTAGTTTGGCTCAGTAGACAGAACATCAGCCTGTGAAATGAAGGGTCCCAGCTTCGATTCCAGTCAAGTGCACATGCCTGGGTTGTGGGCTCGATCCCCAGTACAGGAGGCAGCCAATCAATGGTCCTCTCTCATCATTGAAGTTTCTATTTCTCTTTCCCTCTCCCTTCCTCTTGGAAATTTATAAAAATATTTTTTAAAATTTCACATGCTGTTATATTACATAGTCTTTTATTCAGAATATGTTGAATATTCAACACAATGATAATAAGGCAAGGTAAAATATAAAAGACAAGCAAACAAGATGATTAAACTCATTAAACAAATACCCACTTAAGTACTTACAATATACTAGGAGCAAATGTGGGACCCAGGGGTAAAAGGGAGAATGAGTCAACACCCTACTCTCATAACTATCTATAAAGGAGACAGAAATACAGGCAATTACTGGAATTAGATGTAATGAGTGGATTAATAGATGTGTGTGCAGGGTGTGCTTCAATGATTCAGGGAAAGCTTTGCAGGGAGCAAGCTTAAGAATTCTAAAGAGAATAATCTACATTCTGATGTTCTAACACTTTTTCTTAATAGGTAATATAGTCAACTGGTTCAAAATCAAAAGGAAACAATGGCTATATGGTGAGAACTTTCCTTGCCATACCTGCCCCTAATAACCTAGTGGCTTACCTCTAAACATCCAATGTTAACACAGGAGATTCTTATGATACACAAGTTTGGCTTCACTATATAACAAAACTTTGCCTACCAATGCCACTTGCCTGAGTCTACTGTGTTTTATTATGTATCGATGTATTATTCACTTTATTATGTGATTAAAAGCAACTCTGTAGTTAGTTGCATTAATTAACTAGATGGGGGAAATCCTCCTTTCACAATGTCTACATATATCAAACCATCATGGTGTACACTTTAAATATCACAATTTTATTTGTCAATTATTCCTTAATAAAGCTGAAAGAAGAAAAACCCAACTCTGTAGTAAGTGGAACAATCCATAAAAACAGATTTCCAATGTTACTAAATATCAAGTAAAAAGTCTCTCTACTAGTTCCTGCTAAAATTTCTCTTTGTACTCTAAAATACGTAAGATCATGAATAGGAATGAAATAAAAGCAAATGTATGATATATTCTGGAGTAATAAAGAAAAAGGCAAGAATATCATTAAAAAAAAGTACACTTTAGTACATAAGGCTTCAATTGAATCTAAAGTTACTGTCACAGGTTCAGTTGAATGTATCACTCAAGTGGCTCTTACTGCAATCTAATCAAATGTTTCCAATGCTAATAGGGGTGATTCTGGCGATAATTTTTTAAGGAAATAAAAAGATAATTTATACAAGGAGTCAACAGAGACCTGTAAGAGGACAGAAGTTTGACAGACTCCTCTGTTCCCACTCTCACTCTCAGCAGCTTCCTACTGCCCTTTGCTAGGTCTATGCCTCCACTACACTGGCTCCTCCTCTCAGGCTTTCTCCCAAATAACTACAATGGCTAACAGATAAGTAGTTGGATAGGATGAAGCATGACACATAGTATAGAATAGATGAGTAAAAGAGAAAGGTCTATGGAAATCATTAATTGTGAAGCAAACGGTCAACAAACGGCCCCCATCTTAAGTGTTCTAACATCACAGACAGGGTTCTGAATTTGGGGTGGGGATGACAGGGGATTTGGTGTGGATTGATCCCTTTAGCATTATGTAATGTCCTTCTTGGTCTCTTACAATATTATGGCCTTTGTTTTAAAGTCAATTTTGTCTGCTATTAAGTATTGCTAACCAAGATTTTTTTCCTTTCCATTTGCATGAAATATCTCTTTCCATTTCTTTACTTTCAGTCAATGCATGTCTTTGATTCTAAAGCGTGTCTCTTGCAGACAGCATATATATGGGTCTTGTTTTCTTATTCATTCTGCTACCCTATGTCTTTTGTCTTTTTTTTTTTTTTAGTCTTCACCCTATGTTTCTCAGGGGAATCCCCCCTTGACTCCCAAATGAGATATACCTCTGAAATCTCAGATGCCACCCATAGGAGAGGGGCCAGCCCATTTTGCACCTCCATCCTTCCTACCTGTCTTGCTGTGGCTTCTTCCTTGGTTATAAGACTTCGGTCTGGCTAGTGTTCAGTTGGTTATTCAGGTTGCTTGCTATACAATTTAGTTATAATCCCAGCTTGGTCCTGGAAGGAGGTGAGTGTAACATCCACCTACTCCACCCCCATCTCGGATCCACTCTATTCCCATTCATCTTGAAAGTGAGGCAGGTGAGTAAGAAACTAGCCAATTCCCTGGCAAGAGGAATGAGGAAACTGAGACAAATGGCTGAACCAAACTGCTGCGATAGCAAACGGTTGGAGTAGCTGATCAATAGAGGATCCCAGCTAATCCTCCCTAACCAAAAATACCTAAGAGCAGATGGAGGAAACTGAGCAAAACTCTCTCATCTTATAGATGAGAAGTGCCTGAGTTCATAGGACCATTTAGTGACCTAGTCAGGGATCTTATGTTAACTAGTGTGAAATATGAAGAAGTGATTTCCTCCAAATCTCAGACAACAGGTAACAATTAGTGAATCTTTTCTCTGTGGGACCCTGAAATTTCCCGAGTAGTCCTTGCCAGTCATTCCGACACTTTCATTCAAGACTCTGCATTCTGCATTATGGGGCCAGGAAAACAATGTTGAGTAAAGAACTTTGAGAGAGACCTGAGAACATTTTTAAGTTAATGCAGAATTCAGTTCAAATTAGTGTAATATAATGCAGTTGACGTAAATACAGAAACCTGAAGATATGACAGGGGTAAAGTATAACAGAAAAGGCTTCCTGTAAAAGGTGAGTTTTTAATCAGAATTTAAAGGAGGAAAAAATAATTAGGAAGAGAGAAAGAGAGCATTGTTACTGAAGAACATGCAGGCAAAAGCCAAAAATATAAATGAGCTTGTCAAATTCAAAAGACTACAAATAATTTTAAGCTTCTGGAGCACAGAGACCATATTGGGGAGTAATCAGAAATTTGTTGAGATTAGCAAGAAATGCAGAGAAAGGGAAAGAATTAGAAAAAGTCTCTAAGTGCCAAGTGTGGATTCTCAGGATACCTGCAATTACTATACATCCCTCTGTTTTGTTTCCTACATGGCACTTATTGCTCCCTAAAATTATCATATTTATTTGTTTACTCAACTTCTGTTGGTATCCCCAAATGTAATGTAATTTCAGTGCACTGAGAGTTTCGATTGCAATGAGGAATGTCTAGAGTCAAGGCAACCACTTTAAAATGAGTTGAACTGGGGAAACCAAGATGGCAGCATAGGTAAATGACTGTACTTGCTGCCTCCCACAACCACATCAAAATTACAACTAAAATACATAACAGCTATCATGCAGAATCATGGGAAAGCTGGCTTTGTGGAAGTACTACAATTAGAAGTAAAGAAGAAAGTACAATGAGACTGGTAGAAGGTGCAAAGGTTCAGAACAGGTTGGCACCCAAATGAGCCACTTTTTTAATCAGGAGGGAGATACAAGCTCCTACTTGCCCTGAGCTCAAGTGCCAGGTGAGACTTGAGGGGGGACCCAAACACATACCAGGAGAAACTGGACTGTCTGGCATCAGGGCAGGAATGTGGGGGAGGCTTTCTTCCAGACTGAGGAGCTCATAACAGTCATTGTTCCCAGGCTGGGAACTCCCAGGTGCAGGGCTAACTGGCAACCACTGCTGTTTGCTCCACCCTAGAGATTCCTTGAGACCCTGCCCTACCCAATTGGCAACCCACCCAATCTGTGCACAGTGGCTTTTGCATATGAATGGCTTGTCCTTTCTCAGCCTAAAACCTGTCAAACTAGCTGCAGCTGGGTCAGGGAGCCCCAAAGCTATCAAAAGAAGATCCAGGACTATGCCAGCACCAGCCTGCCTTGCTTCATAGCTGGGCCTTGTCTGGGCACTTCCAAACCCAATACAAAGAGGAGGAACCTGCATATCTCTCTGTAGCTCCTGCTGGGTTCACCCAGGCAGTGGCTGACTTTGCACCTCCTTGGAGATCTGACAGCCAATATACATAATGGTAAGTGTGAGAACATACCAGATTACAACTCTTCACATCCATAAGTGACACACTCAAGGGGAAGACTCGGTCAGCACTAAAGCCCCAACTGAAGCAAGTTCTTTCCCATAAGGGTGTCTGTTGCATAATAGCTCTTCCATTGTAGACACTGCTGGTCCTCACAGCCAGTTGGCCTGAGGTCAATTCCTCCCAGTGATACCAACAGCAATCAAGGCTCAATTACAACAAGACTGTGCACACAGCCCACAAAGAAGTGCACCAAGAGTGTCCACCCCAGGTGACTGAGGAGACTGAACCACTAGGCTCTATAGGACACCTACTATACAAGACTACTATATCAACTCAAGGACACTTAGCAGCTACCCAATACTTAGAAACAAACACAGGGAAGCAGCCAAAATGTGGAGACAAAGAAACATGTCACAAATGAAAGAAATGGAAGAAAGCAAGCTACTGGATATAGAGTTCAAAACCACAGTTATAAGATTACTCAAGAATCTTCTAGAAACCTCTGAGGAACTTAGTGATACCTTCATAGATCTTAGTGAGAATGCAAAAAAAAAAAAAAAGGAAAAGAACCAGTCAGAAATTAAGCATACACTGACTGAAATAAAGAATATACAGAGACCTAACCAGTTTGGCTCAGTGAATAGAGTGTCAGTCTCCAGACTGAAAAGCCCCGGGTTCGATTCCAGTCAAGGGCATGTACCTCGGTTGTGGGCACATCACCAATAGGGTGTGTGCAGGAGGCAGCTGATCGATATTTCTCTCTCATAGATGTTTCCAACTATCTATCCCTCTCCCTTCCTCTTTGTAAAAAATTCAATAAAAATTTATTTTAAAAAAAAGAAATCAGAATGAGTATGGCTAAAAAGAATTAGATGGAAAGAATAAACATTTATTGGGCTCAGTTTAGGTGGCCTTCCCCCACCCCCATTTGGACATGGCTTTCTGGCCAGAGCAGCCTCAGCAACAGCAATTCCTGAGGAGCTGGGGCCAGACCACTACTATGGCAGCCATTCTGATGCAGGAGACGCTATCTGAGACACTGACTGGACTAGACTTGTGGGGCGCTGGAGTTTTGGCAGCTGCTTGGAGATGCAAGTGACACAGCCTGAAAGGTCAGAGGAGTTAATAACCTCCTCTCTGGGATGGGAAGGAGGTGCACTTTGACACATAGGAATTTTGACTGATTTTAACAGGATAGAGCTAATACATAAACTCTTTTCCTTTCAGAGACGATTCTGACATGCAGCAGTTCATGTCGTCTCTGGTGATGTTCTATGGGACTGAGTAACACTTGGGGAGCTTGTAATAAAATTGTAGTCTGGTTGGAAGTGGACTGCCTATATTTCTTCACACCTAGCTTCCATTCTCCCCACCTTGCTCCTCTTCCCCGCTCACTTCTGCTTCCCTGGGTTTGCGCTCCCCGATAAAGTGCTCTCTCAGAGTAAGTTTCTCACTCAGACTCTGTTTCCTGGGCATCCCACGCTAAGGTAAGGCTGTCTTACCTAATAAATGAAATGCAACCCAAGCACTGGCTGTATCTGTCTTTGTGAGCAAATCCAGCAAGGTTTAGAGATGTGTACCATGTTATTAAGTTGGTGGCGTGGACATTAAGTTGCCAGTTCATCAGTCCAAATTTTTTTTCCACCAAAAATTTTTCTGGCCTCTGCTGCAGCCATGTAGCAATCAATCCTCCAGAGTTTTGCTTTGTATGACTAGACAATATGCGATTGGATATGAAGGAACTGAGGGTGAAAGAGAGGTGGGCTAGCAACATACAGAAGAGAAGCCATGGGGAAATTGAAGCAGACTAATTGCAGAAGATCTACCATTTCCTCTCAGCAGGAAATTCTGCTACAAGAGTTGCACGGGAGCCTTTGAAAGCTTAAATGCATAAATGGCTAAAGGTGTTTTCTGATGAATGAGGCTTTACTTCTTTGGCAGGTAACAGTCTGACTTCAGGAACAAGAACACCTGGAAGCCAGCTCAGCTCTTGAACTGCTCCAAATTCCTCATATCGGGCTCATTATGAGAAGCCACCTGTGTCTCTGCTCATCAAATCCTGCCAGTTTCTGGTTCTGATCTATTGCAATACACCAGAGTCATTTCTAATTATAGAAGTAAAATAAATAATTCATAGGGATTTCCTGACCCTTCAGCTTCGAGCCCATGTGAAACTGGTCTATGTTGATGATCATAGAATTGCAAATTGCTTCAACACTTCTGCTAAGTAATTACCTAATCCAAGTATAAAACCTAAGTAATATAGATTAACAAGTGGCATGGCTCAATTTTAATTGTGAAAATTATGAAACGCAGAATGTTTTCTCAGGAAATGTTTGTAGAAGAGAAGGCTATGTATTCAGCAAACGGTTTCCTTTTTTCTTGGGCACCCAAAGGAATGTGGGCAGAGGTAAGAAGGACAACTTGGAGTCCTCTATGCAAATCCTCTGTGATTTTTCTCTTTTCTTATCCATTGTTGATAAGAAAGGAAGACAAGGCCCTGAAGGGATGCTAGCCCAGAAACGCCATGAAAGGATCCTTCATCCCGCAATGGCTGCTTAAGCGGAGACAACCCCTTCACCCACACCTCCATACTCACACTGGATGTGACCGCAACAGGAAATACACGCTTTTTATATTAGGAGACTGGATTTGGGGGGATTGCTGGTTAAAACAGTGAGCCTACCCAGACTAGTGCAATACAATTTCAGATCCATAATTCAAACTAGGTTAACAACATTCATTTCGTCATTTATTTAACAGGATTATTCACCTCATTGGTTTACTATTCAACAGGTCTTTAGGAATAGTCTTTTAATGAATGGACCAGAACTACATAAAATTATGCAAATCAGTTTCTCTGAATGGGTCTAAATTATATGAGAATAATTTGTGTTCCATTAAATATTTTAAACATTCCACAACAATTTTACTTATGACAATAACTAGCTAAATGAAATGTTCATCCCAGTCTCTAGCTGAATAGTCACAATTACATCTAGTCTGATACGCCAGCATCTTCCTGCTTGTTAATAATTTGCTTATTAATAAGCCCAGCTGGGTAGCTCCACTTCATTCTATGGTTTAGATTCCATACCTGAACACAGCAAGCCATCTTTCCAATGTTTGCTGCAAGGCATTACCTCCAACGGAAAAACAACACGTGTTGGTATGTTGATATGAAGACAGTCATGTAACACCATAGAACAGTGGTCGGCAAACCGCGGCTCCCATCCCCGGACCGACCGATGACCCCACTTCTTCTAACGCCACTTCTTCAAAACAGACTCGCCCAGGCCGAAAACCGACTTCTGTGCATGGGCCACGAAGTTTCAATCGCATTGTACATGCACACCCGCACGTGGTATTCTGTGGAAGAGCCACACTCATAGGGCCAAAGAGCCGAATGTGGCTCTAGAGCCCAGTTTGCTGACCACTGCCATGGAACAAGGCTGCGTATTCCCCGAGTAACAACAACAACAACAAATTCAAGTATATACATCAACCTAAGTTTAGGCTATAACTTCAATAGTTAATAAACAAGACCAGGCAATTTTTAAATTTTGCAATAAAGTTTTATAACTTTAAAACAGAATATGTAAAGTGGTCCCAAAGTCCATATGCATTAGGCTGAGGAAGAAAACACTTCTCAACTCTAACAACAGTCAAGATCCCAAATCAGTTATTGGGGTCGTCTCTAATAATTTTCAAACATCGGCCAAAACCGGTGTGGCTCAGTGGATAGAGCGTCGGCCTTCAGACTGAGGGGTCTCGGGTTTGATTCCGGTCACGGGCATGTACCTTGGTTGCCGGCACATCCCCAGTAGGACGTGTGCAGGAGGCAGCTGATCAATGTTTCTCTCTCATCAATGTTTCTACCTCTCTATCCCTCTCTCTTCCTGTGAAAAAACAATAAAATATATTAATAATTTCCAAACATCAACATGAAAAAAGGAAACCAAGAAAATGTGGAAGAAACTTACAACTAGTGTACACATGTAAACTTTAAGGATCTTTAAAAAGGACTGTGGGCCCTCTGTATTGTAAAAAAAAAAAAAAAAAAAAAAAAAAAAAAAAAAAAAAACCATTAAGATTAGTTGTCATGATGGTGTAAACTAGTGACTAATTATAATACACATTAAGTTTATGCTATTTCTATGACATTAGAAACTTTTAAGATAAGTTAAATATAACGTAAGTGCTGTGCTAACATAGGGTTTGTTTTCAGAAAGGGGCTTGTACATACATAAACAGGTGTTCAATGTAATATTTCCTGGGCTGAGGCATCTTCAGCATCAGAAAGCACCTGGAATTCCCACATTAAAATGTCTGATTTATGGAGCCCCTGCTTTACAAAGTGGACATTTTTTTTAGGTTGGATTTCCATTTTTACTTTTTTTTTTTTAATTTACACAAAGAATAAAATCAGTTAAAATTTCCTATGTACTAATAAGAACCATACGTGGAGTACCTGAATTTCAAATCAGTGCATTCCATAGCAATACCAGTTATCTGTGAGTATGTGCGTGTGTATTTCTAGTTACAATTCATAAAATGAGCTTAAGGTATTCAGTGGCATATTCCAGATTCCCCACTGAACAACAAATGTATTTCACTTGACATGTCTGTTAGATCAATTATTCCAATCTCCTTCTTTCTATCACTGCTTATGCTTAAAAAACCTTAAAGCGTTCTTTTGAATACAGCTGCAACTCATTAGCTCCTCTCTGCCAATCTAAGTATTATTCTGTCACTTTTCCTCTTCCCCTTTATATCCTCAACCTAGTAAGTGTCATTTTCCTGCTTTCTTTTTGGTTGAGAATTCAACTGAATCAGCTTTCCAACAAACCTGGTGTGTAGAATTTAAAGCTCCCCTATTACTTTTGGCTAATACATAAAAACAATTAAGCTACCTTCTAGTGGTGCGGTGACCACTGTTTATTTGGGTTCTGCATTCAGAATTGGAACAGGTGCTATTTTATCCCAGGGCCTAAATATCAAAATATTTGTGAATTGAGCTTTGCACTCTACTGAGCTATGTCAATTCATGTTTCACAGTGAACATGTTTACAACAAAAAGATTTTCTGGCGCTGTGAGAACACGAGCCTTAGTAAGATTCTAAATGTTGCACGTTGCCGTTGCTTTGTCTCTGGAAAGTAATGCCAAATAATGCACTCCCTGGATGTGAGTCAAATATGCAAATTATAGCTTTTGACTAATAGCTTTGTTAGAAGTCTGAATTCCTTTCTTTTTATTGCTGGGTGATATGAGAAATCTCTACTGGATCTGCTGTATCTGACAATTTTCTTTTATTCTACTTAGTGACTGGAAAACCTGCAAAAATAAAGTTTATTTATAAGTGGTAGAAAAATCTCATGTAAATAATGGACCTCTCAAATTAGAAAATTAAGTTTCTAGAAAGTGGATATGCTCAATTAGGTATTGGTTCATTTTATTAAAATTAATTAAATTTCTAGAAAATGGATATGCTCAATGAGGTATTTGTTAATAACACATATGCTCTTCCTAAATTTTATAAAATGGAAGGAAAATGAGAACTTTGCCCAGTTAGGCAAAAGTTTGTAAGGGGGAGAAAAACCCCATAGGAATTTGCATAACATCTTAAGTAGGTTTAAATAATCCTTGAAATTGAACCAGAAGTACATTTTATAAAACTCATCTTTCTCTCTCAAGAGTCCCATTCCGCATAACATGTGTGCAAATCCTAGGCAATATACGGCTGCAAAGTGAGGCAAGGGACACATCAAGAAGGGAGCCAAGTTCTTCCTGAATTATGCCCCGTAAGTCCTCTATATCTTCAATCACTAATTTTACCTATAAAATGAAGTCTTTCTGCCTGTGGCTTACTGAAAGATGAAGAAAAATTTGAGACCAGGTAAGAAAAATAAATATCTGGTCAGGGGGGCGGGGGGGGGGGGGGGGAGAGAGAGATTAACCAAAGAATATGCCCATGGCCAAAGACAATAGGGTGGTGAACAGGTGAGCCATAGTGGAAACAGGTGGAGGGGGACAATGGGAGGACCAACAGGGAGTGGGGGCTGGGGAGGGGACATCTGTAATATACTCAACAATAAAGATAATAAATAAATAAATAAATAAATAAATATTGTGCCAGCCACTATTCTTAAAATGTATCATTATAATTTTGCTCACCTTTTAAGAATAGTGTCAGCATTATGGTTGCTACTGTAATTGAAGTGATGAGATTTTACCCTGTTCTGTGTGATCCAAGGCCAGCTTCCCATCTTTTCTCTCTCCCAACCTTCCCTTTCTTTAAAAAAAAAAAAAAATTTTAGGCATATTTCATGTACCTTAGTTTGGGGCTGGGCACCGTGTTAAACTCTGAATATACCCAACAACAAGATAGATATAGTTTCTGACAGTCTAGTAAAAGAGACCATCTTTGAACAGGTGAAAGTAAAGGGGGAAAAAAAGTTACAGGTATCAAGAAACAACAAAAGGAGATCATCTATAGTGACACAGCAACTTATCAAGGTAGATGAGCGTAGAAGGTTGACTGATTAATGATTTCTGGAACTAGAGAAACCATTTAGACAAAGTTGTCCATCTTGGCCTCCATTCATTTATACCTTTAATTCATTAAAGCAGTAAGTTTGGGCAGAGAGCGACTGCATAACAGTAACTAGTTGAGCTTTTAGGGTGCCATTTCTGAGGATCCTAAGAAAGAAGGATGCACTTAGAAATGAGAATTCAACTCACCCATAATGGCTCGTTGTTTCCTCTGAAGAAGGGTCTGCGTCTTGATGAAAAAGTTAAATGAATTACGACAGTCCCTTGGCTTGATGGTTTTCAAGACATGTGAAAGTTCAGCAGTATTCTTCTGAACCCTTCCTCTACATTCCTGCTATCTGTACTGGCTTTGAGATCCTGAAGATTTTAAGTCAATTTACTACAGCAGCCTCCCTATCACGGACTGAAGAAATACTACCAGATAAATATAAGAGATCAAAAGCAAGGACCAGCAAGAGAGTGGGAGTTTTTGCTAGTTCACTTTGGAAATGCACCATATTTCTTTTACCTTACAGCTTCTCCATAAGTTATGGTTCTTTCTTTGACTTACAATGAGGAAAAGGGAATTATATCATGCCAATGCATTTTACACGCAAACATAGCCATAAGCAATGCTCAGTCATAAACAATTCACAAATTTATATTATTTATAGTATATCCTTTTTACTAAACTCAGAATATACCTATGAAGTTCCAGTTCCTGTTGACATATATGACTTTCAGGACCTGTAATATATCATATTCAAGTCTCCTTGCTGGGGATGCTTTTAGTGCTGTGCCAAAAGCTTAATCTGGAACCAGACAAAACTAAACCAAGCTGTGATTCAAACCACTACAAAATTTGACGTAGAAAGTATTAAAGCTTGTCGAACCTCTTTGGCTCAGTGGATAGAGCATCAGCCTGCGGACTGAAGGGTCCCAGGTTCGATTCCGGTCAAGGGCACGTACTTTGGTTGTGGGCACATCCCCGGTGGTGGGTGTGCAGGAGGCAGCTGATCGATGACGCTCTCTCATCGATGTTTCTAACTCTCTATCCCTCTCTCTTCCTCTGTGTAAAAAATCAATAAAATATATTTTAAAAAATAAAATAAAAAAGAAAGTATCAAAGCTTATAAAACAACAAAATGTTAACCACCCTAGAGAGAATCAAATGTTTTTAACTCAATTTCTGAAAATCTCCTTATAATCTCAACAAAAAAATCACTGGAATGTCCACATTTGCCCTTCCTCGTCCCCACATCTACTACTGCTTGGCCTCTCTCTTGGTATCTCTCACCTGCCCCATCGCATGTGTCTCTGGTCTACTCTCCCCGTCTTCTCCCTCTCCCACACAGTTCTGAAAATCACCGTGCTAAAAGTCCGATAATGTCATGTCCCTGTTTAAAAGCCTCCACATATTCCCACTCCCTATATTTTAATTCTTTAACTTGGCATACGTGTCCCTACACAAATTTACTCCCAAGCTACCTCTGCAGCCTCAGCTGCTATCCCACTCCATTCACTCAGTGTGTCCAGCCACAGGCAATACCTCACATTTGCTGCTATGTGCTCCTTAGTGAGTTTTGTCCAATGCATTCTGTTTACTTTGCTTACAATTTTCTTTCCTTCTGCTTGGGAATCTTTCTAACCCAGCCTTCTAGAAATTTAGCCAGGAATGTTTCCCAACATTGTCACAGTAATTTATTCACTTCTAGTTAGATACTTACTTACATTGGTCTATGCTCCCTTCTTCACTTGCTGTAGTCTTCATACTCTTTGGGGGCAAAGACTATGTCTTGATTATCTTCATGGGTGTATGTATATATCTAGATCTCTATCTACAGCTATCTATCACCTATCTGATGCTTATTACAAATGCTCAATGACAGCTGAATAAATGAATTTTCAAAATGCATATTTAGACTGAGTTGAACCATTTTGTTTAAATTGATCAGATTCCACCCATTACAGTTCTAGATTTTTTTTAATTAAGACTAATTAGTCTAAATTAATCTACATAAAAATTTATTTCTATCATTATATAATGAAGTATACCTGCAAATAATTTATTTAAACTTATATGTAAAATTTTACCTAAAGTCATTAAAATATTTGTTTTATTTCCAAAAGGACAAGAAATAAAAGAGATAAATCAATATTTTGTATTTTATTATTACTTAGTATGTCTCTTTGCAACATCTATAATAATAGGGTAATATGCTAATTAGACTGGACATTATTCCAGATATCCTTCCTGACAAAGCCGGGGCTGGAGGGAAGCCACCCCACGTCCCAGGTGCTGGCAGCTAGGGGAGAAGGAAGGCCTACTCTTGCACAAATTTTTGTGCATCAGGCTTCTACCGTGTTTCCTCGAAAATAAGACATCCTCCGAAAATAAGACCTAGCGCATGGAAAGATAAGAAATCCCCTGAAAATAAGACCTAGCGCAACTTTGGGAGAAAAAATTAATATAAGACACCGTCTTATTTTCGGGGAAACAGGGTAGTATCATTATGTTGATACTAGAGGCCCTTTGCACAAAATTTGTGCACAGGGGTGTGTGTCCCTCAGCCCAGCCTGCACCCTCTCCAATCTGGGATCCCTCTCACAATCCAGGACTGCTGGCTCCCAACTGCTTGCCTGCCTTCCTTCCTGACTGCCCCTAACCGGTTCTGCCTGATCACCCCCTGACCAGTCCCCTCCCAGCCTGATTGCCCCTAACCGCCCTTCCCTGCTGGCCTGGTCATCCCTAACTGCCCTCCCCTGCAGGTCTGCCCCCCCCAACTTCTCTCCCCTACAGGTCTGTTTCCCCCCAACTTTCCTCCTCTGCCAGCCTGGCCCCTTCAAACTGCCCTCCCCTGCTTGCCTGATCACCCACAACTGCCCTCCCTTGCAGGCCTGGTCCCTCCCAACTGCCCTTCCCTGCTGGCCATCTTGTGGAGTCTATCTTGTGTCCACATGGGGGCAGCCATCTTGTGTGTTGGAGTGATGGTCAATCTGTATATTACTCTTTTATTAGATAGGATAGAGGCCTGGTGCACGGGTGGGTGCTGGCTAGTTTGTCCTGAAAGGTGTCCCGGACCAGGGTGGAGGTTCTCTTGGGGTGTGGGGCAGCCTGGACAAGGAGCCTGTCATGGTTTGCAGGCTGGCCACACCCCCTGGCAACCCAAGTGGAGGCCCTGGTATCTGAGATTTATTTATCTCCTATAATTGAAATTTGTAGCCTTAAGCGGAGGCCAGGACAGGCTAGGGTAGGTGGGAAGCTTGGTTTCCTCCATTGCCAGGGGCAACTCAAGACTCCTGCTTGCTCCAGCTCCATTGCCACTGCCATATTTGTTGGGTTAATTGCATACTCACTCCTGATTGGCTGTTGGGCATGGCTTGTGAGTGTAGCAAAGATACAATTTGCATGTTTCTCTTTTATTAGATAGGATTGTCTAATCAATCACAAGAATTACATAATTCAAAATTTAAAATTCTATGACTTATTTGAAAAATAAGTTATCATATATTCATTTATATATAATTAATTAATACAATAGATGAATTAACCTCCACATTAATTGTACAAATAAATAAATGTTAAAATCAATTACATGAAAATACTAGCTATAAATATTAGTTCAAAGGGAAAAAATGTGGCATAGAACTAATCTGAACTGAGGGTCTACTCCATAAATTTTATTAATTAATATTTTATTTTCCATAAGAAAAAATTCAAGTAAGAAAATAATTAAACAGTATCCAAGTATCTTTCCTGATATTTTATTTATTAGGGACAAGAGACAATTCCCTAATAGGAAAGATAAAAATTACAGATAAAATGTTGTATATATACTAAAGAGAGTAGTTCTTGAAATAGAAAATCCATACCAGGTCCTGCTGAAAACATTCTAGAATAAACAGCTTACACAAGTTCTTAAGTTTCATTCAAGTATAGAGCTGACTGTACTACAGTTCAATGTAGGCTATGCGATTCACTCACATCCAGGGAGAACTCTTGTTGTTTCCAGTGGTTGAGGGGAGGGAAAAAAGGGTGATGGTGGTCAAAGTGTACAAAGTTTCAGTTATGCAAGATGAGTAATTTCTGGGGATCTAATGTACAGCATGGTGATGATAGTTAACAATACTGTTATATACTTGTAAGTTGCTAAGAGGATAGATAACAAAATGATAATTATGCAGAGATAATGAAAATACAAATAGTTTCCCCATCAAGGGATTAGGATCTGGCATAACAGCTCCAGACATTTTAAGGCCTGATAAGGCCTTCACCTGAACCACCAGCTCTGGAAGCCTGAGACTATGTAGAAGCAATTAGCTTACTGACCTCACTGAGAGCATTCTATGGTGCTTAAGCCTCCCTTTGCTTTCTCCCTCCACCCACTGTTCAGCAAATATTTATGTGTGAGGCACTGTGCTAAGGAATGAGTATAAAACAGTAAACTATACTACAATTATGATCTTGACCCTCATAAAGTTCATAGTCTAACAGGGGAAACCTATTTAACCAAACAAGTAGAATAAAATGCGGTAGAATAAAGGAAGAATAAGGCACTTGGCAGGGTCACAACCCAAAGGGGTAGGAGTAGAGGCAGGACAGGCATCCCTGAGGCGGTGATGACTATGTTGGGCCTGAAGATAAATTTAATTGACTTAAACCTTTTTTGTAAATCCACGTTCTGACCACAGTCTGATCCTTCTTGCCTCCTGCCTGTAGGACCATAATCCATCTTGATTATAATCCATCTTGATTATACCACTTTGCCACAAAATACTCAACTAATGACTGGACTCTTTTTTATTCTAGTAGGACACTAAAATCCAGACTCTCTCTCTGAAGCCAAAATTCGAAAAGTTCTTTAATGCAATCAATTGAGTAAACAGCATCCTAGGATCTTGTGAGGCTGAGAACAGTAATTCGATGTTGTGTGGGCCTTTACACCAGCCATTCCTCCTCCTGTCAAGCCCTCACTGTATCTAAGTTGAATAGGAAAATAAATCAAATCTGCATCATGGAAAGATCACTACCAGGTGGGTAAACAGAAAACATGATTGACTGGCCAGCAATCTACAAGTAGAATATATTATGTAAATGTTACACTTAAGCATTTAAGACATCTTAGGGTGGATGAACATTCTATCTAATAGCTTTCAATGTGGAAAAGCTTGATCTTCAAGAAGGTACTGCTAGCCAAAACCGGTTTGGCTCAGTGGATAGAGCGTCGGCCTGCAGAATGAAAGGTCCCAGGTTCAATTCCAGTCAAGGACATGTACCTTGGTTGTGGGCACAACCTCAGTGGGGAGGGGTGGGGGGGGCAGGAGGCAGCTGATCAATGTTTCTCTCTCATCAATGTTTCTAACTCTCTCCTTTCCTCTCTGTAAAAAAAAATCAATAAATTAAAAAAAAAAGAAAAGAAGGTACTGTTAGAAGTTGCCGAGGCTCTTAAAATTGAACATGGTAAAAACCATGCAGGGAGATATAAGATATTTTTAAATATATTAAATGCCCTTCAGTTAGCATTCTATCTAACTAATATATTATGGGAAGTATTTTGAGTGTGTTGATAAATTGCATTAAATAAGTATATAATTTTACTGCATATGAGAGCATGTAGTCACACATTTTCTTAACAAGAAATTTAAAGGGATAGCTTCTCCATGAGCTTCTCTATAAGCATTTCTTCCCTCTGAGCCACTGAGTGGCAAACCTGAATTGGCAAAAAAAAACTCACATCACTCTGCTTGGCCCCGGAGGAGGGCTGGTTAGCCAGAGATGGGTAAGATTCCTCAGGGAAGGAACAACCCAAGACAGGCACAGTCACAGAGGGGCCATCAGGAGAGAACTTGGAGGTGGGGCACAGACCCTTACCACCACCCAACCCCCTGCAACGTGGCAGGCGCCTGAACCTTCTCCATTCTGAGGGAGGTCTCCTGCCCCCGTGGCCACTTAGTTTCCCATGCACAGCTCAAATCGGGACCCAGGCAACAGACGGAGACTTGGCTGACAGCAGCGGCCCTCTCACTGCAACAAGACTTGTTTGAGATGTCTGGTACCCATGGTGTGGAAAAGAGGGTTTTTAATATCTAAATCCAGCCAAGTACCAGGAATGCTCAGGCCCTTCTCAAGAAGGCAAATAATCAATTCCACTAATACACACATGGTAAATAAGACTGTTGCTAGAGTGTTGAGTTTGACAGTTGAATAGTAACCAATTTCTCAGAGGAAATTAATGTGGCTAATGGAAATAAATGAATATTCTAGAAAAACTGATTGTACTGTACAAAAAGCTGTTCCTAAAGTGTTAACAAAAATTCTTATTGGCAGAGAGTCTCATGGTAAAATTGCATAACATGTTATGAACCTAAAGCAGTCATAGTTTAGCACAAATAATTAAAATGTAAAAGCTATCAAGACTACAGTATAAAATTTCCAAAAGTCTCCTATTATTTAAATTAAAAAAGGGGGTGACAGTGGAAGAATATCATGTAAGGAAAAATATCCTGTGAATAAATTACATCTAAAAAAATTGTACTTTAGAAAATTAACCTTCATTCGAAACGCTAACAGAAAGATACCCATGAAAATACACACATGGTGTCAAAACAAGCCAGAGGAAAATCATTTTGGAGGAGGTGGGGGGAGAGAATGAAAAAGGATCCCAAGTCAAATTTATAAAAAATATCCCTTTATTAACTTTTGGTCGAGAATATGTTTATATATTTTCAGAAAACAACTCCGAGACCATCTGGTATCCTGTGACAGAGAGGAATAGACAGAAGTGCTCCAGCCATGAAGACAGAAGAGAAACAATTCAGAGATGGAAGATGCTGACGACACCTCGCCATACCAGCAGACAGCAACTTTGTGTTGCTGAAGGATGCCCAGGACCAAACCAGAGACAGGCAGACCTGCATCACCACTGTTTGTCCACCAACCAGATCTGAAATATATAGCATGGCTGACATGTATACATATGGAACTATTTGACATTGAAATTGGGACTCAAAAGAACTGTTAGTCCAGAAAGGAACTCACTGCAGACTAATTCATTTGCCTCTCAGCATAACCATTATGGCTTTTCTCAGTTTAGGTTCTTACAAGGGTATTTCTTAGATCACATGATCTCACACATCTAGAGGAAATGATGAACAACATAGACTGATGAACAAAAACAGACTCAGAGAAAGAGAAGCACAGAACAGACTTTCAAACCTCAGAGGGAAAGTAGGGGAGGGTGGGGATAAAGGGGAAGAGATCAACCAAAGGACTCGTGTGCATGCATATGGGCCTGACCAGTGGCCATGGACAACGGGGGGGGGGGGGGGGGGAGATATGTAGGGAGGGGTTTGGGATGGGATTGGGGGGATGAGGACAATTATGTGATACCATAATCAATAAAGAAAATGGAGGGGGGAAAAAGCAGAGAGCAACAAATAAGTGAACAAAATAAACAAAAAGAGGTCTTCTTAAGAAATGGAATATTAGGCATAATCATGGGAAGAGGAATGGATAGATGGTAAAAATGATAATAACAATAACTAATCTGTGAGCCAAAATTAGGTGATTGCATTTGTGAGTATCTTTACATTCCTCACTTTGAAGAGGGCTGTGGCCTTGGGTGTGGCTTCTAATTCAAACTAAATAACAAATGTTGCTAACATGGCCAAAAAAAAAAAAAGAAAAATACCAGTATAAAACCAATTTCATTACAGAAATTCTCACAGAGCAAGAACTCAGTTTGGTTACAAAATATGTCATAATTTGCAATAAAACATATCATCCATAAACTCAAAAATATAATTCTTGACAGATATAATTCTTATATCTTCAGTATTGCTGCATTTTCTAATTTTATAAGTATGAAAAGCTAAATGCTGAGCTAAGTAATAGAACATGCAAAATATAACCTTTAAATTCTAAATTCTGTCTATAGACTAAAAGTAAAAATTTATCTCCTTCTGAGTTTCTGGAGTTTCTGCATAATGAATACATCTCTATACCTAAAAGGAAAAACAATTAAATTAAAAGCTGTGAATCACACTGGGCTGGTGTTTCTCAGTGGTTGAGCACCAACCTATGTACCAGGAGGTCACAATTCAATTCTGGATCAGGGAACATGCCCAGGTTGCAGGCTTGATCCCCGCTAGGGGGCGTGTAGGAGGAGCTGATCAATGATTCACTCTCAACATTTGATGTTTCTCTCTCTCCCCCTCTCTCTTACTCTCTGAAATCAATAAATATATATATATATATATATATATATATATATATATATATATATATATATATTTTAAAGCTGTGAATCACAAGTAACAAGTGTGGTACAGGGCAAAAATAAAGCTCAATTATAAGTGTTGCCTTGACATCTGGTGAAACCAGGAGGGCTAGGAGTAGCCTCATTACAGGTGTCCCTCCCCACTCTACTCCCACAGATACAGTGCCTTTCCAAACCAGCCTTTTTATCCAGGGGACCAGGTGCGGTTTCTGCTTATCCCTGAGCAGTGGGTTTCAGTACCCTGTCACTCCACAGAATTTCATCCTCCCATGGGAATCAGGGGCACTCCACCCTCTTGATACTGTGAAGCCTGCTTCTCACAGCTTTTTGTTACACAACCTCCCTGTGGCCCTACATAGCATGTGGTGTCCTCCTCCTCCAGCTAGGAGAGTATGTGACTAGTAAACTGCTGTCGATCTCGTCTCTCCAGTGTCAGGTGTTATGTGCTCAGCATCCCTATCACTCTAGGATAGGAATCCTTCCTTCACCAGTGAGGTAAAAAGGAGGCAATTAAAACATCAACTTTATTGTTCTAATGAAAAACCAAGGACTTATCTTTCATTCATACACACCAACATTTTAGTGTTAAACTCTAAAACATGAAAAATGATAGCAAGTGTCTGACATTACAAAGCAAATAGTTTGTACCAAATCCAAATCTGGCTTTTCATGCAGCTAATATATTTTAATTTGAAAATTTACCACTTAATGAATAGTCATGAAGTAATCGTTATTCACCAACTTTAGCTAGTTTACTATATTAATTTAAGTTCAGGAGAATCTTGTCTAACTGAACCTCAAGATTGGTACACTACACAGCATTTCAGTAAGAGTTCTTTATACAAAATACACAACTGAGATTATAACTTAACAGCATGTAACTTTTTTTCTCTTCATAATTTTTAAGATTAAATAATTCCTTACTGGTACATAAAGTCAACCAACCCACATATTTAGGAAACAGGAGGTTTTATTTATTCATTGATCCCAAGATATTAACTTTTTGCAAATAATTAGCCTCCATTTTTCTGAGAATAAAATACATCAATATCTATTGAACTTTTAACTATTCAACAAATACACACACACACACACACACACACACACACACACACAAAATGTCATGGTAGAAAGAACTATTGGCCCAGAAAGGAACTCACTACAGACTGATTCATTTGCCTCTCAGCATAACCATTATGGCTTGTTGCAGTTTAGGTTCTTACAAGGGTATTTCTTGGATCACATGATCTCACACATCTAGAGGAAATAATGAACAACATAAACAGACCCAGAAAAAGAGAACCAGCGATCAGACTCTCAAACCTCAGAGGGAAAGTAAGGGAGGATGGGGGTAAGGGGAAGAGATCAACCAAAGGACTTGTGTGCATACATATGGGCCTAGCCAATGGCCATGGACAACGGGGGGGGGGGGGGCATATCTAGAGAGGGGTTTGGGATAGGAATGGGGGAATAAGGACAATTATGTGAGACCATAATCAATAAAATAAATTTTTTTAAAAATGTCATGGTAGAACTGAAAATACAGGTCAAATGCTGTCTAATGTAGACCTACTGGGCTCATGGTATTAGTATTTTATAATTCATTTTATATTATGTTTAGCTTACATTTCACAACATGCCAAATGTCTTTCCCAGTAAGAATTAATACCTATATTGAAGATGATGTTTGATGTAGCATCAATAGAGGATAGTATAAGATCACAAATGTTTGAAAGGGTCTATTTATTGTTCATCTGTTCAACAAACATTTATTGGATACATACCAGAGCCTTCCACAGAAGCTACAAAGATAATATATATATAGTCCCTATCTTCAAGGAATTCACATAGAATCTAGACAAGGGACTTGAACTTATCAGAATAGAGGCTCCAGGAGAAGTGCTGATAATTCATGTTTCTCCCAGAGACTAGAAAGGAACAATAAAATACATCGAAATTGGATGGAGCAGGGAGGTGGAGTGAAAATGAGAAAGTTCCTATAAAAAAGAGTAAGGTTCTATATATTTTAAGATAGCCTAAGAATGGTACAGTGGGTTAAACTTTAGTCCCCCAAAGGTATGTCCAAGACCCAAAGACAGTACCTGTGACTAAGACTGTTTAGAAAAAAAAAGGATATTTGCAGATAATAATTAACAAAGAGTCTCAAGATGAGATCATCTTGGATTAACAAAATGGGCCCTAAATCCAATAACAAATGTCCTTATAATAAGAGGAGAAGATACAGCAGAAGAGGAGAAACTCAGGGGAGGGTCATATAAAGATGAAGGAATAGATAGGTGTTGTGCTTTCACAAGCCAAAAACACCTGGAGCTACCAAGAGCTGGAAGAGGCAAGGAAGGATTTCCCACTAGAGTTCAGAGGGAACGTGTCCTTGATGGCACCTTGATTTTGTTACAAAGGAAATATACAGGTAAGCTATCTATACATGGATTTCCTGGTCTTAGGGCTAATGGCAGAAGCAAAGATGGAGACAAACAAAATCAAGTTTCTAAGTTGGAAAATAACATTCTCATTGGTGATGGCAAGAGATGGAAGACAGAAAAGTCTGTATTGGCCTAGATCAGAAGTACCATCTGTCATTCCTCTCAGAGCCTCAATTTCATCATCTGGAAAGGGAGTGAGACTGAGGAAGAAAGCCTTAAGGGTAAAAAAAAATGTAGTGTAAACAAAATCTGAACAACTGTCTACAGAACCACCCACCCGTCACTGCACATGGGGATTGTTGGTAAAAATCTACACTCAAAAGCATTATTACTTTGAGGATCTTGTATCCCAGGTTCAAAGCAGGGAAAACTTTTATTCCCACAAGTTTCCGCCTAGAACTTACCCCCTTTCCCAGACCCTATTCCTCCATTTTGATGCTGAGCCTTTAGGCCAAATGGAATGGGCACCATCTGCACCACACAACCCTCTTCCCAGCCAAGAGGAGTTCCAGGCCAAGTTTATCTTGTGAGTTAACAGGAGGTGACAAGCCTGGCAGGACTCATTCTCCCTGCGTGATTGATTCAGCCCAGCCGACCAGCTCCATGCTAATGAGGATGTACCAGAGCTCACGACAAAAACATTGTTGAATAATTTAAAACTTTAGACCATGATTTGCCATATAATGTGATTCACTGTGCAATTATGGCCCCAGTTAAATCTGCTTCCTTGGGTCCCTCAATAGCGCACACCAACAACTACAAACTGTCTGTTCTCAAAATTAACTATCTAAATAATGTGGAAGAGCAGAGACAGGGTCATCCTGTAAGGGGAAGACAGTGAAGGTAAGGCTGGCCTAAACTCTCAGGGGCTGCTGCTTTATAAGAATTGAGTAGTATTTCAGATGTAATACTTTAATATGTACAGAGGAAGTAATATAGTAAAATGTTCTCATCCATTCTAGTACGCTTTGGTACAGATTGATACTTCTAATTTCTAGGGAATTAACTTTAATTTCTTTTCGTATTTCAGATATCCATTTAAATAAGTTTCTTTGTACCATCTGGCCACTTAAGTTCCCTCCTGTATACATCCCCATGCCAACGATTTAAATAAAGTTTAACAAGTCCAAATATCTGAGACATGCTTTACAAGAGGCAATTGTCAATCATCGGTCTTCTAAGGGATAGAAGCTCAACAGTGTTAGCTAAAGGTTTTTAACTGTGAGACCAGAAGTTGTTTTTTATACCATGATCCTTTCACCTGAATAGTAAGGAGTTAAGGGGAAAATAACAACAACCAGAGCTTATCATCTCAACAGAGCCTAGTCGTAGCAGAAGCAATGAACTAAATGTGGAGCCAAATGATCGGATTTACTTACATTTGACCTTGTGTTTGTTTGTTAGGGAAAGGCCAAGGACAAATAAATCTCTCCAAACCTCAGTTTCTTCATCTGAAACATAGATTTCATAATATCTAACTGACCTTTGAGCTTCAAATCAAGAGGAATAATATAATATAGAATTTTTCTGTGACAACAGGCCTTAGCAAATCAGTAGGATATTAAGCATTCAAGCAGGTAACATTAAGAAAAATTCTCATTTAAGCAATATTAGACCTTCATTTAAAACAGGGGGAGGGGATAAGTTGTCTTAAAATAGTTTTCCAAGTTTCATCTGCCACCAATGACAAGAATTCGGGAGACCACAGATTCACTTCCTAGTTAGAAGGCATGGCAAATCATTAGCCACTAATGACAGGAGGATCTTCAAGGTGACAGTTGTCACCTGTGTCCCACCATTATATCAACACCTCTGAGATTCCTCCAAGCTGGCAAAGGCAGCACATCCTCTCCTGAGTCACAGACAGCCTTCCATCAGCCAGTCTTCACTGTCCTTACCTTCCCCCAATGGCACCTGACACAACAACTGTTTGGGCACCTGCCCTAAGGGCTGATTTCAAAGCCCTGCACTGCTCCACTGAGTGTGTCCATCCTGCCCTATGACACCACAGTCATCTGAGACTTCTGATATGCATCTGTGATCCTAAACATTTGCTCCTCACTTCGATTCCTCTGAATTTCAGAAACCAAACTCCCTGTTAGAAACCTTGCATAAGAAAATAAAGAATGTGAATGTATAATAATTTATCTCAATTTGTCTTACGAATCTCATTATTTAAAATCACCAGTCACGAAAGCACTTAACAAACACTGGCTTGTTGATGATTACTTTCTGTGTTATAAACCTAAGTATTTCAGACCTTCTGCAAAACCAAAGTTGATGTTCCTGAAGTTGTATTTTCATTAATGCAGTCATCTGTAGAGTTTGGACACTTGGAAAATTACTAGAAGAGTTTATCAGAATGTTGCTTTATTTTTAAATAGGGGTTTTGAAAGGTCTGTGTATGGTTCTTGTTATTTAATCAACAAGTAAAACCTAATGACAAAATGCTTCACATCTGAAATCAATAGGGATTTTTCCATGAGCAATGACTATAAAATCAGCCCATTATGAAGAGATTTGCATATTTTAATTATGTGTTCATCTCAACAGAACCTAGTTGAAGGCTTTTGTCAAATAGATGCCGCAATGCTTTAAGTACCATGCGGTTTTGGTATACTGTTAACTTTTAGTATATATAAATGTTAGATGCGTAAATGTGTTAAAATAGAAATATGCCTTGTTAGAGTAAGGCCTTCATTTATTTTAGTGAGTGTTTAGTATCTCGTTCTCAGAAGTTATTTAAAGAATGGGAAATTTATAAAGATTAAAATGTAGATAAATTGCTTGAAGATCTCAAGTTAAACACACAAATGACCATAACATAATACCTTTGGCAGCATTGCCAAAATAATCTCAAAATACAAAGCTGATTTCTAAAATAATTTTGACTTAGAAGACAGATAAGGAGTCAAATGCATAAGCATTCAAGCCTTTAATACTCCAGCTCTGATGACCAGATATAAAGAAAAACCAAGATAGTGAAATTTAACCATTCATTTATTCAATCATTTAAATGTTTTTGAATATTTCTTTTTATTGAATTTTGGGGGTGACATTGGTTAATTAAATTATGTAAGTTTTAGGAGTATGAGTCTACAAAACATTACCTATATATTGCTTTGTGTATTCGCCATCCCAAGTCAGAGAATACAGATAAGTTATTTAACCTCTCTGCTTCAGTTTTCTGGTCTGTAAAATGGGTTAATAGTATTATCTGCTGCATATGATTTTTATAATAATTATATAAATTAATACATGGAAAGTACTTAGAACCATGCCTGCCACAGATGGGAATTATATATAGGTATAGAGCTTTCAAGGTTCAAAGATTAAACACACACACACAAAACAATCTTGCATTAAGAAAGTTTCCACTAAGAAGTTTATAACATAAGCTTCAACTCTGTACTTCTGAAGTATAAAGATTCATTTGAAATAATGTCATAAGGGATTGCAATTTTAGAAAATAAAAGTTTTTTCAAGTTTCTTAAAATTTCAAAATAAAATAAAATACTGATTGTCCAATTTTTAAATATTTGTAAAACACTGAGGTAAAATAATACTTTGATATACCTGTTTGTAACATTTCTAGAAATACCTTTTTCAGAAGGAGAGTCAAACATACGTCACAAATCCTAGCACAGATATCGTCTCTGCAACGCAGTTCCTGTGAAGGATCTTCAGAAGGTCTGAGCCAAAGTGAGCTCTGACTCCAGGTCATTGAGCACAGGTCATGCCATCACAGCCATGAGGACATAAATCCTCAAATCATTTCACCACCTCACCAGGCCTTTGCCAGTCCCTTCTACTTTATATTAATTCTCTGATTCTTGAATTTTGTATGCATTTGGGGGTGGAATGGGGAACAGAACCTCTTTGAGAGCCAGACAAAAGTTATGGACCTTCTTCCCAGAAAATTCGCATACACATATCATTGTATATCCAATTTTAGGAGCTTCACAGACCAGAGTTCCCCCATAGAACTTCCTACTCCAAATGCTGACTATTTGATTTTACCCTGACATTTAATTTAATAATTTAATAAAATATAATTTACTCATATGAAATATGGGTGAAATTAACATATGTTATGTTAAGATATTGGGTTTTATTATCTGTATTAAAGATACTGCTATTTTTTGAAAGTAGAGACCAATTGCTAAATGTCCAAACAAAATATAATGTACTACTTTCAAGGCTATTATTATTTAAATTATTTGTATAAAGTACAGAGCAGGAAGTCTGGGCAAATTTTGTTCAACACTAGATAAAAGGAACTTGAAAGGGTAAACTGTAGAGTGATTATATTGATCCCAACAATTACATATAATAGAGTTTGAATAATATAGTCCTCATTTTAAAAATCAGTCTGTAAAATATCTGATAAACATGGTAAAGGTTTGGGCAATTTTTTTAGTGAGCAGACTTTGGGCATTTCCCAACAATTCTAAGGAATACTCAAACATTAAAATGCCCAAGTAATAGCTGAAAACACAAGTCATTTAGGTAGCACTACATAAAATTTATTTTAAGACTAGAGGCCTGACGCACAAAATTTGTGCAAGAGTAGGCCTTCCTTCCTTCAACTGCCAGCTTCTGGGATCCGGGCTTCCCTCACAGCCCCAGCTTCTTCGAGAAGGTCATCTGGAAGGACATCTGGTCTAATTAGCATATTACACCTTTATTGTTATAGATATCCTATTAAAAAAAAAAACTGGAATTAGAGACATTTAGAGTCCGCTCACTGTAAGAGCAGGTGAACAGGTCACACACAACACCGGCCATTAGAATGAGGCTGATGCAGAGTCCTGGGGCCTGCCCCAGCAGGTGCTAAGATAAATGGCAAACTTGTAGCTGAGGATTTTTTTATTATAATACAGAAAATGATACCTATTAGCCCTTCAAGCTTCAGGCTGCTTTTCTGAGAACAGTAGAGGTCACAGCACATAAAAATAATAATAATACTAAAACCAGCTTAGCCTTAACAAAATCTTTTTGTCCCCACTTCACTACTTATTATACTGCAACCTTTTTATTTGGTGTCGGGAATATTTAAAACAAGATTGACCTACTTATGTTCAATGCATGCAATTATTAAATTCATAGTGTGTTAATCTTATAAGACCATTAACCTAAATTATACGGTGAAGAAAAAGAGAGAAGCCCCTCGCCACTCCAGGCCTGCAAACACAGTGAAGGAGGTCGTAAAAGAAATTAACATAACCAGGTTGTTTTAGGTTTCCACCAGCTTCCTGATGATACAATATCAAGGATTCTGATCGTTTGCTTCCATATCCACCTGCCAGTCTTAAAAGAACAAAGAGAGAATGGAAGGCAAGAGTGAGGGAGAGAAATGATGATGAAATGTTTGTGCCCCTACCAAATGGTGAACAAAACATCAAGTTCATAGGTTTCCACTCATCAACCACGTCTCAAGCCCCAGAAGCAAAGAACAAGCATTTATTTTGTAATTAGTGAGAGAGATGCAAGAACTTTTATTGCATCTTATAAGCCTCGCTTTTCTGTGCTTTTTCATTTTCCCCAGCTTCAAGTGATTTCAAATAAGAAAGGTCATTTTAAAGATGATCTGGAAACATAGCAAGCAGTTTTTTTTAAATCTTTATATTGATCAAAAACTATAATGAGGTATTTCAGATCCTCTAGAGCATCTTGAAAACATTTGAAACTCTAATGCAAATAAAAAGGCTATTTCTAAAGCATTTTTTTAAAGAAATAAATGTAAAACCTAAAAGTAAAATTTTCAAGGAGGGTACAACACACAGGTCTGCAAGTATACTTCCCTTACTGGATTTTAACTAGGCAGCTAGAATATTCAGCATGGCATTGTGATTTAGTGTCTAAGTTGAAATGGTAAGGAATACACTGATTTTTATACTTAAAGTATTTATGAAGTCCATATTACTAAAACCTTTGAAATACACAGCAGCTTTAAAAAAATGAGTGAGCTCCGGAAACTCTTTCAAAGGTTCTTTGACAAGTCTCCTTTGAAGCCTGCTTCATGAAGAAAATGCTGCTGTCTAAAATTCTTCAGCTTGGAGAATACAATGTTATTATTGTCTTGCCCTTCAGAGCTAGGAAAAGCATATATTAGTTTTCTTGGCTCTAAGTTTCCATGACTGAGCAAGCATATGGCCTTGTTCCAGATAGAAGTTTTCCAGGAATTTTGCTTACAAGGAAGCGCTAACCCGGTATTTTAATTAATATTCATATTCACTTTGTTCTTAATGAATCTAAGGATTCTATTAGCATGAATTAACTCTCACTTCCATAAATCCAAAAAGTCTCTAGAGGACTCTGCTCCAGGAAGAGAGTGAGATGCATTAACACTCCATTAATATCTTCCTTGGAAAACATTCTTTTTAACATTTATCTCTTCATCATTTCCTGAATCCGTAATGAAATGCTTGTGCTGGCATCTAACAAAAGGATCATGTCCAGAGCCTAATGAAGTGTTAGACACCAAGGTAAGAAGCAAGTCTGCTGCACTGGCTCCTACAGTCGGATACACAATGGTACTCTCTAGACTATATTTAGCTCCAAAGTCATGGTGAGTAGCCTTCCGACTTAAGGCACAATCTGAATGAACTTCAAGTTCCAGAGCTGCCTGCACAGGCCAATCACAGTTCTATTTTCTAAGTTATAAGCCAGACACTGAGGTAATTTCCATTTGTATATCCTTTTCTAAAAGGAGAGACTTCCTGAAAGTGACATTCTGTAATCACAGGACTTCAAGGTGGAAGAGATCTCCGAAATCACAGATAGCTGCTTCCTGTTTATTTCTTGAAACCCTACAACAATACACCTGCCCAATGGTCCTGGAGCAGAGATGAGGAACTCACCACCTCATGAGAAAACTCATTTCTTATTCAGACGGCTCAAACTCCTTCACCATTCCTCCCTTAGTTGAGATTAAACCTTTTTCCTGGGAAATCCCATCTCTCAGTCCTGATTCTGCCCTCTGGGGCCCCCAGAACGTGATGAGTCCGTGGAAAATCTTCACTGGTATAAACTGGTTTGATGTTTTGAAATTCAAAGTTTGTAGAGAAAGTGGTGTTAGTAGTCAAGAATCTTGTTAAGGTTAAAGAATGTCATTTTTAAAGCCTTAAAAAAAAGGTATAGTTTTGCTTCTTCCTACTCATACACTTCATAATAATAGCTTTGCATCTAAGATTATTCCTATCATAAAAGAACCAAGGACTAGGAAATATTTGCTTATGACAGCTTTGCTTAGACAAGGCAAATGGAGCCCTTGGCTATCCTGAATCTATGGACTACTAATAATAACTACTTTCATAAATTGAGCACTTAGCCATATGAAAGACTTTGAGCTAGCTGCTTTACAATAGTCCTAAAGCATTATCATCCCTATTTTACCAATGAGAAAACTAAGACTCAGAAAGATTAAATAACTTATCAGTAGTCACATAGGTACTAAGTTCTGGTTCAAATTCAAATTTGTCTGATTCTAAACCTAAGTTTCTTCTGTTTACACAAACCCTTCTTGCCCTTTTTTTTTTTTTCCCCCCAGATAAACAGCTTCTAAAGTGTTCCCTATTCTTTTTATAATTAGGAGTTACTACAGGGTTATGAAATACTAGAGGTCCAGTACACGAAATGTGTGCCCTAGGAGGGTGGGGTGTCCCTCAGCCCAGCCTGTGCCCTCTTGCAATTCAGGAGCTCTGGGGGGGGGGGGGGGGGGGGGAGATGTCCTACTGATGGAATGTCTGAGAGGCTCCCACCACCACCACTGCACTTGCCAGCCATGAAAACAGCTCCCTGATGGTCAGTACGCATTATAGCAACTGGTCATTCCACCGTCAGGCTGAAATAGGTTTTCCAACATCCCCCGAGGGGTCCCAGATTGCAAGCCAGGCCAAGGGACCACACCAGTGCACAACTGGAGCCAGGGAGAGATGTGGGAGGTTGGCCAGCTGGGCGTGTCTGGCCCATCTCGCTTAGTCCCGATTGGCAGGACCCCAGCAGCAAGCTAACCTACTGGTCAGAGCATCTGCCCCCTAGTGGTCAGTGCACATCATAGCAACTGGTTGACCAGTTGGCTGTCTGCCCCCTGGTGGTCAGTGCACATCTTAGCAAGTGGCTGAGTGGCCTTAACATATCATTAACTTATTATGCTTTGATTGATTGAACAGCCAACTAGATGACAAGATACTTAGCATATTAGGCATTTTGGAGGACACAAACATTTAGTGTCCTTTAAAAAATTCATATATTGAACTCCTAACCCCTGGGGTGGCTGTAATTAGAGATGAGGTCCCTAAAGACATAATTAAGGTTAAATGAGGTCATGAGGGTGAAGCCCTAATCTAATAGGATTAGTGTCCTTAAAAAAGAGACAAAAGAACACAAGATGGTCATCTGTAAGCAAAGAAGAGACTGCTCACCAGAAAACAACCCTATGGTATAAGCCACCCAGTCTGTGGTATTTTTTTTAAGGCAACCCAAACAGATTAATGCAAAGTTATCCTGGCATTTGCCACAATCTACCTAATACATGAGAGAAGGATAGCAATAAGACATCTCTCTCACCAGGACCTTGTGCTATCTTCCCTATCTTCAAGTAACTGTGATCTGGTGAAACAAAAGAGAACCACACTGGAGTAACCTCTCCTAGCCCACCTGCTGACTGAGGCACCTTAGACCCATCACTTCAATTCTTTGTGAATGCCTTCTCAGCATGAAAACAAAACTTCTAATCTATATTCACTTCCTGGTGATTTTTGCATATTTTTACCATTTTCCATTTTTCTCAAATATCTGTTACTTCTCTGGATTTTCAAAGTAAAACATTTGAAGAAATTATTTTGTTTGTGATGCATCGTAGACCACATCTTTTATTTTACTGTACGATGCCTATAAAAAATCCCAACACGTTTTTTTCAAAAGAGCATCCCTAGAATGTGCTAGCAGATTCAGGGATTCTTGAAAATGCTAACAGGCTCACCAAGACACTGGAAGTCCTTCAGTGACAGTCTGTTCAAGTTGTCCCCTCCAGAAGGGTAGCTCATCCCCTTGTCTGACAAGTGAGACATGGCTACTATACCAGGGAGACAACAGTATGTAGACCTACCTACCTGAGGATAATTCCGAGTCCCTACAGAGAAATGTGGGGAGAAGAAACATTTACATAATGTTTGCTTTCCAGATGCAAACAATCTGCTCCCAGGGCTGATTTGATTAGAGAATGTTTCTCAGAAAATCCAGAGCCAGGAATTCAACATCAGTGTAATATTTGCTCTTGCCAAAAACCTCAAAATTCAAACTATCAATGGCCTTTAGAAAGTGGTATGAAGAAATAAAGAATAGGTCAATGCAATGTTATCATTGCTATAGGGGAAAACTCTTAATGGCATGATATTAGAAAATCATTGGTGTTATTTCTCTTTACCAAAGAAGTTGTATTACTTTGAAAATACTAAAGAAAACGAGAAACTTTAGAAATAATTATAGCAAGATCCTACCATTTTTAATACTAATATGGTATAGAGTTGTGTGTTTCTGTGTGTCTATATTCTCTCAGTGGTCATTTTGCTAAAAATCTCTCTAAAGATAGACAGATTTAACAATATTTAACAATCTATTCCATCTTTTCTTCACAATGAAAGGTTTCTCCAGGTTTTTTTTACTTGTATTTAAATTAATGACATTCAAAAATACCTGAATTGCATGATTTTTAGGATAAAAATTTCAGTTATTTGGCTTCTGGTTATCTAACATGATAACTGAAATCATAGATTTTGGAGCCACACTGCCTAATTACAAATTCTACCTCTGACACTTACCAGCTACAGATCTTAGGGCAAGTTACTTGACTTCTCTATGCCTTAGTTTCCTCATCTGTAAGACTTTGAAAAGAATAATTATCTCAGAACTATTGATGGAGAATTCAATTAGTTGATGTATACAAAATGTTTAAGACAGTACCTGCCCTACTATAAGAGTGATGTTAGCCAGTTAGCATTATTGATGCATACTAATAAATCATGACATAGCTTGAAAATTAAGCTACTGTGTAATACTTTATAATCATGTTTTCTCCACCCTCTGTGATTGACAGCTTCATTTGACTGCAGTGATATAATGTGGCAAAGCCAACTGCAATGGAGAAATGTGGTCATTTTGCTAAAATTAGCCATACCCTTGTGATATCTTCTCTTTCATACTATAGCAAGTAAAGTATATCAACTGAAGAAAAGTTGCTTAAGAATTAAAAAATATTTTTTACTTCTTCCTACTGAAAGTTGTATTTTGATAAGAAGCCCCGGAAGCAACCTTTCCTAACTTCATAAAGCACCAAGGAGAAAAGTCACATAATATGAGAGTAATAAGAGACCTATGACAAGGATCTGGATAATTACAAAGCCAACGAAATGAATCAGGAATCACAATCCATAAATCATAACTGCAGCTCATTGATAATGTCAGACCATAGAGCCCACGTTCCTCCCATCTCTTCTTTGGTTTACAAACACAAAGGCTATAAACAAACATAAAAGTGGCTAGCTACCCTTTCTCCTACCTGATTCTCAAAATAGCTAAAATACTGCCCTATTCTATTCTCTCCTCAATAACTCTCCTTTCATAGAGATGGAACTGGAAATAATTGGGCAACAACATTGGGAACAAGTGGTGTTACACCGAGTTCTGTAAGTGAGATAGACACAGAAAGCTCTCTGAAAGGTAGGTGCTCAATATTGTCATCTTTCATGATTCCATCTGCTCACAGTGTCAGAGAAATGTAGGTGGGGGGAAACACAGAGAAGAAAAGAAAACATCAGCCCAGCTGAGCTATACTAGATGAAAGCCAATTAGATATAAAAAATGGGCAAGAAGATATATCAAATTTCCAGGGAGATGAAGATTCGAGAATGAAATCACACCCAAGTGGTGCAAAAATGGAGCCAAAGGCAACTCCCTGGCAATCATCAATCACAGGCTGAGCTCAAGCTTAGTAAGGAAAAATCAAATGTGTGACCTAAGGAAAAAGTACTGCAAAACAAAGTTAGGAAATCATCAATTTGAAGAATAAGAAAACATAGACATTATTTATCAAAAGAAATCTTCCATAGGATGCAAGACAGCATGCCTTCCACAAAAGAAGGGAAATTCAGGAGAGCAGGCTGTGAGTAAAACATCATAGAATGAACTAACTAGTAATAATGATAAATACATGAAATATATGTGTATAGAGAGATGAGATTATTTAGTTAATGAAGGTAATACACAATTTTCATTCATTTTTTTCAGTTAACATTAAAATGAATATTTTTTCCACATCATTATATTATCTTTTAAAACAAGATTTTTAAAAAATGCATATTACATAATGTATGTGTTCTATCATGTAGAATGTTCCTGATATTTCTTTGTATATTTTCCAATTTTAAAGTACAATAAGCATCTTTGTACTTATACTTTTCATAATGACAAATAAGGGATATTTTTTAATTTCTAATTATTTTCATTAAAATAAAACTTATATTTTTATTTTAGATATCAACCAAAGGACTTGTGTGCATACATATGGGCCTAGCCAGTGGCCATGGACAATGGGTGTTGGGGGGGGCGCGCATATCTAGGGAGGGGTTTGGGATGGGAAGGGGGAATAAGGACAATTATGTGAGACCATAATCAATTTTAAAAAATCAATAAAATATATTTTTTTTAAAATAACAAAATAAAATAACTAAAACCATATTTAGGAAAAAAATAAAACTCACAAGGAAAGAATAAATGAAGGAGAGACAGAAAGTATACTGAGTTTTGTAAGGATGACAGTATTCAAGAGCATAATTTGGTTGTCACCAAAAAATTGGGGGAAAAATACGTTTCATTTTCAAAACTGAGCTATCAACTGTTAAACTGTATATACAATTTTTGGGGCACCGTGTACATACCCACACTTTTATTATCTAAACAATTCCAATGCAAGGGAGAACATACTCGCCAATGATACATCTGATAAGGGGTTAATATCCAAAATTTATAAAGAACTTATAAAACTCCTCAATACCAAAATAAAAACAAACAATCCAATTTAAAAATGAGCAAAGGAGCCCCTGACCAGCTTGGCTAAGTAGTTGGAGCATTGGCCTGAGGACCAAAGGGTTGTGGTTAGATTCCTGGTCAAGGACACATAACTGGGTTACAGATTGGAGCACATGTGGAAGGCACCAATCTCTCTCTCAATCTCTCTCTCTCTCTCTCTCTCTCTCTCTCTCTCTCTCTCTCTCTCTCTCTCTCTCTCTCTTCTTCCCTCCCTCCCTCCCTCACTCCCTCCCTCCCTCCCTCCCACCCTTTCACTCTGTCTTTGAAAAAAATATCCTCAGGTGAGGATTAATCAAAAAATAAAATAAAATAAAAAGGAAAGGGACCTGAATAGACAATTCTCCAAAGAGGACATACAGATGGCTAGTTAGACATATAAAAAGATGCTCAACATCACTAATTAATAGAGAGATACAAATTAAACCCACAATGAGATATCACCTTACACCTGGCTATCATCAATAAATCACCAAACAAGTGTTGGCAAGGTTGTGGAGAAAAGGGAACGCTTGTTCACTGTTGATGGGAATGCACTGTTGATGGGAATGCAGATTGGTGCCGCCACTGTGGAAAGCAGTATGGAATTACCTCAAAAGATTAAAATTGGAACTGCCTTATGATCCAGCAATTCCACCTCTGGGAATATGTCCCAAGAAACCTGAAACATTAATTCGAATAATAACTAAGATTTGGAAGCAGCCCACATGCCCATCAGTAGGTGAGTGAATAAAAAAACCGTGGCACATATATAAATGAAATACTATTTGGCTTTCTTAAAAAAGGAAATCTGCCCTGGACAGTGTCATCAATGGTTAGAGCATCGACCCTCTCACCAAAGAGTAACGAGTTTGATTCCCAGTCAAGGGCGCATATCTGAGTTGCAGGTTTGCTCCCCAGTCAGGGTCTGAGCAGGAGGCAACCAGTCAATGTGTCTGTCACATCGATATTTCTTCTCTTTCCTTCTCTCCTTTCCTCCCTTCCTCTCTCCCTCCCTTCTTTCCACTCTCTCTGAAAAAAAAAAAAAAATCAATGGGGGGAAAATATGCTCAGATGAGGATAAAAAAATTTTTAGATAAATAAAAAGGAAATCTTTCTTTTGCAACAGCATGGACAAACCTGAAGAGTATTATGCGAAGTGAAATAAGCCAGTCAGTGAAACACAAGTACCATACAATTTCACTCACATGTGGAATCCAATGAACAGAACAAACTTACAAACAAAATAGAAAAAGGCTTATAGACACAGACAACAATATGGAGATTACCAGAGGGAAACGAGGGTTGGGGGAGGTAGAAGACAGTAAATGGGGAATAAATGATGATAGAAGACTTGACTTGGGGTGGTAAACACACAATACAATATACAGATAATATAATTTGGAATGGTACACCTGAAACCTACATAATTTTATTAACGTATATTACCCCAATAAGTTCAATAAAAATAATTTTTAAAAAATAAACTAAAAACAATTCCAATGTGGGGATCAATTGATTTTCTCTGAAACATAAACAATGCAACTTTTGCAGGAGCAAGAGAGAGTCTGCAGTTGTGAGTAGGGCAGTAGGTTGGTCACTGTCTCAAGAAAGTCATGTCTGATATCAAACTTCATGATATAAGTTGGTATGACAAAAATTTTTGTTGTTGTTAATCCTCACCTGAGGATATTTTCTCCATTGATTTTTAGAGAGAGTGGAAGGGAGGGATGACACAGAGAGAAAGAGAGAGGGGGGGTGGGGGGAACATCAATGTGAAAGAGATGCATCAATTGGTTGCCTCCCACGGTGCCAGGGATTGAGCCTGCAACCAAAGTACATGCATGCCCTTGACCATAATCAAACCCGGGACCCTACAGTCACCTGCTAATGTTCTAACCACTGAGCAAAAGTGGCTAAGGCGACAAAAATTTTTAAGTAAGTTTTACAGACTTGAAATTACCTGGTCAGTTGATTCAATTTCTTCTTGAAGAAGATATGGAATAGATAAACACAATAGGAATTGATCAATTATTTAGGAAAGCCTAAGTATTCTAAATCTCGCAATTTCATTGCTGTTTTATAATCCATATCTCTTTTTCTTTCTTTCTTTTTAAGTTTATTTGCATGTAGGTGTAAGAAATAAAATTGGGTACACAATTCAAACCTGACATTTAGAGCTGCAGAGAGGTATCTTTCATCCGCTGTTTCAGACAAGGAAGAAAATGGTCATCAAAAATAAGACTTTGAGAATGGCCTTAATTTAGGAGTCCTGAAATATTTTATCCCTGCTGTAGAAAGCATATCATCCTCCTGGGCTATGGTAGTGTTACTCCTACAAGAAGACAGCAGATTGCTTCAGCATTTTCTTGCAGGTATGCTAATACACAGACCACTATCCCACATCATGCAGCTCAGTGGAATAGCACACAGAAAGCCGTGTTTTAAATAAACCACAAACCATGCTTCTTGGTTTTGTTTACATTGGTTCCACACATTAGGAAAACAGTTGGTTTCACAGTAAATTCAGTGATGAAATAAATGATGCATTTTCCCATAAGGTTGGGAAAAACACACTCTTGTGGAAAATCGGGACAAGGCAAAAGGGAGGAGAGAATTTGTGCTATCTGACCAGGGTGACAAATTCAAACAGCTGAGGCCATGAACCCCAAACTCTCATTTTCACTCCCTTGCATGCCTCAGAGGTTTGTTACTAGTCACCCATAAGAAAGGGACACCCAAAACTCAGAGAGCTCAGCAGCTGCTCAAAAAGATTGAGGGCTTAGTGGCCCACTTCATTCAGCCACGTTCCTGAAAGCCTCTGACTAGGTCCAACCACCTTCAGCTTTGAGGATGATGCCTCTGTTTACCATAAGCAATGCTTGTAGGCTGAACAGTCTCTGCACATTTAGCGTTAGTAGATCCAATATGAAGTTCAAACATGAATATTATAGTTTATGTCATTTATTAATTGTTGACAGCAATAAGAACTGTGAGAAGCTCTTACACATGCAAAAATACCCTGCCTTTTAAAAGTCATACCACAAATTATTGAATCTCTAAACAAGACATTACAGGAAAAACATCTGAGTTTATATTCTACCAACTATATGAAAGCACGGTGGGAAACACAAGATTTAACCTCTATGCTAAAGGAAATCATACACTGGTACCACAGAAGAGTCATATATAATATATACAACTATAATCAGAGATAGTAGGAATTCCCTAAGAAAAAATGAAAGGTTAGGTATAACAAGATTAGTGGTCAGAGAGAAATTCAGCCCAAGCAAGAGTGTCAGGGAGAGCTCCATAAGGTAAGCAGCCATTTCAGCAGAGTCTTGAAGAGTGGACAGGATTAGAAATAGAGACAGCCAAGGGAAATGCAGAATTTGCTTGGGACACAGCAGTAATTAGTTAGTTAGACTAGAACAGGGGGTATGTTGAGGAGCAGTGACAGCCAAGCCTGGAAAGGCAGATGTGGCCCCATGGCGGATGCCCAAAAATGCCAAGCTAAGAGTGATCAAGATGTTGCTGATTTAAAAAAGAAAATCCTTAGAGAGATTAATCATGTGCAGTAAAGTGGTGAAAAAATAAAGTCAGGAAATCTGGGGGGTGAGATGGGGTGGAATAACTGCAGACAATAAGGCAAGAAGTAATAGGTTGACTAAAGTTAACCAAGGAAAAGGCAGTGTTAAGGGCTGCGTTGCATGTGTCCAAAATTCATTCATATGGTGAAGTCCTAAGCCCCAATACCTCGGAATGTTACTATATTTGGAAACAGAATCTTTAAAGAGGTAATTAAGTTAAAATGAAGTCATTAGATTGAGCCCTAATCCAATAGGACTGGCATCCTTAGAAAAGGAAGAAATCTAGAAACAGACACACACACAGAGGGAAGCCCATGTGAGGACACATGGAGGAGGCAGCCATCTACAAGCCAAAGAGAGAGGCCTCAAGGGAAACCATCCTCACAATATCTGATCTTGGATTTGTAGCCTTCACAATTGTGAAAAAAAAATTTTTTTTCTATTGTTTAAGCCACCAAATCTGTGGTACTTAATTATGCAGTCTTAGTAACCTAATATAGGAAGGAATAGACAGATATAAAAACAATGGGGGTAGCCGAAACCGGTTTGGCTCAGTGGATAGAGCGTCGGTCTGCGGATTGAAGGGTCCCAGGTTCAATTCCGGTCAAGGGCATGTAATTGGTTGCTGGTGCATCCCCGATGGGGGGTATGCAGGGAGTGGCTGGTCGATGTTTCTCTCTCATCGACGTTTCTGGATCTCTATCCCTCTCCGTTCCTCTCTGTGGAAAATCAATAAAATATTTTTTTAAAAAAAATTGGGGGTAAAACTAATTTAGAAAAATGGGAAACAACTAGAAGGAGGAAAGGGTGAAGAGTGAAAGGTGACAAGATATGAGTTCAGGCAGCCAAGAAATAAAAAATAGTAAAAATTTAGGAAAATGGAAGAAGCTGGCTTAAGTGAAAATGATAACTCAGTTTGGAAATGTTCAGTTTGAATCCTGACAAGATATCCTTACAGAGGCATAAATTAAGTAATGCATCCCAGGCCAATGTGGCTCAATTAAATGGAGAATCTCCCCATGAACCAAAGTCCTGCACTGATTTCCCAGTCAGAGCACATGCCCAGGTTGCAGGTTTGGTCCCAATAGGGGCATGGTCCCGGTCAGGAAGCATGTGGGAAGTAGCCGATAAATGTTTCTCTCTTATACCCCTGTCTGTCTCTCTGGAATCAATAAAAAACATATCCTTGGATGAGAATTAAAAAAAGAAAAAGAAAGTAATACAGATGTAGCAAAGGAGCTCAGGAAAGAGCTAAATGTTGAAAATGAGCACTGAAAATGATGAAAATGAGCACTGAAGCTATAAGAATAGATGGCTTGTTCAGAAAGATTATGAAGAATACAGAAAACTGAGGACACAAACTTGAAAGAGAACCTAAGTCTTATAGGAAAAATGAAGAGATAGAGTCTGAGAGAAAGGAGTGGTCACAGACTGGTCTGGTTTGATGGCAACAAAATATAGAAGTGACTAAATCACTACTTCTACTTCGTGCTTTTTGTATCTGCGGTAAACTTCTGTTATAGACCTTCAACATTTCCATGAGTGGGAATCTCTGTGGCTCCTGATCAGACTCATTGTTAAGGCCCAAGAGGCACCAAGCATGCCACATTATCCATTCACCACAACTGGGAGCTAGACATCTCCTCTTGGGTCTTACTGAGAAGTTATAGAGCCAGCCCTGCTCTACGCCTAACAGACCCCTCTAACACATACACATCCTTTATAGAAACTGAAATAGAAAGGGAGAGGAGGTTTGAAAGACCTGAGTCACCTACGCTGGTAGGGAGTACAGAGTTTGTGTTGAAAGGAAAGAGGGTACTTCCCTACCCACCTCCATTCAATGTGTCATAAGATGAGGTTGGGAGTGCCATAAAGACAAGGAGACTGGTGTGTGTTCTCCAGTTAGATATCCAATTAGGCAGTTGACTTGACCATCTTCCTCACCTGTGCCTGTCCAAACAGGATTGAACAGACCTAAAGTGAGATGATTGGGCAGAGAAGGGCAGCTAGTGAGGGAGGTAGCTGGACCTCTCACTATCTGGGATGGAAAGAAAATGAGTTTGCTATAGTCTAGTGGACACTGAAAAAGGTGAGTTTGCTATAGTCTAATTGAGCCATCTTGCTGTTCCCACCCCAGAAGACTACTGGAGGAAGGAACTCATTCCTTGTACTTTTTCTTTATTCTGCATATAAATTTATTAACCACTTATTATATCCTTGACACTATTCAAGTTTTTGGGGACACAGCTAACAGTTATATAGAATACAGTGCTTGCTGTACAAGGATTTGCATTAAACACACAATTTGGGAGTCACAATCTTATGGGAGTACCGATATAAAACATGGTGATCTAACATCAAAGAGCTGTGATGGTGAGAACTGCAAAGAATGCCAGAGGTTGAATTATCGGGATCCCTTATCTCAAGGTGAGAGGTGAGATAAACTCATACCTGTCCCCAGAAGATAACCAACATGTGAACCCTTGCCACATGGGCAGCATCCAACATGTCAGTACTAGTCAGAAAAACAGTGACACCAACGAAGGGAAGATGAGAGCTGTGCATACCCCTGAGAAGAGGGAGGGGTGGAACTGGTGAGGTCCGGGCCATAGCCTCCCACTACCACCCCAAGGAGAAGGGGGATGAGGACCAAAATGCAGATGGCAGCCCCCTCCCCTGGGAGTGACCTGTCAAGTCAGCCACAGGCAGGGGAGAGAGGATGGGATTGAAATCAACGTTAACATTTAAGTTCTAAACTGGACTGGATTTTCAATAAATGGATGTATCCAGAAAATTACAATATCTTTTCAAGTTATCATTTAAAAAGAGAAAAGGGAATTCAACAGAGGACTGGAGGTAGCTAATGGAAAATGTAAGTTTCATGTTGGTACTCCCACAAAGTTGTGATGCCCCATTAAACTAATTGTATATGCAAATCTCTGTATGCCAAACACTGTGTTCTATGCATCTGTTTATTCCAGGAAGCTTGCAAAGTGTCAAGGACAGAGTAGTTAGTAAATTTATATGCAGAATGAAAAAATAACATCAAGAGATAGTATGTAAATGTTGGCCACCACTACAAAGAGGTAGGGGATGACACACCTTTAAAAAAAGGTTTTGGATTAGGAACTTGATCCTCAGTGAGCAGTGACAGAAGTGGGGTCGGAATCTGTAAGACAGAGGTAAGAGAGGAAGTAGAAGCTAAGGAATTGGAAACAGCCCGTAAATATAAATCATGCCTTCAAGAAGTCTGGCAATGGGAAGAAGTGAGTTAGGATGGCCTTAGGAAGTCAGAGATCAAAGGATTAGGAATCTAATCAACTTGAGCCTTGTTAAATCTAAAGGAAGAAAGCACTGAAAAGGGAAGGGGAAATATCTGAGGAAAGATATTATTAATTGATGAGATCACTTTGGTAGCACTTTATTTCTTTAAAACTAGACCATGTGTGTCAAACAAGAAAGTTGTGATAAGTACTAACTTTTAAAGTGTTTTAGCTATATCTAGTTAGTTAAATTATCAGACTCCTTAATGATAAGATCTCAAAATTGGAGGCAAGAGGGGATGGTTTTACCCCTCATCCTGCTGGACATTTTTATAAACTGTAAAGAGAGGACTGTGGTGGCAAAAAATAAAAAAATAAATGTAAAAAGTGAATATTTGAACATGTATCTTATCTCCTCCCTTTGAAGCCAGAAGTTATAATACTTACCACAGTGTATTACATATTATAAGTGCTGAATAAAAGTACCAGTAAGCACTCAATAGAAGTTATAAATCAATTAATTTGTAAAACAAAACAACCCCATTTAAAATTGCATCAAGAAGAATTAAATATCTAACAATAAATTTAACCAAGGAGGTGGAAAACCTGTACAGTGAAACTATAAAACATTGTTGAAAGAAATTAAAAATAAACAAATAAGTATAAAAATATTCTGTGCCCATGGATTGGAAGAATTAATGTTGTTAAAATAACCATACTATCCAAACCAATCTACAGACTCAAATGCAATCCCCATCAAAATTCCAATGGCATTTTTCACAAAAGTAGAAAAAACAATGCTAAATTTACATGGAACCACAAATGTCCCTGAATAGCCAAAGCAATCTTGAGAAAGAAAAAACAAAACTGACGGCATCACACTACCTGCTTTCACTTATATTACAAAGCTAATACAAAACAGTATGATACTTGCATAAAAAAAAAAAACAACCCATAGATCAATGGAACAGAATAGAAAGCCCAGAAATAAACCTATATGGCCAATTAATTTACAGCAAAAAAAAAAAAAAAAAAAAAAAGCCAAGAATATACAATGAGGGAAGAATACTCTCTTAAATAACTTGTATTTAGTAAAACTGGACAGTCACATGCAAAAGATAGAAACTAAGTCCCTCTCTTACACCATACATAAAAAAAAAACCCAACCCAAACTGAAATCATAAACTCCTGAGAGGAAACATTATTGCTTTGACATCAGTCTTGGCAATAATGTTTTGGATTTGACACCAAAAGCAAGGCAACGAAAGGCAAAAATAATCAAGTGGGACTACATCAAATTAAAAAGCTTCTGAACAGCAAAGGACACCATCAACAAATGAAAAGGCAACCCACCAAATGGGAAAAAAATATATCTGCAAATCATATATCCATGATATAGGAAGAACTGATATAACTCAATAGCAAAAAGCAAACAAGAAACAATAAGAAACAATACAATTAAAAAATGGGCATAAGATCTGAATAAACATTTTCCCATAGAAGACATACAGATGGCCAACATACATATAAAAAAAATGTTCAACATCACTATTTATCAGGAAAATGTAATCAAAACCTCCATGAGCTATCACCTCACACATATTAAATTGGCTATTATAAGAAAGACAAGAAATAACAAGAGTTGGTGAAGATGTGGAGTAAAGGGAACCCTTGTGCACTGTTGGTGGGAATGTAAAGAGTACATCCACTATGGAAAATAGTAAGAAGGTTCCTCAAGAAATTAAAAATTGAACTACCATATGACCCAGCAATTCTACTTGTGGGTATTTACCCAAAGGAAACAAAAATCACTATCTCAAAAAGATATCTGCAACCCCGTGTTCACTGAGGCTTTATTTGCATCAGGCAAGACATGGAAACAGGCAACCGAGGGATGAATAGATCAAGAAAATGTGGCATACATGTTCAGTTACCATTCAGCCTTAAAAAAGGATATCCTGCCATTCGAGACAACATGGTTGGACTTGAGGGCATTATGCTAAGTGAAATAAGTCAGACAGAGAAAGATAAATATTGCGTGATCTCGTTTTACATGGAATCTGGGGGGGGGGGGGGGGGGACAACAGCAATAAAAGGAACTCAGAGAATAGGTTGGTAGTTGCCAGAATCAGAATCAGAGAGTGGGTGAAATGGGTGAAGGTCATCAAAAAGTACAAACTCCCAATTATAAAATAAGGAAGTCCTGGGATGGCATAGTTATTGTAATAACACTGTGTTGTATATTTGAAAGTTGCTAAGAGAGTAGATCTTAAAGGTTCTCATTGCAAGAAAACAATACTTGGATTTTTGTGTGATAATGGGTGTTAAAATAAACTTACATGGTAATTATTTTGAAAAATATACATATATCAAAGCATAATGGTATGCACCTAAAACTAATACGATGTCATATGTTAATTACATCTCAACTCAAAATCAATTAATCTGTTGCCTCAATTGATTTTAGGAAAAGCCTAGCTTTAAATAAAGTTCACTAATTTATTATAATAATATATACTGAGCTTTTATTAATAAGAACTATTCTGGGAATAAAATGATGAATAAAGAAAATGTCATCCTTATGCCAATAAGGGAAGCAAGAGGAGGAGAAAAATATAAAATCAGAAAAAAATATATATATATCCAATCAAGCAACAGATTGAGATGAACTGCTTCCTTTGGTTATATCAGTCCATGCCACCTACATGGTCTGTTATCATCAAGAGAATGAAAATAAGTAATAACCCTTATGGTAGATTATGTTAATGGCTCAATTCTTGCACTTTGCAATTCCTCCAGTAAAGTGGAGAATATTTCTCTTCTTGACTTTGAATTTATCCATGTGACATGCTTTGATCAATAGAAGACTAGTGGATGTAACTTATCCTATCTACCCTGTTTCCCCGAAAACAAGACAGTGTCTTATATTAATTTTTGCTCCCAAAGATGCGCTAGGTCTTATTTTCAGGGGATGTCTTATTTTTCCATGAAGAAGAATATGGTACACATTTATTGTTAAATGAAAATAAAGGAAATTTATTATCTGTAAACAGTACGGCAGTACAGTAGTTGTCAACACAAACCAGACAAACTGTGAATCCTACAGTATTAAGAATTTACTCATTTATTCAATGACAATCATGTCATCATCTTCTAGAATAGGGGTGTCGAACTCAATCAGAGAAGGGGCCAAAATTTAAAATCCAGCCTAAATCGCGGGCCGAATGGTTTACTGAACAGTCATAAACTGACAATGTCATAAACTGACAGCGGAGTGCAGTGATGACAGCGCAGTGCGGGCCACATTGCAAGGCCTGGCGGGCTGGATTTGGCCCGCGGGCCTTGTGTTTGACACATGTGTTCTAGAACATCATCATAACAATCCAATTCCTGAATTTCCTGGTGAATTTCTTGTGACTCCTTTCTTTCAGAATCAGTGGACCAAATCTCTCATGTTTAGCCTAGAAGGGCCTTATTTTCTGGGGGAATGCCTTATATTTCACTCAGAAGGAAACCTGTAAGTAGATCTTATTTTCGGAGGATGTCTTATTTTCAGGGAAACACGGTAATAAAAGGGTAATATGCAAATTGACCATCACTCCAATATACAAGATGGCTGCCCCCATGTGGTCAAAGTTGGCTGCCCCCATGTGGACACAAGATGGCCAAGACAAAATGGCCAGTAGGGGAGGGCAGTTGGGAGGGACCAGGCCTGCTAGGGAGGGCAGTTGGGGGCAATCAAGCCTGCAGGGGAGGGCATTTGGGGGGTACCAGGCCGGCAGAGGAGGGAAGTTGGGGGAGACCAGACCTGCAGGAAAGAACAGTTGGAGGGGACCCAGGCCTGCAGAGAAGAGCAGTTGCGAGGGGGGGGGGGGGGAACACCAGACCTGCAGGGGAGGGAATTTAGGGGTGACCAGGCTGGGCTGAAGGACACACACACCCCCGTGCATGAATTTCATGCACCGGGCCTCTAGTTTTTTAATAATTCTTTATTGTTGAAAGTATTACATATGTCCCATTTTTTCTCCCATAGATCCCCTCCAACCTGCCCCCAACCCTCATGCCCCAGACCTTTAGTGCCCTATTGTCTGTGTCCACAGTTTATGCATTGATCTCCCCTCCCCCATTTAAAACATTGATGTGCAAATTGGTGATTGAGCTTGCTCTCTTACACTTCTACCACTGATAATAGGAATATGCAAGGCCTAGTCCATAGGAGGAGAAAGAGGGACATGTGAAGCAGAGTAGCCCCAACCAGTTTCCCTAAATGAGCCCAGTCTAGATCTCCATTTGACCCCCAAATATATGAGCTTAATAAATGCTTTTTGTTGTCATAGAGATGTATGGCTACTTGTTACACAACATTATTGCAGCAATAACTGACTGATACATGGAGTAAAATAAATATAGTAGGATGTGCCTAGACATAAAATTATCTGTTCCAATCTCAACAGTAAAATCTAAAACCCAATAATATAAATTGCATAAATGAAAGAACTAAGTGGAATATCAGTCCAGTTCTCATTCCCAGACTTCTTATCCTGACCAAAGTGAAGTTCATGACTCAGTCCTAAGACCTTGCTAAATTTTACTATTTCCCAGACTGTCATACTGAGCAGATCATGACAAACAGAAGCCAAGGAAAATAAATGAAATTCGTGTTTTACGGGGTCCCACATGCTGTGGTGTTTTCAAACCCACATGCATTCACCAAGAAGCACTTAGAATGTTTTATTCTGAAAACAAATCATAGCAAGAATAGAGTACAGAACAAAAATCAACTCAACAAGTCACCCCATATGTTTTTCATTTTCTTATATTCTATAAAGGAAGTGAATGTGGCATAGTATACTTAGCTCCTAGCATAGAGACTTCCAGCTATTCTTTTTAATTTCATATTTACAGAGAGCTTGTGTTACCCTCTGTACTGCCTCTGAAATAGCAACAGAAGTAAAGGAAATAATCTGTTGTATCTTTCCTAGTGTAATGGGTTTGGATCATGCTCCATTCCTAATACAAAGATGTTCTCTGTGTACACAGGTTAATGGGATCTGCCAGAGAGACGATAATATACCTCCATTACAGGGAGATGAGACCTCTGACAAACCACTATTGCAATGCTGAAAGGAAACTCATTCAGACAGCCTTCTTTATTCTTTAGTTTAAAAGTAACATTTAAAGATATGTACACAGTATGGACGCCTAGTTAAAGTTAGCTATCTATCTCACACCCACCCCACATCCCTGGGAGGGTCAATGGGGGACATCTATAAGACTTTCAACAATAAAGATAATTTTTTAAATATATTTTATTGATTTTTTACAGAGAGGAAGGGAGAGAGATAGGGAGCTAGAAATGTCGATGAGAGAGAAACATCGACCAGCTGCCTCTTGCACACCCCCTACTGGGGATGTGCCTGCAACCAACATACATGCCCCTGACCGGAATCGAACCTGGGACCTTTCAGTCTGCAGACCGACGCTCTACCACTGAGCCAAACCGGTTTCGGCAAATATAAATTTTTAAAAAATAAAAATAAAATTAGCTATCTAAAAACAAAAAAGAGCTGAAACCAGTTTTGCTCAATGGATAGAGAATCGGCTTGGGGACTGAAGGGTCCCAGGTTTGATTCCAGTCAAGGGCATGTACCTTGGTTGCGGGCATATCCCCAGTAGGGGGTGTGCAGGAGGCAGCTGGTTGATGTTTCTCTCTCATCGATGTTTCTAACTCTGTATCTCTCTCCCTTCCTCTCTGTACAAAATCAATAAAATATTTTTTAAGTAAATAAATAAAAATAAAAACAAAAAAGACAAATTTCTCTCAGTTTGGAATATGTAAAAATATAAAAACATCCCATGTATTATAATATATGCATATATGTGTATGTGTAAGAGTTTCTGTGTGTGTGTGTATGTACATATACACACACACATACACACACACACACACACACACACACACACACACACCGTATTTTCCGGCGTATAAGACGACTTTTGAAACGAAAAAAAGTCAACCGAAAATCGGGGGCAAAAGACCAAAATTGCACAAGAATTACCTGCAGATCTTGACAGCAAAGTAAGTCTTTTCTTTGAAGTGGGGGGTAGTCTTATACAGCGAATATAGGCCTAAACCTATATTTTAACTGTAAAATTAGGGGGTCATCTTATACGCCGGAAAATACGGTGTGTGTGTGTGTGTGTGTGTGTGTGTATATATATATTATATATTTTACATGTGTTAAATGTGTTTACCCTTATATGGCTATACACACAAACACAAGTCATGTATCCTCAATTGCATCTCTACCAGGATTCTATACAATGAATGTGACCGTACTCTTCACTTCAAATCTTTTGGAATAAGGTGGTTGTTGTTTTTTTTTCATTGTCCTCAGAAATACAGACTATCATTTATAAAAATTTAGTGCTGCTCATGGGTACAGTGAAGTCATTTGAAAGCATCCTCTGTGCATGTAAAAGAAAGAACAAACATATGCACTCCATCTTACATATCTTACACATCAAATCTACTATCTCTGTAATAAATTGAACAAGAAAGCTACGGTTCTCCTGAGCAACACAGAAAATCAGTTAATTGTTGAAACATTTTGATTATCAATGTATAAATACAAATAGGTGGCAGATTTATTTTATAGAGGTTAATCTTTGACATAATTACCTTGTAATGTTAAAATTCAAAGACTTTTAGATATATAGTAGTACTATTTCTTGTTATTCATGGTCAATTTATATGTGTGTGTGTATGTGTGTTTGTGTGTGTGTATCCCACAAACACATATAGATAAACTATGTGCTTGAATATTAAATATTGAAAGCCATATGACAATATTTTTAAATTTCATATTAAAATTTGAAAGCTCTAATTGGAAAATATCTAAATTCAAAACTTATATCCTATTTTCATATTACTAATAATAAACAGGCTGATTCTAAATTTTTATTCCATTTAAAATCCAGGCCAATACCTTAATCCAGAATATTTGAAATCTCATTAATAAAAACCTGTTTTAAACAAGCTCTATACAAGCTCTGATCCTTGATAACAACAAGGCTTTTTATTTTTCTTGGATTGTATATATCTTAAATTTAATTATTTCTTGTAATTTTTTATCAGCTGTTTGCTTTTACTTTGAAGCTTTTCTAGTTTATCTTCTCCCAGCTGTTTCAGAGATGGGCTCTGGCCAATGCTGACTTCATTTGTAGACTCTTTGACCCAATACAACATGACCAGGGAGGACCTCTTCAGAAATAACTCATCTCTTCTCAGCTCCCTGAACAGTAAAGTCAACCTTATCAACCACATCAAACTCTACTTATTCACACAGACACAAAATTGATGTGTAGCTATTAATACTATGCTCTTAATTAGGAGAAAAATCAATGTTTAAGACTCATTACATTTTATCATTCTGGCAGGCTTGTTGACATCTGACTTCACTCTTTTTAAATGTTCCAAAGGAACTTTATTATTACTGCAGAGAGAGACTCCTTTGACCTCTGAAGTTCACTGATAACTAGGTAAAACTCACTAAATAGCCACGTCCTCTACAGAAATTCTTTAAAGAGTATGGAGCACATCAAGGAAATAGATGTCACCCAGCAGCAACCTGCTTACAGTCTATGCTAGCACTAAAGCCTCACTTTTTAACAGACACAGCGAAGTGTTATGGATGAATCTGTTTGAGCCATGATAAAAAAAATGTTTCAAAATCCATAAAATTACTATGCTTGCCATGCCCACACCTAAAACGCTTTATAATGTAAACCTTTAATATTGCCACGAATGTCTAGGATGCTTCCCTGAAGACTTCTAATGTAGACATTTGTGAAGAATCTGTCAGATACTTGAGATTATGCTGGTACTTGAAACCAGGTTAATAAAGCAAAGTTCTTGCTTTGAACACTAAACACTTCCCTGTACAGCATTTATAAATTGCAATTGGGGACTGAATCCATGCTACATCAAATCTACATGGTCAACTGAACGAAGAAAGAAAATGTATCCTGTTGGGAGCACAGGCAGGGAATGTTGTAAACTGTGACTGTTGGAGAGAGCTGAACTGCTAGCCTGAGAATTTGATCAGTGTGGCAGGTTCAGATCCTTGTTTCATCTTCCATGTTCTTGCATTATTACACCTAACACTGTATAAAAGAATTATCCAGAATTGTTAAAGAATGAAAAGGGCCTTTAGTCAACTAGTTCTAAAAAAAAAAAAAAAAAAAAAAAAAAAAAAAAAAAAAAAAGTTTGTTATTTCATTTAACAAATTTCATTATTTCTGACTTAATTTTAAAGTGATAACTGGTAAAAATCCATATTCCATTCATGTTTCTACTACCATGGTATATATCATAGTTGGAATTACATTTCTAAAAAATGGCACTATAAATATAAATGAGCTATATATAGTTCAATCATATTTTCCCCTTTGAAGCAAAGTTCTAATATAAGATTACTTTTCTGAAGAAAAACCTAATTCCCAACTCTTTAGAGAAATGAACATAAATGTTAGATTTGTTATTAACTGTAGTTCAATATAGTAATAAAAGTAAGTATACTCTTTATAGCGGCCATTTGGGATGTTTGCAAATATTCTCTGGTTTATTCTCCTTGACCGTGTTATGATTGTACTTCCCTACCCCTGGGAAGGCAGTGACTTGATTTGGCCAATGAGACGTGGGTAAAAATGGCTGAAAGTCACTTGCAGTTGGGAGCTTTAAAAGCCAATGTACAGACAGCAGTATGTGAAGACTTGGGGTTCACGGGGATGGGTATGTGTGGGGTAAAGGGGGGCAATGGGAGAAAAAATGGGGGCATCTGTAATCATTTCAACTATAAAGACATATTTTTTAAGCTAGTGTGTAATTTAACATATCTTTTTCTCTGCAATGCTCAGGAAGAGGGCTGCTCTATTAGCATCATCCTATAATAAGAATGAGCTGCAGCAAAACCCCAGCTGACCTGCTACATAACATATGAATGGAATGTCAGCAAGAAACATACCTTAGTTTATTTTAAGCTACTGAGGATTGTGGATTATAAATGAATAGATATATACCTTTATATGTTCAAGTATTAACTTTTCTAAAGACATCTAAATCATTCAGTAACCAGTCACATAAATGTTGGTTTATTTTGAGGCAGCAATATGTTAAGTGGTAACCTCATTCTATCTAAATAGTCCCTTTCCATTTTGCATTTTCAGTGTCTCTCTCTCTCTCATGGCCCCATTCACACAGCAATCAGACAAGCCAATGGCTCGCTGCTGGTGAGAGACCTTCTTTAACTTCGCTATGCCTTTGAGTTACTTCTCTACTCTCTTATCAGCACTATCAACACTTCTGAAAGCATAATCCATGATCACTGCCTCCATTTCCTATTTTACCTTATGGATTCTGGCTTCCATTCACTCCATACACTTTAAAGAAAAAAAATTCTAACGATGAACTTCTAATTATCAAATACATGGCTCTTTTCTTTATCCCATCTTTTCCATTTTTCTTTCATATCTCTTGCTGATTACCATCCCTAATTCTTCACACTCCTCCTCATACTTGTGTGATATTGTATCATCCCAAGGAATACTTACAAGTCTTTCACCTCTTTTCCATCTCTCCCTTTAGAATATCATCCACTTGTACAGCTTCAAATGTGATTAATGTATAGATGATTCTCAAAACTATCTTCAACTTGTTTCCTGCTTACTCTGTTACATGATACATATCTTTTACTGGCTATACTACTAGAACAGCAAAAATTAATATTTTTAACATTTTCTCAAACCATGAAAGAAAATATTGATAAATTGGACTTAGATAAAATTAAAAACTTTAGCTCTTCAAAAGACACTGTTAAGAAAATGAAAGTATAAGCCATGGACTGAGAAAAAATATCTGTAAAGTGTATCTATCTACCCATCTTTACATGCAAGCAAGTAGTGTGCATACATAAAGAGACAGATATATAGATATCTATATGTATATGTAAATATAGATATCTATACTATGTAGAATATATCTACATTTATAAAGATTTTATTTATATATATATATATATATATATATATATATATATATATATATATATATATGATATACTAGTAAATGAAGGGAGATGAGATAGAAAAAATTAGAATGAATAATAGCAGTAGAAGGGCAGGAATAACCAAAGAAATAATACTCTTCCCCCCCCCAAAAAAAAAATCACAGAACTAAAAGAAATTATAGATTAATTAACTACATTCCCTAAGCACCCACCTTCATGACTGAACAAGACCCACACAAAAGAATATTATACTGAAATCTCAGAAAATTGTAGATAAAAAGAAGTTTCATAAAATTACAAATAGAAACACAGGACATACAAGAATTTTAGAGAATGAGGAAGGCATTAAAATTCTCAGCTGTACTAATGGAAACTAGAAGGCAAATGCAGCCATGTCTTCAAAATTATGAGCTAAAATGATTTCCAACTTAGAATTCTTTTTTAAAACTATATTTTTATTGATTTTAGAGAGAGAGGAAGGGAGAGGAAGAAACATAAATTGGTGCTTGCCACATGCACCTCGAAGGGGATCAAACCCACAACTTGGGCACATGCCCTGACTGGGAATCGAACTGGCAACCTTTCAGGGCACAGGATGATGTTCGACCTACTGAGCCACACCACCCAGGGCACTTAGAATTCTTTAGTAACTAAAATAAAAACAAAATATGGCAACTGGATAAAACATCAGACATGAAAGGTTTCAAAAATTCACTTTCCATATACCCTGTCTCAGAAATTAATAGTGATATAGTCCACTACTCCCTTCCCAGGAGGAGCTGTAAGCTTCAGGGAGGAGAGAGAGGACACATGGGCAATGTATAGGAGTGAGGGGAAGCTTCAGGACAAGCTTTAACATTAGTTCAGAATGGAAGTTGAAAGCCCTGAGAAGGAAGCCACCAAAAAGCAAACAAAAAGGAATCCTAAAGGAAGATTATATAAGGTATTTTGTTTTTTTGTTTTTATCACTGTGAGATGAATATGATAGCTTTGGCAACGGGTCTAATGCTGAAGTGAATAGTGAGAAGTACATTTAAAAACTGAACAGAAATAAAGCAATGTTTAATTCCAAGGGGAAAAACGTAACCATAGAATACTACATGGCTTGACTGTGACACATTTCCATACAATCATAATAAAATAATCATTGATAATGATTGAGTCACAAATATTAAAACAGCTATCCTGAAAGGGTGGGGAAAAGATACATGCATGTTGTGGGGAAAACAGTTGTAGGCATAGAATATATGAAAAGCAATATGGCATTTCCTCAAAAAATTAAAAATAGATCTGCCTTGACAACTCTGGTGGGGAGTGTTGGGGATTTGAAGGATTGAGCATAAAAAAGAGAGAAATAACTCATGGACAAGAACATGGTGATGGAAAAAAAAACAAGTAAAATAAAATAAAGAAAAAATAGATCTGCCTTATGACTAAGTGATTCCACTTCTAGGGATTTATCACAAGAAACCCAAAACACTAGTTCCAAGGGACATATGCACCCCCTGTTGCATTATTTACAATAAGCATCTATGAAAGCAACCCAAGTACTCATCAATGGATGAGTGGATAAAAAAAAAAGCTGTGGTACATATGTACAGTAGAATATTATTCAGTCATACAAAAGAATAAAATCGTATCATTTGGATGAACTTAAAGGATATTACGCTCAATGAAAAAAAAAGTCAGAGAAAGACAAATATCTTATGATTTCACTTATATGTGGAACCTAAAGAATAAAATTAATGAACAAACAAAATAGAAACAGATTCATAGAGAGAACTGGTGATTGCCAGAGGACAGAGTTTGTTGGGGGGTGGGTGAGAGTGGTGAAGGGACTAAGAAACATAATAGGGGAAAATAAGATCAGTCATCTTAGATCATAAAATGAAAGCCTTGTATTGAATATAGAAGACAGAGGGTTCTAGGTTCCTGATACTGTCAAGCTGCCAGACCACCCTGACCACTTGCCCAGACTTACGAGAGAAGATAAATACTTCTATTTTGATGCTCAGTGCATTTTTAGCTTCTCTGTTGCCTTAGAAAAACCTGTATCCCATCTAATAAAGTTCCATCTAACACTTTTCTCAAATATAATTCAGGGGCTCTTGACAACATATTTAATTTACCCAACACCCTTTTCCTGAAGAGTTCAATTCACTTTCCACTATTTTTCATCATCATCTCTGATGTAATATGGTAACAATGCTTTACATTTGGCTCAGACTCCAGGTCCCATGACCAAGCTGCTCACGTCAAGCTGCTTTCTGCCCTGGAAAATAACATCTGGTTCTGCTTCACTACTGCGAGGCAAGCTAAATTTCCAGTTTCAAGAACCAAGAACAAGATGAGTTTAACCCATTTTTCAGACAAATTTGTTTTCATTCATAAGGCCTTTCAATTCATTTAAAAAAAAAAAAAAAAAAAAGACAACACTGAATATGTAGGAAAAGTGATTTAATAGATAGCAACTTGGGTTTTTTCCCTCAAGTTATCATATGCTATGAAATGGTTAACATCTTCTGTTGTACACAAGTCACCCATAATAAATGCTTCCTCATGTAATAAAAATAGGTGCAGATATTTATAGAGGAGTTTCACCTCTTTGGAAAGAAAAACACTACAGAACGTAAACATTCTGTGGCTCTCTAGTTTCCCTTGGCTCTCCATCTCTCTCTCTATATAAAAGGGGATAATTATACCTGCCACAAACTATTTCATGCTTATGGTATGAAGATAAATGAGATAACCTATATAAGAAAGCATTTTGTGCTCTTAGGAAGAATAAATGCTCCTAAATCCAAGATGGTATAATTCTTTATAATGTTTTCCAGGGACGCTCTGAACAGCTCCAGAGAGGTCGTTACCCACAGCAAACTTCTGGCACTGCAGGAACCACCTTTCTAAAAAAAGTCATCCCTTGCACCTGACAACACTTTTCCATTAATTGGGGGTAAGTCCAGATGCCGTTCCGTTTGGTCATCTCCAGTGCTCTAAAAGGATCCAGATTTCTCACTTCAATTTCTTGCACCAATGAAATGAACAAAAAGCCCTCTAAATCACAGGGGTTTCAGTTGACAGGTTAACAGTGAGACGCATTTCAATCAACTTCAAATGCAAAGCAGATTTGGCAAGAACCAGGGAAGGGATAAGTGGGGAAAGGAAAGGCCCAGTGGCAGTCTGACAACTCCCTCATGTCTACTGTCTGCTGCAATACATCAGCGACCCCCAAGGACCCATCCAATCAGCTGAACTTGGCCTCAAACGCGATCAAAAGGGGTTCTTTTCGTTGATGTCCCTTCGCTGTGTACAGAAGTCTGTTTAGACACCTAATTTTCTGCAGAGAATTTAGAAATAAAATGTATTGCAAACAAAAAAGCCAGAATTTTATCCATCAGCCCATAATTTACATCCCTTAACCTGATAGCCTACACATCAGTGACCCTAGTTAACCTGTTTACCCTCCTGCTGGGGTTAACAGACTTCTTCACTTTTCAGTGAAGGACCAAGTGCTGTGTGTGCCCCATGCTGTTTCAAACAAAGAAATCAGCAATGCGTATGCCAGCTACCTTTGGACCTGACCGCATTGTGCATATATGAGATACAGCTGAGTCCAGGCATCTCCCGTCAGATCATCAATTAGCTCTGGGGGTAGAGGGAGAGACTCTGACGTCTTGGCAGCCTTCCTGAAGCGGTTACAGTGATGTAAGGGAATATCAGGGTCTGAGGAATGGGGAGGGCATCATTTGAGGTCCTCACCATAATTCTATTTGTACTCCTGAAGGGTCGTCCCTAGACTTCTATCACTGACAAAAAAAACAAAAAACAAACAAACAAACAAAACAAAAAAACACTGAGGGCAAAGCTCAGGGGTTGAAGGTCACTTTTCCCTGAAATTTCTCAAAATGCTAATTTTCTATTGCATTGTTTTTCCTTAAACAAATTTTAGTGAAGAAAACAGCAACTTATCTGTTTAGATAATATGATCTTCAATATAATAGGCTAACTATTGTTTTGAAATTAGCACGAAACATTGCCCCATTAATTCGACATTTGTCCTAATTTTATTCACAATGAGTTAGTGATTGCTAGCAATAGTTGCTGTCGCTCACTAAAGAATATTCAGGATATTTAAAAAGTTAGAAGCAATAGAAGTGGATATTTAATTTACAATTTACCCAAATCGACATGTTCAGTTTTTATAGATCAATCCTAACTACACAGTGTACCAATAACAGCAGAATATGCTCTATTAAAAAGTTGCTTTTCTTTTAAATTTATCTTTATTGTTGAAAGTATTACAGATGCCCCCCCTTTTCCCCATTGACCCCAACACACTGCACCCATTCTTGCCCCTACCAGGCCTTTATAATACTATTGTCTATGTCCATGGGTTATGTATATATGCATAGAACTTCTTTGGTTAATCTCTCCCAATCCACCCACCTGCCCACCTCCCAGCGAATTGCTTTTCAATGTGACACCAGTTGCTAAGACATTCTTAAACTCCTTTCAAAATCATTCAAAGTCTTGCTAGTTCTAAAGCAGGCCCACTATAATCACCACTTTTCCCAGTGATCACAATCTGGATGTCTTGCCGCTTAAAAGAACCATATACAAAGAGATACACATGTCCATCCCTTCTGTGTGCCCTCAGCAAATCACAGTATAACACGCAATCATATGAAAATCATACTGCTGGAAGAGCTAAAATACAACTCTGAAGTGAACTTTTAATTTTTTCTGCAATGTTTAGGTCTGGTCAAAACTGCTTTGACTGGAGAAATGAGTTCCACCAGCTCTTATGCCAAAAATAATGAAATAATTTACCATAGTATGTTCTTTTTGTCTATATACATTCGCTCAACAAACATATACTAAGGCATTTCTTTTTAGCAGGCACTGTCCCACACCTTGAGTTGCAGACTTTATCTCTACCCAGCAGAACTTACAGACTCCTGCAGACAAAATTTTTTTCCAAGAAAGAAAATATTAGTCAATAAAAAATTACATTTTTAGATCTCATTCATGTAGTTTAAAAACAAGATTTTTCTCAAAAGGTAATTAGCCCAGTGACTTGGGGAACTAAAATAAATTCAAATACTCTGTTTTCTAAGAAATGAGTAATTTTACTGGAGACAAATATGAAGAATCATATCAGGAAGGAAAGTAATAACTCAAATGTTTTTGTTTCCATTTTGAAGAGAAGGAGGCACACATATACATGAGTCTGCATGGCTTTCCTTCAGCATACCGCACTGGAAGCTACAGACATGACAGGACCATCCCACAAGGGATACAAGGTGCCCTACGCACCTCTCCATCTTTTCTGTTCTCATTTGTGCACATAAACACAAGCCGGACTATTTCTCACACTTGCCTACCTCCTTTCTTAGCAGTGTCCTGAGAAAACAGGTGGCATAAAATAAACAGTAGTTAACTGAGTGACATATTTTATTATTGTACTGTTGCTTATATTCAGTCAATTTTTTATGATAAAGAACATCAAATAGAGGAATCATTTTTGCAGATTCTCTTCCACTAGATATCTGTTGTGAAAGCCAAATGAGGTTTTATTAATATTTTCAAGTAAATTCAACAGCCTCAGAGAGTTCTATGCAACAAAACATTGGCCAGAAAACAATGGGTGTGTACTGCTTCATGCACATGCAGAATAAACTAGTATCTATTTCTGTTTCCAAAAGCAGGTGAAGCTAATCACTTAACAATAGTGAATGGTAAAGACTTTATTTTTATTATACCAAACAGCTGATAGGAGATTATGTCAGGGGGGAAAAACAAGAATCCTGATATGTTCATATTTGACTGGATAACCCAGTGAACTCATGCAGGGATAGAAAGCTCATCCAAATTGATAAGAGTATTCTACTCAACAAAAACAAAGGCAAAATTAAAATGTAAAATAAAACAGAAAAGATTAACTGATAAGCTTTACTTCTTTCCAGATAGGTGGCAGTAAATTTCAATGTCTTAGGGGGAAAAAAAATACTTCATTTACAAATCCATAAAATAAAAAAATCCATTTCCTTTGCTTTCTTTCAACAATCTTTGGCAAATAAAACACAATTATTATCTTTGCAATACAAACTAAGAGCATTTCAATTTAATATACCTATATCTCTGGAAAGATTATATGATGTTGCCACTCTTTACGAAAACATCACATTAAGAGCTAAAAGGCTTCTAATAGAATAATCATTTAAAAAATGCAAGTAACCTAATGTGGTTGTTAGAAAACTCAATTTCATGTTAAATAGCTATGTTTTATACTGAAATTTTCACAATTTTAATAAAAAGGCATGCAGTCTGAGTGACTCAATACTTTCCACTAAGGTGTTTTCATTTGCTTAAAATTTTTTAATTCACTCTATTCCAAAAGAGATCACAGTCTAACCATGTTCAAAATAATAGCTCTCTCTTTTAGATTTCTGCTCAGCCTACAAAACACTGCATAATGTACTTTAGCCACAAGATACTTTGGAGGACAAGCAAGTTGAAACAGTATAATTCAACAGGGAAAACCACAATATGACTTCGTTTTGTCTTCCACTATCCCTTTAGAATTTATACAATGGGACAAGTTCTTCCTCTGCCCTGCATGGAAACACAGACAATCATGACCTCTTTGATGACTCAAGCAATAAAATGCCTATAAGTGGAAAAATAGCTCAACCTGACACCTAGAGAGTCAGCCCCATGTTATAAGCAGGGCTGCCAACATCACTCCATATCCCAGCTATTTCACCTATCCTAGACCAAGCCTACCACCTGAGGAGGGGATGAATGGGACTTCTCTCTTTCCAGGTCACTTCCTATCCTACTTTCTAAGCTGCTAATACTGACCCTTTGAGGACAGTGTTTTGAGTTGGAGATGGGTGACCAAAACTGTGGGGGAAAAAGAGGTATGAGTAAGCAGAAAATTAATTAGCATTGTCATAAGGTGGCCGTATGGCTCATCTATAAACCTGGAAGATGTTTTAAAGCTCCTTCTTTTGCAGGTTGCTTATGGGTGTTTTTGGAGACACTCCCTTTTCAGGGGGGAGGTGAGGGGGTTCCTCTAATTCTGCCAAATATATTTCTAATCTGACTCTTGTACCTCTTGCCAAGCCCTGAGGAACCCAAGAATCCAACTGGAGCGTCTACCTGCTATGGTCTGTTTAACATCCCAGGCAACCATGTTGAATAATACCCAATATTATTTACAATGGCATGCAATCTGACCTGAGGAATGCTATAGTAAAAAGAATATGGGCTTTCACAGCCCAACGACCTTCATTTCGAATTCCAGGCCCTTTACATCCTGATTGTCCTTAAAGAGATTAACCTGTCTAGGGCTGTTTCGTTGTTATAAAGTAATGCATAAATTTTAATGTTTTTAATGAGAATTCTCTAGTTATGACTCACATAAAGGCATTAATAATTGAGAGACCTATTTAGAGAATAGGAATGGCTTTCTGGTTATCTGTTGCTGCATAAAAATCCACCTATAAACTTAGTAACTTAAAATAATAGCATGATTTTCTATCATGGTCAGGAGGCTCAGCTGGGTGAGTCCCTTATGCAGTAACAAATGATGGCTTGGACTACAGTCACTTGAAGGCTTGACTGGACTCGGCATCAAAGATGGCTCACAGACCTGTCTGGCAGCTAGTGCTGTCTATCAGTTGAGTGTTCAGGTTGGCTGGAACTGAAGCATCTACCCACAGATTCTCTACCTGGCTTGGCTTTCCCACAGCATGGAGGCTGAGTCCCAGAAGGGAGTTTTTCTAGAGCCAATATTCTAAACGGCCTAAGGATGGCTGCAGCCTTCATAGAATCTCACCTCAGAAGTCCCACAACAATACTCTGCCATATTCTGTTGATCAAGACTAGCCCAGATTAAAGGTGGGAGAGGTGATTAGACTCCACTTCCTGAAATGAAGAGCAGAATGCTCACAATGGGGAGAAGGAATTGTTTGTAAACTATCTGCCCACTGAATAGAGAGGAAAAGTGGGAAATTTAAAAAGGAGGAAAAATTAGTACTCTACACTTCCCTACAATGAGGTGCACAGACCCAGGCACATGAGGATAAAATATAACTCCTTAAAATAAAAGGCCCGTACTTGGAAAACTATAAACGTTGGAAGAATATACCATGTTCACTGATTGGTAGACTCAACATCATTAAAATGTCCATACTACCGAAAGCAATCAACAGATTCAGTACAATCCCCATTAAAATACCAATGGCATACTTCACAGACCTAGAACAAATTCTCCAAAATTTCATCCTATATAATAAAAGCCTAATATGCTAAGTGTCCAGTCATCCATTCAACCAGTTAAAGAATAATATGCTAATAATATGCTAAGGCTGCTCAACCACTCACTATGTCATAGCAGACAGTCGACCAAGCAACCAGTCATTATGATGTGCACTGGCCATCAAGGGGCAGATGCTCCAACTGGTAGGGGCCCAGCCAATCAGGACTGAGCGAGACGGGCTGGACACACCCTGGAGCCCTCCCGCAGTCCCTCCCTGGCTAGCCTACTTCCCATGTCCCTCCCTGTCCCCAATCATGGGTGGATGTGTGAGAGATCATCCTATATAATAAAAGTCTAATATGCAAATTGACCAATTGCAGAACAACCAGTCGCTATGATATGCAATGACCACCAGGAGGTTAGTGCACGCCCACAGGGGAAGCGCCACTCAGCCAGAAGTCCGCCTCAGAGCTGGCAAGCATAGCTGCAGTGGTGGGAACTTCTCCCATCTTCAGGGCAGCTCTAAGGATGGCCCACTGACAAGTTAGGTCCACTCCCCATGGGGCAGGCCTAAGCTGTCAGTTGGACATCCCCCAAAGGCTCCCAGACTGTGAGAGGGTTCAGGCCAGGCTGAGGGAGCCCCCAGCCCCAATGCATGAATTTTGTGCACTGGGCCTCTAATATCTGATAAGGGTTTAATCTCCAAAATTTATAGGGAACTCATACAACTTAACAAAAGAAAGATAAACAACCCAATCAAAAAATGAACAAAGAACCTAAATAGACACTTTTCGAAAGAGGACATACAGAAGGCTGAGAGACATATGAAATCACGCTCAAAGTCACTAATCATCTGAAAGATGTAAATCAAAACAACAATGAGGTACCATCTCACACCTGTCAGAATGGCTATCATTAACAAATCAACAAATGACAAGTGCTGGTGAGGATGCAGAGAAAAAGGAACTCTTGTGCACTGCTGGTGGAAATGCAGACTGGTGCAGCCACTGTGAGAACAGTATGGAGTTTCCTCAAAAAATTAAAAATGGAACTCCCATTTAACCCAGTAGTCCTACTTCTAGAAATATTTCCCAAGAAATCAGAAACAGAAATCAGAAAGGACATATGCACCCCTATGTTCATAGCAGCACAATTTACAATAGCTAAGATTTGTAAACAGCCTAAGTGCCCATTAGCAGATGAGTGGATTAAAAAAACTGTGGTGCATCTACACCAGTGTTTCCCAAACTTCTCTCATGATGAGAATCACCTGGTGGAGTTGTTAAAACACAGATTCCTGAATCCCAACTAAGAAGTGCTAAACTAGAATTTTTGGGAACATATAGGTAAAATTGTATACTTAACTAGTGCTCTAAGACAGATTTTATATACAGAGCACTAAGTTAGGTATGCAATTTTACCTATATGTTCCCAAAAATTCTAGTTTAGCACTTCTTAGTTGGGATTCAGGAATCTGTGTTTTAACAACTCCACCAGGTGATTCTCATCATGAGAGAAGTTTGGGAAACACTGATCTACACAATGGAATACTATGCCACTATAAAAAAGAAGGAATTCTTACCATTTGCAGCAACATGGATGGAACTGGAGAGCATTATGCTAAGCAAAATAAGCCAGTCAGAGAAAGATAAATAGCACATGATCTCACTCATTTGTGGAATATGACCAACATAAACTGATGAACAAAAATAGATCAAGAGACAGCAAAGCATCAAACAGACTGTCCAACCTCAGAGGGAATGCAAGGGAGGGCGGGTGTTAAGAAATCAACCAAAGAACTTGTATGCATGCATACAAGCATAACCCATGGATACAGACAGTAGGGGGGTGAGAGTATGTGCTGGAGAGTGGTAATGGCCAGGGAGAGGTCAATGGAGAGAAAAGGAGACATATGTAATATTATACTTTAAACAAAAAAAAATTTTTTAATTTAAATATATATATCCTTAATTTTTTTCTTTTACTTTTTAAATTTCTATCCCTATAGAAAGCTCTAATATACAATAGACTTAATGGTGGAATGACCATTATGACAGGCACTGACCACCAGAGGACAGACACTCAATGCAGGAGCTGACCACAGCCTGCAGGCCCCAACCAAAGTGGTGGCGGGGGGTGAAGCCAGCGAGCAGGTGCAAACAGGAGCCCTGATCACCCCGCCAATCACCCATGGATCATCCCTGATCGCCAGCCACCTATGGACCCTACCCATGTATGAATTTCATGCACAAGGCCTCTAGTTTTTTTTTATAAAGTAAATAAAATATCTGCCCTCTGGTGCATAAATGGTGCATGCTCAAAAGAGTTCTTTAACCGACATACAGGCAAGGAATTATCTTTCCTTGGCTGCAGAAGTGATACAGTATGAGAATTACATTCTTTTCTATATAAATAAAAGAAATATTTTCTTTTTACAAATAATATAAATGCATAATCAAAAACCTTTTTAGACCACTGACAAAGGGTGGCATGTTTCTGTCCAGAAGTGATGATGACTTCAAGCTTACTACAGGGATATGTGCTGGTATGTACCTAGAAACAGAAAAAATACTGGATTTCTAACCTGCTCTCTATCAAATTATGGTATCTGTTCACTTCATTCTATTGTTTTGGGGTGTGACTGACAGTTTCTAATCTAAGATTACTTAAGCACCCAAGGGCCTGTATTTTCACTGAGACAATGATAGCCTTCTTTACTCACTACAAGAAATGTTTGTGGTAGATTACTGACAGCTGCAAACTCTTTGACATATCTCCCAATAAGAGGTGAGTCCTATGCCCCCTTTCTTCAGATCTGAGTGGGCTCTGTGACTGACTGACCAATACAATATGGCACAAGAGATATTGAGCCAATTTCCAGACCCTTCAGTCCGCAGGCTGATGCTCTATCCACTGAGCTAAACCGGTTGCTAGTTCTTATCTTCTGGAATACTTGCTCTTGGCATCTGGCTGCCATGCTGCTGAGTAAGTCCAAACAGCCCAAGGAGAGGCCCATGTGGAAAGGAACTGAGAACCCTGACCAACAGCGCAGTTTAATCCCCAGCCAACCAACAGTGAGCACCAACTTGGCAACCCTGTGAGTAAATCACCTTAGAAATAGATCATGAAGCCCTCGCTGAGCTATCCCAGCTGACTCCACATGGAACAAAAACAAGCTCAGTCCAAATTGCAGATTTGTGAGCAAATTGAATTATTGTTACTATTTAGGGGTGGCTTGTTATACAAAACCATATCTCCAGAATGTCCTAACCTTAACTGTTCAAATTGTAAACTTACTTTAATACTGCCTTTGTTCCCCAATAAATTAAAGGTAATGAGTTTCCTCTAACATGAGAAACCACCATCTTTATGACAAGTAATGCAACAGAATTCTGCTGGGACATTCTATCACATATATAAGAAAAATAGTATCCTCTTTACAATGACCTTCTGACACACATCAGAAGCTGGTTCCTGTCCAGGAGGCATGGATCAGTGGTTGAATGTCAACCTATGAACCAGGAGGTCATGGTTCAATTCCCAGTCAGGGCACATGCCCAGGTTGCAGGATCAATCTCCAGTGTGGGGCATGCAGGAGGCAGCTGATCAATGATTCTCTCTCATCACTTATGTTTCTATCTCCTCTTCCTTTCTCTCTGAAATCAATAAAAATATATATTTTTTTTTAAATAAAGCTGGCCGAAACCGGTTTGGCTCAATGAATGGAGCATCGGCTTGGGGACTGAAAGGTCCCGGGTTTGATTCCGGTCAAGGGCACGTACCTTGGTTGCCGGCATATCCCCAGTAGGGGGTGTGCAAGAGGCAGCTGATCGATGACTCTCTCTCATCGATGTTTCTAACTCTCTATCCCTCTCTCTTCCTCTCTGTAAAAAATCAATAAAATATATTTTAAAAATAATAATAAATAAATAAATAATAAAAAATAAAGCTGATTCCCATAGTAATGATAGATTAGATTCAAGCTATCCTCACCTTTTTGCCTGGATTTTTTCTTTGTAATCAATGACACATTGGTGAGATTACTGGTCTATGATTAAAGGGACAGTGTGTAGTTATGAAATAAAATAAAACTTCAGGCTCACAGGGACCAAATCTGTTCTGTGGAACTCATGAATGTTCCATTTTAATCAAACTAATCCCAAGCCAAAAAAAAAGTTAAATACAGTAACAGCAAAATATATTGAAATTTTCATCATATCAATTGGGTTGTGTCATACAATAGCATTAAAATTAGACTCTATTGTAGTGAGCAAAAAAATTCTAAAATGAATATAGATAGTATTATTCTCTGACTTTATAAGTAACATTTCATATATTATATATATAGTCCATAGGAATCAGAGTGACCATGAAATCAATGTGCACTGTTTGTGAATAATACCAGTAAGACTAAGAAAAGTCCTAGATTATCAACTTCCCTAGAAAAACTTATAAACAGTAGTTTTACAATTATTAAAATGTATATATTTTATTTCCTAACAACAAGATTTTGACAGTCTCAGCTTGAAAATAAAAAAGTCTGTAAAACAGGTTACACGTTGGAAAAGGGCCAACTAGAGGAAAAAAGTATCAACATGAGATAAAACACACCACAAAAGGGAAGCAAGGACACACATCTGTCCTTGGCGTCAGTAAACCTGGACAGCATCAGAACTGGTCAGAGTTTGTCTATCAAAAGTGCCAAACAGAAACCTTACTAAGCACTTAGTGAATGCCAACGCTACCCTTCCTTCGTTCTTAACATGGCTGCCACAGCACTGGTGAAAAAGATCTTGTTTAATCTGGTTTTCAGACTAGTAACAGATGCATTTCGTAATTTTTGTTTTAACATGATATACAAGAAAGCCTAAATGTACAATCTGCCTTTGTGTCTGGAGATATTTTTCCTTAGCTTGATGCCTTTTGATGAACATTTTAGCTCAGCAAATTTTATTTCTGTACACTAAGGAATTTTATAGTTCTAAAAGAGCTTTTAAATCCTTTGGCAGAGATTCATTCATCTTAGAAAAACAATAGCTGGCAGATATACATAGTCTACAGGAAATTAGGGTAACAACTTGGGTCATTTTTTAGGTAAGCTATTCAGCAAACTTTGATTTGTCCTCTACAAATTGAAGATTTGTTTTCTTAAATGAAAGTACATGATTTTCTTCTTATTCTATATTCTAAAAGTCAGTAAACAAATAATCAAATAAAATGCGGTTTATACCAGCTTTCATAATTCATGTCTGGACTGTCTAGCTCACAGTAATATTTCCCACCATAATATTTCTGTAAAAATAATCCCAAAACATATTAAACCAATGAAAACAGTATTGTTTCATCAACACTCATACTAAAAAATTTTCTTAGCTCCTTATAATTCTTGTATATGATCTTTAGTCAATAAGCTATGAGTATTTAGAAAATGTCTTTTAAATAACTAAAAGAAATAATATGTAATTCATTTGCTTAGAGATCAAGTAAAGTGAAATTCAAATGGACTCCTCCCCATCTGCAATCAGCTACTGGGTATGCAAGAATGGTTTCTGCATTATATCAAAAATTTGAGAGAAAGCCCTATTATGTATAGTTCCATGAAAACAGAAAAGCTGCCTTTTTCTTGCTTACTATTTTGCATCTCCTGTACCTAGCAAAGTTCTTGACACATAGAATACACTTAGCACCTATTAGTTAAATGACTACATCAGGAGATCCCCCTCAAAGCCATCTTTTCTACCTTCTAAAATCAAATCTATGTTTGTACCACTCCTCTGACTTAGGAATTGTTTCTAGAAATCTATCTTTAATATATTACATGACTGAATCAGCACATTGGATCACTGAGAAGCAGTAACAGGTTTGGAGGTGTGTATTGAGGAGCACTGAGAGCAGGCACTGACCATCCTGGCTGAAAGGTAGCTCCCACACCTGTCATGCCTACCTACCCCCGATCTCTTTATCCTCTTTCTATACTTCATGTATCTTTGTAACAGCTGTTACCAAAGATATTTTATATAGTTAATGTATTGATTGCCTATCAACTCATAATGGAGTGTAAGGCATGAGAGAAGGGATTTTATTTCATTCTATTGATACCTTGTACTCCCAGGATCTATGACAGTACTTGGCACACAGTAGATTTTGATGAATGGATGGGTGGGTGCATGGATGCATGGGTGGATAAATGAATGGATAGGACAACAAAATCCAAAGGTAGCAGAAATAAGAAACTGGGTGGGTCACCATAGAAGAGAAAGATAAGGCATAGGTGTTATGGGTCAAACTGTTTCCCCAAAAAACAAATGTTTGAGTCCTATTCACTAGTACCTGTGAATGTGACCTTATTTGGAAATGGGGTACTTGAAATATAATCAAGTTAAGATGGGGTTATACTGTATTACAGTGAGCCCTAGTCCAATATGAGTGTTGTCTTGATAAAAAGAAGAGACACAGACATACAGAGAGGGAAAACAGCCATGTAAAGACAAAGGCAGAGACTGGACTTACACTGCCACCAGCTAAGAACACCTGGGGGCAAAAGCTGGAAGAGGAAAGGGAGGACCTTCTCTTGGAAATGTGAAGGGCGAATGGTACTGCCAATATCCTGATTTCCTACTTCTAGACTCAAGAACAGGGAGGGAATAAATTTCTCCTATTATCAAGCAGTTTGCATATTTTGTTAAAACAGCCCTAAGAAACTAATACAACTGGGTTTATTAAGGGAAGAAATGGGTCTCAAAAAAAAAAAAAGTAGAAAATATGAAAGACAAACTTTGCATATCAAAACCACTCACCTTTGTATTTAACCAAAGATGGTTATAAAAGAACTAATAAAATATTTACTAGGAGTTTTAAAAAGGAAATTCTAAGAGTAACAGGGTAGATTGTTCTTTTTTAAAATTAATTCTTTTTCTTAGTTTATTAAATTATTCTCTTAGCAAAAAAAAAAAAAAATCTAATTTTCACTACAAGTATTTGCTTAACAAAAGCTTTATTTTGAATTCCTAAGATCTTCAAAAAATAGAGATTTCTATCAACAGCCTTATATTTTACCTCCCATGCAGGCCTGGTCTCTCCCAACTATCCTCCCCTGCTGGCCATCTTGTGGTGACCATCTTGTGTCCACATGGGGGCAGGATCTTTGACCACATGGGGCAGCCATCTTGTGTGTTGGAGTGATGGTCAATTTGCATAATTCTCTTTTATTAGATAGGATAGAGGCCTGGTGCACGATTGGGGGCCAGTTGGTTTGCCCTAAAGGTTGTCCCTGATCAGGGTGGGGGTTCCCTTGGAGCATGGAGTGGCCTGGGCAAGGGGCCTGAGGTGTTTGCAGGCTGGCCACGCCCCCCAGCTATCCAATGGAGGCCCTGGTATCTAGGATTTATTTATCCTCTATAATTGAAACTTTGTAGCTTTGAGTGGATGCCAGGGCAGGCCAAAAAGTTTGGTTTCCTCCATCATCAGGGAAACCCAAGCCTCCTACTTGCTCCATGGCTGGCCATTATCTTGGTTGGGTTAATTTGCATACTTGCTCCTGACTGGCTGGTGGGCATTGCTTGTGGGTGTGGCGGAGTGGTGGTTAATTTGCCTATTGCTCTTTTGTTAGATAGGATTGTTTCTATACTATTATAATCTCCTGAAAACAAATCATTTTTATTTGCATCTATATTCAAAAAAGAAATGGGAAATCTATATGTATTATTTGTTTTCTAATTTGAAAATAGGTTAGATGGCACCATGTGTAATTTATAGCCTTACTTCTAATCTAATAAAAGCAAGACCCATATCATAGTCATCAATTGTTTGAAGTTCTCAATCAATTGAATCTTTGTATATTCTATAAAGGAAAATTTCATCAAAGTCATACTATGAGGAAATCTCTGTTTTCTGGAAGACATTTAGTATGATGTCAGCCACATGAACTATAGTTCTTTTATTGGTTCGTTACATTTTATTTTAAAGATTAACTGGTTTTGCTCTCCAGTGAACCCATATTTATAACCTGAACATTCCTTGAGATTAAGCAGACATCTAGTTCACTTTAGGTACTTGAGGTTTATCTCAGCTGATGAGATATTCAGAAGTAACCCTCCACAGCAGACTTTTATGAACAAAGGCAACTCACACTAGACATACATACTATCTAAAAAGTTTTACATCAGGCAACCTGTGGTTCCTCCAATGGAATGCAGAGGTTTCTACTGTTATTTTTTTAATGAAGCTTTGAAGACTAAATACATTGCACTATATACCAAGTATTGTAATAATATTTTTAATATTGTATACATAGTGTTATCTATATTGAGTAGAATCTTTTCATAAGTATACACGAATATGTTTTGATCAAACCTCACTAAAATAATGTCACTAAGATTACAATAATAGAAAAAGTTCAAAAGTACTTTATTGAAATCTAAATTCTGGAAACTAAATTCAAATTCCTTTAAGGCACATGGAAACAATTTTCTTCCTTTTAAGTAACCAAACATAATATGATTTATTTCCCATAATATTGCTACTTCACTGTTTTCAGTATTAAGTTGTTCATGAGGTTTCTGCATTTATAATTCTTCTGAAATAAATATAAAATAGAATAATACGTTACTGGTATGTGTAGGTATTTTTCTAGAAAATTTTATGGGTGAAATATAGAATCAAGACTAAATAATGTGCAAACTGAATATGAAATAGGTAGAGCCAAAAAGTTTTAGGAAGCAAAAAGGTTTCCAATCTAGCACAATGTCTTATGTATATCAAGTACTAAAATATTTGGGATGAATAACTGACAAAACTCTGTAAGGGGGAAAAACCTATATTACCCTTTCTTTAAATTAATTTTCACTGAAAACTGAGGCAGTTTCAAAATTTTCAAGTTTGTCTAATCTCCATTAAATTAAAATGAAAATTCATGCAAATTTCTCTGACAAGTTCTGAAAGGGTCAGCCCAGCTTTTAAAATCTATACCTGTAGAGATTATATCAAATCATTAAATCTGTTTGATATAGTAATGAATGAAATCACAGGTAATGTTTGTAAGAGTATGAGGAAATTATCAGAACCCAGCAAGCTTCTGTTGTCCTTAAAACACATTATATAAGTGCTTCATTTTTAATACTTAAAAACAGATTCATAGTTATTATAACAAGAAAATGGGGTTAGAAGGAAAAAATAAAAAAAATAACTCAATACTTCTATTATTTTAAGCAATATTATTTTTGGATATCAGATTGAGGGGATTGCAGTGCCCCTAACAATTAGGAGACCCAATTCAAACTTTCTATATAAAGGGCTCCAGTGTTACTTAAAACTGAACTGCCTTAGCCTTCCTTTCACTGGTCAACCTACCAAATGTAAGAACTCATGATCATATCTAAAATGTAAATACTTTATTATTCAATAACTAGAGGCCCAGTGCATGAAATTTGTGCATGGGGCAGAGGGCGGTTCCTTCAGCCCAACCTGCACCCTCTCAAATCCAGGAGCCCTCAGGAGATGTCCTACTTATTACTGATGGCTTCCCTCTGCAGGAGGCAACCGGGCTGATGAGGAGAAGGCATCACTCCCATCACCCCGCTGTTGCTGCCACTGCCGGCCGCTGCAGCCACCAATGTGTTTTCATCAACATGGACTCCAGTTCCTTCACCATGAACAAAATTACAACTTTATTTAGGCATTTTCAAGATGTCTCTTTCATAGGATATGACATTTCTTTCTTTCTTTTTCAATATCCTCACCTGAGGATATTTTTCCATTGATTTTTAGAGAGCATGGAAGAGAGAGGGAAAGACAGAGAGAAACATAAATATGAGAGGGACACTTTGATTGGTTGCCTCCTGCATGAGCCCTGGCCAAGGAGGAGCCTGCAACCTAGTTACATGCCCTTTACCAGAATCAAACCTGGACCCTGCGGTCAGCAGGCCAAGGCTCTATCCACTGAGCCAAACCAGCTAGGGCAGGATATGACATTTCTTAGCCCATCCAGCGATGGACCTTCATTTTTTCCTCCATGAGTGAGGTGGAAAAGCCCTAGATCTTGGGTTTTTACTACTCAAGTTAGCAAGAACACTGCAAGTCAAATGCCATACCAGGAATTTAACCAATGAGCAGTCAGAAAAGGTGTTTCCTCTGCAGCTCACATGCAGAGGCAAGACTGCTGGTGTGCCCAGGCTGGCAGGCCCTGCTCTCTGCTCTCTGTGGGCCTGCCTGCTCACCACCGCTGTGACTGGCAGGCATGCCCTGCTCTCTGCAGGCCTATGTCACCTGTGGCTTGCCTCATCGTACAGCAGTCCTCTCCTGCCCACCTGGGCTGGGCGTGCAGCCTCCTCCTGCGCAGTTGTGACTGTTACAGCGTCCCAGCTAATTGCATATTACCTCTTTATGTATATATATATATATATATATATATATATATATATATATATATATGTGTGTGTGTATGTATATGTATATGTATATGTATATGTATATGTATATGTATATGTATATGTATATGTATATGTATATATATATGATTATATCTTAATACTATGTCAGTCTTCAGTGTATAAATTTTAAGAATGTTGTATGCCAATTTTTTTTAATATCCTCATAAAGACATAATCAACAGCCAATGTTGCTGTTACTATAACCCCTTAAAAGGAGGGAAGATAAAGTAAAATCACAGCAAAACTCAGCATAATAGACATAAGTGCTTCAAGAAAAACTAATAAAATTTTCAAATAAAAACATTAAATAATGGTTTTGTGATTATACTTATCATCATGCTTTATAATTCAACATGTTCCAAGTAATTATTTATTCTTTCAACTCAATTCTAATACTTCTCAACATTTAAAACAAATATATTTTTGCTTTATTTATTTTTACTTTTTAATAATTTATTTTTAAATTATAGTTGACATATTATATTCATTTCAGATGTACATGATTAAAATTTATATAATTTATTAAATGATCCCCCAACAAATCTGTACCCATTTGACACCATAGTTATTCCAATATTATTGACTATATTCCCTATACTATACTTTATATGCCCATGACTGTTTTGTACCTACCAACAGTACTTCTTAATCCCTTCCCTTTTTTCGCCCATAACTTCAAACCCCCTCCCATCTGATAGCCATCAAAATATTCTCTATCTATGCAACTGTTTCTCTTCTGCGTATTTGTTTATTTTGTATTGTAGATCCCACATATAAGTGAAAACATCTGGCATTTGTCTTCTTTTGTCTGACTTATTTCACTTAGCATCATATCCTCTATCCATGTTGCTGGCAGGTGGCAAGATTTCATTCTTTTTTATGGCTAAGTCATATTCCATATATATGCACCACTTCTTTATCCATTTATCTATTGATAAATACTTAGGTTGCTCCCATATCTTGGCTATTTTAAATAATGCTATAATGAATTTGTAGTTGCATATTTTTTTTAAATTCATGTTTGAGATTTCTTTGGATAAATATCTAGAAGTGGAGTTGCTGAATCCTTCTTTGTCTCTTGTTATAACCTTTGCTTTAAAGTCTGTTTTGTCTGGTATAAGTATTGCTATACTAGCTTTTTAATTGTTTGATTATTAAGTATTGCTATACTAGCTTTTTAATTATTTTTATGTAATATATTTTTCCATCCCTTTAGTTTCAGTCTGTTTGTGTCTTTCAATCTGTAGTGAGTCTCTTCTCCACAGAATATGTAAAAGTATTGTTTTCTTTATCCATTCAGCCACCCTACACCTTTTGATTGAAGCATTTAATCCATTTACATTGGAGTCATTGTTAATATATAAGTAGTTATTGCCATTTTATTAATCATACTTTTGATCTTCCTTTTTCTTCTTCTTAAAGAAGAATCTTAAGTATTTTTTTGTAATATTGGTTTGGTGGTGATGAACTCCTATAATTTTTTCTTCTGTGGGAAACTATCAGTCCTTTGATTCTAAATGATAGCTTTTCTGGTAGAATAGTCCTTATTGTAAATCAAGCATATCAAACTTGGGGCCAATAGGCCATACACCTCATTTAAATAAAAGATGCATGTGGCCCGCCGGCCATGAGTTTGACATGCTTGTTGTAAATCCTTGCATTTCATCCCTTTAAATATTATATGGCAAGCCCTTCTGGCCTTCAAAGTTTCTGTTAAGAAACCAGCTGATAGTCTTGTGAGAGCTCCCTTGTAGGAATCTACCTTTTTCTTGATGCTTTTAAGATTCTCTTTTTCTGCAACCTTTAGCATTTTAATTATGATGTGTCTTGGTGTGGGCCTCTTGGGTTCATCTTGTTTGGAACTCTCTGTGCTTCCTGGGCATTATGTCTATTTCCTTTGCCAGGTTGGGGAACTTTTCTGTCATTATTGTTTCAAATAGGTTTTCAATTTCTTACACTCTCTTCTCTTTCTGTAACCCCCATGATGCAAATGTTGGCATATTTGATATTGTCCCAGAAGCCCCTTAGACTATTCTCATTTCTTTGGATTCTGTTTTATTTTTGCTGTTCTGATTGGGTATTTTCAGCTACCTTATCTTCCAAATCTATCCCACTGTTGATTCCCTGTAATGTATTCTTCATTTCACTTGTATTCTTCATTTCTGACTGGTTCTTTTTTATGTTTTCTATCTGTTTTTATGTTTCTTATCTCTTTGTTGAAGTCCTCACTGAGATCATTGAGCATCTTTATTACCAGTGTTTTGAACTCTGCATATGGTAGATTACTGATCTCTATTTGGTTTAGTACCTTTTCTGGAATTTTATTCTTTCATTTGGGACATTTCTTTTTCTCCTAATTTTGGATGCCTCCTTGTGGTTGTTTCTATGTATTAGGTAAAGCTGCTATGTCTTCCAGTCTTGGTAGAGTGGCCTTATATAATAGGTATTCTTTGGGCCCCAGTGGTGCAGTCTCCCTAATCACCTGAGTTTGTGCTCCAGGAGTGTCCCTTGTATGGGTTGTCTGTGCCCTCCAGTCATATTTGAGCCTTGATTGCTGTTGATACATCAACGGGAAGAATTGATCTTCAGGCTGATTGGTTATGAGGACTGGCAGTAACTACAGTGGAGGAGCTGTTGCACCGCCTCTATGGAGAATGGATTCACTTTAGTGAGGCTCTGGTGCCTGTTGAGTCAGACCTTTTGATGTGCCATTTGTTGAGGTGTTTGGGTGATGCTCTGAAGCTGGCCACCTAGTGTATTGATTCTGGGACCTCTTGGGAGTGATTCTGATGCAGGCCAAGACCCACTGCTGACTGGGCACTTGGTATAAACTACAAAGTGATCTGCAGATAGTTGCTACTTATGCTGGACTTGGAGGTGACTGGAAGAGGGTAAGTTGCAAACTGAGGCCATTTGCTGCTGGTGTCAAATGTGCAGCTGCTTAGCAAGAGGCTTGGGGCATGCCAATACTAGATGCTGATTGTCTGGAGTTTGTGAATCTTTGAAAGATTTTAAGAAAGTACACAGCAAGCATCTCAAAATTGTGGCCCACAGGCTACATGCCTCATTTATTTGGTCTGTGTTAGCCATTGAGTTTGACATGCTTGTTCTACAGCCTACACCAAGGCAGGTGGTTTGTATGGATAAGCCACTGGAAGTGGTTTGGGTGGGCCAGAGTCCCAGGAAACCACCAGGGTGGGATGAGCCATATTAGCTAAGTTGATTGAAAACTCAGATATGGTGCTCATGTATACCTGCAGGGGGAGGGCTCAGCAAAGGAATAATGGCTTCTGCCAGCACTTTAAGCTGAGAGAAAGCTACCTCTCCTGCCCTCACCTTGAAGCCAGACAATTCAGTTCCTCTCCATACATCCCTGGCACCTTTCAATATGCTGCCCCAGCACTGCTGCTTAAAGCAAGTGAGTCCATCAATGATTGAGTCTGTGTGTGGCCCTTTAAAATGAATGTCTAGGACACTCCAGCTTACTCAGCCACAATCTCCACTGGTTTTCACAGCCAGAAGTTACACAGACCTCTCTTCCCAGCATTGGAAACCTGTGGAACTGGGATCCTCAATGGGAACCTCCACAGCTGAGATATCCCTCCAGATTTTTAACTTCCATAGTTGGGTGTGAGACCAGCCTATTCTGCAACTTCACCCCTCCTACCAGTCTCCACATGACTTTTCTATATGTTCTTTGGTACAGGACTTCTGTCCAGCTAGACTTCAAGTGGTTCTGAGCTGTGGTTATTCTGCAGTTAATTGTAATTTTGATGTGATCGTGGCAGGTAAGTGAGCACAGCATTTACCTACCCTGCCATCTTGACTTAACAATAATATTTTTAAATTCTGGTTTTCAAGGAAACTTTATAAACTAAAAGCTCATCTTCATAAGCTTTTGTCCTCTACTAAGTATTTATAAGAATTTGTTTTCACACCAATCAGAAAGGATATATGCACCCCTATGTTCATAGCAGCACAATCTACAATAGCCAGAATCTGGAAACAGCCTAGATGCCCGTCAGCAGATGACTGGATCAAAAACTATGGTACATCTACACAATGGAATACTATGCCACCATAAAAAAGAAGGAATTCTCATCATTTGCAGCAACCTAGATAAAATTGGAGAACATCATGTTGAGTGAAATAAGCCAATCAATGAAAGAGAAACACCACATGACCTCACTCATTTATGGATAATAAAGAACATTATAAACTGATGAACCAAAAGATAGATATAGAGACAGTAAAGCAACAAGCAGACTGTCAAATTACAGCAGGTAGGGTAGGGAGATCTGGGAGATAATAGATCAACCGAAGGACTTGTATACATGCATATAAGTACAACCAATGAACATAAAATTCTGGGGAGGGAGGGTATATATGGGAGGGGGAGCAATGTTAAAATATGTACATAGATAATAATTTAATTAAAAAAAGAATTTGTTTTCAATAATTAATATTAAGCTACTTAATAATAAATTTAATAGTTAATACATAAACATTTTAATGTTAACTTATAAATCCCATCTGTCTTTACATTAATGTTAAATATGGAATTTAGAATCCTTACTTCACACAGCTAGTCAGTTATTTCCTCAGTGACCCCAGAGAGTTTTAAAAGGTCATTTTGTCTTTGCAGCTATAAACCAGACACATTCCCCAAGGAGGCTGTCAGTCCTGGGCTCAAGATGAAGTGAATCCATATTGCTGAATGGAAAAGCTGCATTGTTTTGGATTTTTGTTTTACATTGTTTGAAATAACTCCCTGTCTAAACAGAGTCTCTGTAAACCCACTTTAGTGTTTCAATGATTTCTATAATAATCATTAATTAAATAAAAATGATTGGAACTAATACATTTAAAAATAAGTTCTTTTCAGTATATTTGTATTGTACAGAGAGCTAAATGGGACCATGGGAGCTGATCCTCTTGTCTTTAGTTGATACTGCACATACACCAATTCAAACAGACCTAGAATTAGTTCTGACAGGTGATAAAGAATCTTAATTTCACTCTTTTCTTAAGATTCTTTAAGTCCATACACTATCAGGAAATGCTTCTTTAGTCCCAACCCAAATGTCCTCATGCTGTTATTTTTAATTTTCTGTCATCTATAGAAATAAAAATTTAAATATCACATTGTTCAAGATATTTACATCTTTCCAATCCATATCAGCCTATTAATCAGGGCACCATTGTGAACCATATCAAAAAATAAATACTGCTATTCTAATATATAAATTGTAACCAGGTAGGCCTTAATTTCATTCTTAAATTTTCCCTTAAAAATGTGGGGTACATTTTTACACAAGAATATTAGACATTATTATTAATCCAAGTTCACTAAGAAAACTACATTAATGATGATTCTGTGTCTTAGATAGTGACTTTAAAACCCTAAATCACCAAAGTTTAGGAGTATGGGGAATAGGTTCATGGGAACTTCTACCAGTGGGTGGCACCCAAAACCAAGTTAGGAAAGACTTCTAAGAGAAGAAAAAAAAAATTGAAGATATTAAAATATTTAAAATTCCAAAATGGGAGTTAAGAATGTGTTTAGAACCATGAAGTAAATATCAATATAGAACTGTAAGGTGTTTACTTAGAGGAGGAGGATATAAATTCTGAGATGTATATTACAAAATGAAGAGATATAGGTGTTTCCTAGATATGCAATTTATACATATTTATTGTAATATACATGGGATACTTTATCATTAATACCTTTACTGACATGAGATATAGGACAATTTGTTAAGTAATAGACTAATAAGACTTAGGTAAATATGGTAGCTATGACACAGTTTCTGTGTTCCATAGTGTTTTGAGTTTACTAAGGAACTAACAGTGTTATAAGAAGGGAAATCAACATCCTAACCCTGATAAAGATACCATTTAATTTTCCTATTGAGATCAAAGAGGGGGTGGGAAAGTCTGTTAAAACACACACACACACACACACACACACACACAAATACCTGGGTCATACTCCCAGAAAATCTGCTTTAATTCGTCTGGAGGGACTCCGGCAGTGTTTCCCAAAGTGTGGTACGCCTACCCCTAGGGTACGGGAAGAGTTGGTGGGGGTACGCATTGCACCGGAGTTTGGTGGGGATATGCACTGCACCGTGCTTAGCTGCGCCTAATTCTACATTCTCATGAGTACGAGGGGTACTCAGCATTACGAAAATTATAGAAGGGGTACACATATGTCAAAAGTTTGGGAAACACTGCATTAGGGAATCTGCAAACTTCATAATCCCCTAATTATGGCACAGGTGGCCCTGAAACCACACACTGAGGAACACAGCAATCAGCTCTCATAAAGCTGAGACTCTCCACTTCAATAACCATATCCATAAGTGTCTGACAAGGGCTTTATCCCACAAAAAAACTGTTAAAAGATAAGCTGAGGCATATTAAAAAATTTAAGTTTATTTGAGAAAAAAAAAATCAAATCTAATCAAGCCAAACTGAAAGTGGTTAGCGGCGCTCCACCGCAGGAGTTCAGAGAGAGACTTGGATAAAGAAAAGGCAGAAGCAAAGCAAGGAAGTTAGTGATTGGTTATAGCTTGGCTGTTTGGGATGGGTTGTCTTTAGGTTTCAATTTCACAACCTTGAGACACTTACAGACTTATATTTGGGTTTGCTTACAAAGCCTGCCTCGGCTTTAGTAACACGTTATTTAATTAATTTAATAGAACTGTCTTCGGCAAAATAAATATTTAACAGTAACCTGCCCAGAAAAACGTTTTGAAAAGCACCATTCAATCCCAACATAACATATTAAGCTAATATATTTAATATTAATCAAGTATTATCTCCTATCAACCCCAAACAAATATCTGAGAGTTTCCTTTCTTTCTCAGATCCTTGGAACAGGCAAATGTGAATTCTACCGAGGCTTTTACTATAATGTGAAAACTTGCTACCACACCCTAAAGATCTGTCTCATAACCAGAGACTAACGATTGTAGGACTATCACCTTTTCACGTACAGGGTCCACTAAAATTGTTGGTGTTGGCATTCCTGATAGTTCAGTGACTAAGATGTAGGAGAGATTTTTTTTTAAAAAAATCTTTGTTATGAATAGCCTATCTTAGGGTTACTTGCATCATTTTTGAACAAAATATATTTTTAAAGGCCCAACTACATAACTAAAATATTACTTTTATAAAAATAAAGAGTAATTTACAGTATAGTTCTAAAGAAGTAGTAAAATCTGAAAGTGAGAAAGAAGGAATAAATTGCACAAGAGTAATACTAATATCTTAAGAAAAATCCCAGGAGAGGCATATAGTAAAAAGATAAAATAGCTTTAAGTTGTAAGGTTGTCCCTCCACTTCCCTAACAACAAAAACAAACAAACAAACAAACAAAAAACCTTTTATTTCTAAATCGCTACATTTGAAAAGTCTTCCTAATTGTTTTGGAGGCATTTTGTTGTGACTCTAACTATGGCCCATTCTTGTGATTTGTAGTGGTTGGGGTCTATCAAGTCACCACAAACACTAAATAAGTGTTAGATTCCTTTGAGGCTTTGATCACATCATTTTTATCTAGTGTTCAATACATAACCTTGTTTTATGTGCTTCTGTTCAAAGATACCCTACTTCATAGATATTCTGATTCATTAACAGTGAATACATGGACAAAACTTGTCTAGCACATAATTTCTCTATGAGGCACATCATCGCCTTCTCCTGCTTAGATAGCCCTTAGAAAACTAGATAGCCTTTCAGCACTATTTCTGGGGACATATGAAACAGTGAAACAGCCAACAAAAGGAATAAAAATACAAAACAAAATAAATTAAAAGAAACATAAACCAAGAAGGCTGAACATCACCTTATTGGACCTGAATTGAAAATGTGAGCATTGGGCAGCTCAAATTTTTCATCTCTCTGTGCATGTCCACAAATAATTGAAAGTGCCATTGGTGTTAACCTGGGGGTTACAAATAAATGTTGGCAAGTAGGTGGATTGCAAATGTGGAATCTATGAATAATAAGGGTCTACTGTACTTTCACTGTCAAGGTGAAAGTCCTTACCTTAGGTTTGATACACACACAGCAGCATTCATTTTCTAAGATCCTTTCTCAGTGAAAAAATACTGCAATGAAATATACTGTTGTACCATAAATAGTATTACTTTAACATATTTAATTATTTATCTTTCCTGCATCAGGACCATCAACAGTTGTCGCATTTCATCAAAAACTTCTAATGTAGTCTAATTATATGTGTGTTTAACATTGTGTTTAAATGCCCAAAATATGCTATAAATTTTACCAATGATATGTAAATAGCCACACACAGGCTGTTAAAATTGTAAAACGGGGGAGCATATTTGCCAATGTCAATAAGCCAATCCAACGGTTCCACTTCAAAAGCACTTAATAAAATTTAAAAGATGGAAAAAGTGCATTCAAACAGACTACTTAAATCAGTCACACAGAGGAGAATGGTGATTAGGTGACATTAAAATATATTTCTATTACCAAAAACACAAACTCAAAAATGCTGATTAAAAATGAAAAGTGGTTAGTTCAGCAAATCAAAATGTTTCCTCAACAGAGTATAGGTGTTATGCTTTTTGTTGATAATATACTGTCATTTCCTATTACTGTTTGGAAAATAAACCTAAGAAAGTCAAAACATTAAAAGTTAATGAGTAAAATTATATATGGCCAGTAAGAGATTTTAACATAACTACTATTATTACATACAGATTACATTTCAGTATTCATAAACCACTGAATACTTGTGACAAGTATCATGTCATATAACAAAATAACTATGTACCTTGGAATTTTACTTAGAATTTCCAAGATCTAGTTATTATTTAGTTCAACTTCCTCTTTTTACATATAAAATGTTAGCAATGACCAGCTTAGCTTAAGCCAATCTCAAGCTACATCACATTCTTGTTTGTGGTCTGTGATATTATATATCAAAGAGGGCAAAAATTCACAGGAAAATCCAGGAAAGACAACTGCAGGGAGACAGTGCCTCTTTTTACATGAAATGAGGTGTGTGGTCAGATGTGATAAAAGTCTATTTAGATGTAGCTCTGCTAACTCTACTTTTTAAAAAATATATATAATTTTATTGATTTCAGAGAAGAAGGGAGAGGGAGAGAGAGATAGAAACATCAATGATGAAAGAGAATCACAGATTGGCTGTCTCCTGCACATTCCCCCTGGGGATCGAGCCTGCAACCTGGGCATGTGCCCTTGATCAGAATTGAACCCAAGACCTGTCAGTCCGCAGGCCAATGTTCTATCCACTGAGCCAAACCAGCTAGGGCTCTGCTAACTTTACTTTTCTAACCTACTAAGAAGTCTATCCTGAACACCAAATTGAATTGGATTTTCTAAAAATGTTTATTAGTGTTTAGTCAGAGAGATGTGTCTTTATTGCTGAGAGGTAACATAAGAGAATAGAAAAACATGGCTTGCAATGCAGACAGACCTGGTTTAAACCTCAGTTCTCCCACTAAATGTGAAATCTTAAGCAAGTCAGAAACTTGCTGAGCATTTTTTCCTCATGTGCAAAATCAGGAAATGAAATCCTTGCACCAAATAGTTGTATTGTGAAAGCTAAGGATAAAGTATAAACAGTATCTAACATAGAAATTAATTATTTTGATACATGATAATATCAAATAATTCTGAAGGTATCACTCTATTTCTTAGATAGGTTCAGATATTATAAAAATTCCAAATATGATTGCTGTTGATTTCAGAAGCCACCCAGTTCTATATTTAATCAATTTGTAGAGTAAGTGGACAAAAAGAGAAATGTGCCTTTGACTCATAAGTACAAACATCAATACTATGTCAATAAGCCATACCATGAGCGAGAGAGCATGTCATAATTCATGCTGTCAATTTTCCCTCTGAATCCTTGGCACTTATACTCAGAAGTCAGAATACCAATTGATTTTCTAATTTGGCACCCAGAAAATGAAGGGGGCTAGTCAAGTATTACTGTTTCAGTCAATTAAAATGACAAATTGAATTTAGATAATGAACCAAAAGTGTATATGCTCCTATAATTTTGGCTGAAATTCTGATTCACTTTTTGAACATACAGAATCAATAAAACTTTGTCTTCAAAGGAAAAGCTTTCAGACAAAAATTCTCCTAATTGTTGTATCATCATTTCAATGCACTGGTATTAACTATGAAGAAAAACATCAAGACATTAGGCCCATAGTCATTCCCTAACATAAGACTGCATTCTCCTTTACCACAAAAAAAAAAAAAAAAAAAAAAAAAAAAAAATCCATTCAATTATTTGTAAAATTGTTTTTCTGAGAGAAATTCATAGGTAACCTCTGTGACAAATTATGTAATTTGGTCTAGACCAGAGGAACAATACATTATAAATCAGTGTCTCATTTTGCTCTAATTGCCTCCTTAAAATAGCTGCAATGGATCAATGTCTCAGATTCTGTTTTATTATACACGCATTCTTAAAAGCATCAATGACAAAATGCTAACTGACTACAGCAGAAGAACAGCTGGCTCCATGGCTCCATGAAAAGAATGTCCTGAAAACAGTTCAAGAATGTTTGATGCACTTCACAAGGATTCTGTTCTAAAATTTCAAAGCCACATTGAAAAGTGATAATTGCTATCTGCAGTGGAAAGAGGAAGTCCAAAATGTTGGAATGAGACCAAATGTTAGCAACAACTATCTTTTGGGTACTTAATGAGTTTAGACTTCTTCCTTCAGACCAAATATGGCTTTAACTAATATTATGAATTGAAGGACCTGGGAATGTTTTATTTCTTTAAAGGAAACACAACTTTTTAAGGTTAATCTACTATAAAGTATTCCAATTTACTTAGCAAGACAGAGAAATGTGCTGCCTAATGAAAATATAATCACTCTCATAATTGATTGCTTAACAAATGTATTAAGTATACTAACAATTTTATTTGAGACTGCTAAATTTCTATTCTCTTGCTCTTGCTCATTATTCCTACATGTTAATTAGATGTGGATTTCTTTCTATAGTACCTTCACTGCCATATTCATTCTGGTTCCACTAGACCATAACTATTTCACCTATAAATATCAGGAAACAGAGAATATGAAAAAACCGCATGTGAATTATTTTCTGTGCTGAAGGAAGCTCATTGAATGGGCCCTGAAGAAATAATGGAAAAACTGACTCAAAACTTTACTCATAATTTAAGCTATGTGTCTGATATTTTATAATGTAATTCATATTTTTGAGATTCAATTTATTCATCATGTAGGTAATAATAATTAAAATAGGCAGGTAATAATAATTGAAAATAGTGATCTACTTCACAGATATTGTAAGAAGTGATTCATAAATGAGACATCTGATATTACTACAGAGACCAAAAAGCTCCATCATCGCAATGTTTTGCAGTGGATAATTATAAGCTTCCAGGGGCCAAAGAATGTAATGTACCATACTTAATACCACTGATAGTTATGACTTTGTCACCCTTCTCAGCTACTAAATAATTTCATGCTCTGTAGATCATGCTACTACTTCCAAACGTAAGAAGCACTCTTAACAAGATCTCCAACTTGAGTGACAGAAATGCAATAAAATACTTCTCAGCTTTAACTATGTTCGGATTTCTTACCTACTTACTCCTTACAACCCTTTTCTCAATGGCCCAGTGTCCTATACAATTTGTTGAAACAATCTCATTAAAATTTTACTGTATACCAGAGCAGAAAAAGTTCCATATAGACACAACTTTAAATTTTCCATAGTATGGTCAAAGTAAATACTGTTCTCATATCAAAATGTATCTGCATAAATAACAAGAGCTAAAGACAAGGTTTGGGCAAGAATTCCCAATCACTGTCTCCAGTCTTCCCTTTCTGAGATGTTTTTTCTCTTTCAATACTGTGCCTTCCACTTATTCTCCAGAAGTAACCCTACTAGAAGTGTAGTCGACTCTCCAACATCCATTACACATCCAAATGTTTAAAGCAAGTCAACTATGATAATTTCCTCCCCCTTGCCGGCAATTAGCATTAGTTTCAGGGTCTAGGTCAATTTGGCTTGCTCTGAGAAGCTAGTGCTTCTCCCTCCCAACCCCTTTTCCTCCACCTATCACTCCCTCCCTCCACGAAAATTTGGTACTAATATGTTGTCCCAGTTTCTCCTAGGAGCCATTTTATTTTTATTTTTTAATATATTTTATTGATTTTTTACAGAGAGAAAGAGAGAGGGATAGAGAGTTAGAAACATCAATGAGAGAGAAACATCCATCAGCTGCCTCCTGCACATCCCTCACCGAGGATGTGCCCGCAACCAAGGTACATGCCCTTGACCGAAATCAAACTTGGGACCTTTCAGCCCACCAGCCGACGCTCTATCCACTGAGCCAAACAGGTTTTGGCATCCTAGGAGCCATTTTAAATGACAAGAGGAACTTGCCTCAAAATAAAGGGGGACTAATTGATTCAAGGCTTTTAAAGAAATCTATGCTCAATCATTAGCTGACCACTAACCTAAACAGAGACTTCGGTGGCAACATATGACAAAGAGTACAAACATTACAGGATTCATTCAGTAAGATCATGAAACAAACAATATGGTACAAGTGAAACACAATCAGTAGCACAGATTATGCAATTAGTTCTCAACGTAACTTCTTACGTGGCAGAGATTTTGCACTTGGGTTCTGGTTTAATCCACACAGATGTATTTATTATTTATGTATAGCAGAGGTATTTCTAAGTATAGCCTACTTTGTACAGATTGGGCATTAGCTCTAGGGATAACCTCTGTGGAATAAACTGTGTATCCAACAGTGACTGGGAACAGAGCTAAATACATTGTTTTATTTATTACGTAACACTGGTTTCTTATATATTTCCTATATTTTTTAATATATTTTATTGATTTTTTACAGAGAGAAAGGGAGAGGGATAGAGAGCTAGAACATCGATGAGAGAGAAACATCGACCAGCTGCCTCCTGCCTACCCCCTACTAGGCATGTGCCTGCAACGAAGGTACATGCCCTTGACCGGAATTGAACCTGGGACCTTTCAGTCCACAAGCAGATGCTCTATCCACTGAACCAAGCCGGTTTTGGCTATTTCCTATATTTTGTAGTTATTCCATTTGTATTCTCCTTAAAATTGCTTGAAGATTAAAAAAAAAGTTATATCCTATTTTAAAATAACTTCAAAAGAATCACCAAGGTACAAATTTTAAGGTTTATATATTTATATATATATATATATATATATATATATATATATATATATATATATATATATATGTATGTATAAAACTTTAGATAAATGGTTCATTTTTCCAAATATTTCTTCATTTTTGTAATATCATTTAAATTAGGAGTTCCAATCCTATATAATAAAAGGCTAATATGCAAATTGACTGAATGGCAGAACAACTGATCGCTATGACATGCACTGACCACCAAGGGGCAGACACTCAATGCAGGAGCTGTCCCCTGGTGGTAGTGCGCTCCCACAGGGGGAGGACCACACAGCCAGAAGCCCGGCTCACGGCTGGCAAGTGCAGAGACAGTGGTGGGAGCCTCTCCCATCTGGGAGGCAGTGCCAAGGGGTCCTGGACTGTGAGAGGGTGCAGGCTGGGCTGAGGGACCCCACCCCCATCCCAGTGCACAAATGTCATGCACCAGACCTCTAGTATGTTATTTGAAATGTTTAATTTATAAAACTTGATTACACAAAATTTTTCAAGAATACATCTGTTGAATAAAGCATGATACACTTAATAAAAAAATAATAAATATTTTCTCTAAATACAAACTATTTTGCATTATTTGGTTTTCTAGGCATCAGAAGCAATAGAATCTGGCAGATAATATTATTCCTGAACCTGATGAAACCCAAAGCCATTCCCCAAACACCTGTAACTTCTCCAATTCATTCTTAAAAGCACTCATAAAACTTGTGGGTACAACCATAAATGGCCACTTCCTCCACTCAATATTTCAGGAAATGAATAAATCCTGTTCAGCCTACAAGCCTGTCAAAAAATATAGTTGATTACTAAATTGTGTTTATATTTAAAAAGCTATCCTAATTAAAAAAAAAAAGGCATTTTAACACTGATTCTCCTCCAAATCACTAATTTCTACAAATGACTTATCTATTGTCCTATAATACTTTAAAATAAATTTGTTATGATTTTTGCAGCAAGCCATTACAGAAGCAACATGCATACCAAGTAGCAAGAGAGGTACTGCTTCTACAATATTAAAGAAAACTGAGGCTTAGAGAATTTGTGATATGCTCAAACACAAAGAAATAACAAAGACAGAATATAAACATGGATCAATATGATTTTAAAATTTGTAGATTTTTTTTAACACAATATGGCCTCTCCCACATGCCTCGGGGCCTACCAACCAACCATGGATAGCTTTGTATCTTCTACCAGGTGGCCCTGGGGCCAGGCAGGGGGAGCAGCTTACCTCATCCTCCACTAGAGCCCCTCCCAAGAGGCCCCAGTATCAATACACCTGGTGGCCGGCCTGAGACAACTAGAGAGCACCACCCAGTTAGCTTCACAAAGGACACACCAAAATGGTATTCTGGGTGACACCAGAGCCCAACTGGAGCAAATCCTAATACATGGAGTCAGCACCCTCTGTGGTTATGGCCAGTCTTCATAGCAGTCAGCCTGAGAGTCAACGCTATCCATTGGTGAGTAAAATCAACAAAAAGTGGTAGCCATGAAGGGGAGGAAAAGGGAACCCTCCTGCATTGTTAGTGGGCTTGCAAATTGGCATAGCCACTATGGAAAAACAGTATGAAGGTTCTTTAAAAAATTAAAAACAGGTCCTGGCCGGTGTTGCTAAGTGATTAGAGCATTGGCCTACACACCAGTGTCAAGGGTTCATTCCCAGTTAATGGCACATACTTGGGTTGCAAGGTGGTCCCTGGCCTCCAATATCAAGGTTTTAAGCGCTCGCTCTCTCTCTCTCTCTCTCTCTCTCTCTCTCTCTCTCTCTCTCTCTCTCTCTCTTCCCTGCCCCACCCTTCTATTTCAGTCTCTGTCTCTCTCTTCCCTCACTTCCACCCTCTCTAAAAAAAAAAAAAAAAAAAAAAAAAAAAAAAAAAAGAGTCAATGGAAGAAATATCTTTGGGTGAAGATTGACAAAAATTTTTGAAAAAATAAAAGAATAAAAGATAGAATTACATATGACCAACCAACTCCACTTCTGTGTATTTATTCAAAGAAATCCAAAATACTAATTCTAACGGATATGTGCTGAGACATAACTGCTCAAATAAATGGAACTACTAGGGAAATAGAAAGCAAGGGAAATTCATCCATCAGTGGAGATGAATAAAACATCTAAAGCCTAAGGCATTATGAAAAATTCTCTTTCAGAACTCAACATATTTTGGGGGGAAATTAGTGTTTGCCCTGATGGAATCTTTCAAATGCAAAATTGATAAGTATAAACCTTCATTGGGGCAGTAAAAAGTACAAATAAACAAGAAAGTTATCCTATGGATTTTTTTAAAGCTAAGATTGACAAATTTTTATTCCTATTAATGCACAGGATGTACAGTGGTAATTGAATGGGTAAGGGGCCAGCCTTGAATCAACTACTCTGGAATCCATCCTAACATCACTAAAAGAAAAATATGGCATCTTTAAACTTTCAAGAACTTATTTCTCATTAATACCTGTCTAAAATCCACCATCTGTCAATGGCGATTACCAAGTCCACCATCTCCAGCAGACCTACCTCCAACCTTGCCATCCACATTGGCCCAGATGATTTTTTCCAATCCTTGAAATCCACATATAAGTCCATATATCTCTTTCTTATAGTACATTAGTATTTTGCCTTCTATAGTCAGAGGCACAGTGATGTCTCAGGTATAAACAGATTCTGAAGACAGATAGACCTGACTTCAAAACTTTACATTGAGCAGAAACCAGTTTGGCTCAGTGATAGAGCATCGGTCTGCGGACTAAAAGGTCCCGGGTTCGAATCTGGTCAAGGGCATGTACCTTGGTTGCAGGCACATCCCCGGTAGGGGGTGTGCAAGAGGCAGCTGGTCGATGTTTCTCTCTCATCGACGTTTCTAGCTCTCTATCTCTCTCTTTTCCTCTCTGAAAAAAAATCAATAAAAATATATTTAAAAAAAACAAAACTTTACATTGTCACTTGAGCTAGTGATTTAATTTTTCTGTGCTTCAATAGAGAAAAGACCAATAATAGTACTTATAAGGTCACTGCAAGAATTAAATGAGGGAATACATTTGTCTGCCTGGTAGTTTGGCAGTCCTGTAAGTCCAACCACTGCTCTGGATTGTGATCACTTATACATGTTTTTATCACATACTAAATTATGAGTCCTTTCTGAAACAGTACAGAGTACAAATAATCCCTTGAGAGTACTTATTTACTTTACCTAAAATCAATTTCTTATTTGTTCATTTGAATCAAGATTAATTCTTCCAGAACACTACACAATGCCTCCCATATTCATTTGTTGAATTACTGCTCACCATCTTAGTATTTACCACACCAGTATTTCAGTAGATTATAAAGACAAAAAAAAGAGAAGAGAAGAGAAGAGAAAAGAAAAACGAAAAAGAAGAAAAGAAAAAAAAAAAAAGGAGAAAAGAAATGAAAAGGAAAGGAAAGAAAGACTTTTCTGTAGCTTATGGGTTTGGACTTTTTTGTTTGTTTGTTTTTAATCTATAAATTTAAAGGATTGACCTGTACAATCTCTAAGATATCTTTCAATTCTCACATGCTAGAAACCTGTAATAACCATGAGAGCAAGTCATTCTTTCTCTTGAAGCTACTTCTTTTTAGCTTTGCCAACATTCCTTGTCTTCTCACTTAAATGCCCCCTTTCTTTCCCAAATGTCATCTATATGGTTTGTTGTTTCTGGAATGCCATGTTTCTTCACTTTCACCTTCTTTGTCCAATCCCTAAAATAACAGATACGTTGTTTTAATCAACAAGATCTATTTCTAAAAGTGATATTAAGTTACATATACACCAGGGAGGGCGGCCCTGTTTTCTAGATGTTTTCTGAATACAACATTATTAAATCACCTGATAGCCACTTTACAGGAAGCAGGTCATATGTTAACTCAATCTATGAAATATTTGCCTCCAAAAAAAAATATTTGCCTGAGGAATAAATGGCTCAGATAAACACCACTGGTTTTCACCTTGGCACTCCTTTAGTCCCCAAGTCATTGTGAGCTTACAGATGGTCTTAATTAAAACAAGTAGTTTCTAATTTACAACACAGGAAACATTTAGAATTTGTTGCTGAAGTAGAGTTAGTGGAACCTAGTAACCCCAATCTCACCGCTAGACAACTACCTCCATGACTTTAATTCATTTGTACAGATTCCTGATGTGTTCATAACTCTTTTTTATTATAAGTATAATACAGTTCTATTGCACTTACACTAAAAAAAAAAAGTTGACAGAAAGACAGCATATCAAATCTTGCTGTCTACTTTGCATCAAGTTGTGTCAAGTTTGCAATGGGAGCTGAATATAAAGACCAAGAGGCCTGGGTCTGGAATATTAATGGCCGATGAGCTTCACCGTTCGTATCAACCACATTCTATAACTGTGGCATCAGCACCCTGAGCCTTTATAAAGTAGAGTACTGTTTGCTTTGCACATGCTTGCATGCTTATCATCCAGTTTTTCCCACCAACACTCCAATTGCTGCTGTGTTTCACAGTCACGTTTCCGCAGCTTTGTGTCATTTGTGTAATAAGAAGTCAATTCCACCAACAATTTGTCTAATAGTCTATGTTCTACTTGAAAGTCTCTGGCCTCATTTTTTAAAGGCAAACTCTAACCTTGGAATAATGAATGTCTTTAACCCACATGCATTCCACTTCACTCCTTGCAATAATCGCACACACTAACACACAATTTGTCAAAGTTTTTTCAAGAGGTGAGGCAGTGGGGTTGAAGGTCAAATTAAGAATGGTAGTTTTATGGTCTGAGAGACTAGCCAATATTATTCATAAGATGGAGTTTGAACTGGACAAGACTTATGGTATAATCCCAGTAGACCAGAACTGAAACACTATGTTTGAATGATTCTTCCCTGTTTCTTAAAACTTGCATTCTTTGTAAAAGTTACCTTGACATTTCATGATTTGCATTTAAAAATTTACACTTTAATGAAAACAAATGGAAGTGATTGACTTTTTAATTTCACTAAAGCTTTTTTCAATTCTTTTACTTCCAAAGTTTTAGTTCTTCACACAAAATAATTCGTTTTTTCTTCAATTTCTCAATATTAACTATCCTGCTTAAAATATCCCTTCAACTAGTAGTATATTCATAAACTAAATTAAAAAATTTTCAATGTAGGAGGGGAGAAAATAGAGCTTAGAAGGAGTATCAACTTAAAGTTAAGTCTTCATCTCTTTTTGACCACATGAGTTGTGAGGCCATCAGCACATGTGGAAGAAATTGCTCTGTGAACATGGAAGGAACAGGTCTAGGAACGAAGTCTGCTTCTGGGATGAAAGGGGCCTCTGGGTGCAGCTGTAACTCTGCCAAGTCTCCGTAGGACCAGATCGTTGCTCTTTACTCTGAAAGGAACAGTTTTTAAAAACCTGTACCCAATTTGTAGGGTTCAAATTTAACTCTACTAAAGTGGAGAAGAGCCACAAAGATGATTAAAGGGTTGGAAAGTAATATCTATGGGGAAAGATTAAAGGAACTGAGATTATTGTGCCTGGTGATGGGAAGACTGATGGATGATTTAATAACATTCTTAAGGTATTTGATCAGTTATTCCAGTGACCAGCTGTTCTCTAGCTGCAATGAGGACAAAACCAAAGGAAATAGCCTTAAAATTCCAATATGAAGAACTTGGGTTAAATATAAAATAAGATTTCTCAGAGAGTAGGGTTATTGGAATAAACTATCCTGGCTAAAAGTCTTCAAATCTGACACATCTTCCTGGAGTTGGGACTTGTGGTACTTAACAGAAGGTAAAGGGATAAATCCTCTCATGTCCCACCTATGAAATCTATGATTTTCAGTCAGGTTATCTTACTTCCATTTTAATACACAATTACTTATGTAAAAAAGTACTGGTGGCAGTGACGTTAGAAGTTAGAGTCAAAATTGGTCTGGGAAATAGAGGCTCTTTCTTATATAAAGGATTCTCAGACCTTACCAGAAGCAGCCCTGGACTACAGTAAGCCCAGCTTTGTTGATCTTATACAAAGACATTCTCCTCTTTACCTATCCTGGAATAGGCAGAAGGATATAAAAGGAAAAGACACAGAAGCAGATTTCTCTATTCATCATGATCAATAGTCCAAACGTAGACACTTAGCTCCTTACGTCAAGATAAGTGAGGCATGCCAATGGAGAGGCATAGTGTCTTTACTGTGGGTTATCTTTTCTCCCTTTCCAATATCTTAGTACCCATCAACATATTAGGAAAAGCAAAATAATATCTGTAAAGTTCACAGAACTTATCAGGAAAAGTGCTGTGTCACTTTGTAGGCCTTACTATGATTATGCTTCACTGAAATGTGCTCACGAGATCCCACTGTTCCCGTTCGATGGCAGTAATTTGCAGCAATTTTAGGGGACTTCACAAAGTGAATAAAAGCATAGTTGAAGCATCTGCAATTCAAGGCACTTCATCTTAATTCACAGGCGGCAGCTCTGAGAATAATTACCAGGGCCTAGACATTTTCTGCTCCACTGCACATGAAGAGCTTGCTATCTTTTTTTTTTTTTTTTTAATACTCTGAGATGCTATATTTTTAGAATTGTTATCATCCCTCATTTAAGTGATTCAATAACTACAGCACTTGCTATACGGTCCCCAAAAGAGCTTACATAACTAAGCATATATAATGCAGGCACTCAAAATTAAGTGTCTTAGGCATTGTGTTGCTTTACAGAATATTTGATGAAGGGCATGAAACAAATCTTTTACAATTGACTTCCCAGGAATTCTTAAGCCTCTGCTAATATAATGCATAATAAAGGTGTGAGCTTTGAGAAAAACATTTCGTGTCATGATTTTTCCATTTGATACTTTTCTGTTCTATCCAAATAGCTAAAAACTCAAAATCACTTGAACTAGATAGATACCTTATGTGATCTGATTGACCCTCAGAGTTTCTCAATATGGTACTAAAATTGACAAAGGTAAGATAAAATTTAAAGTTCAGTTACTGTCATATCTTATAATTAGGTGAACATATTATATAATTCATTATCCCAACTGAGGTAATTTTGAAAGTCAAGGGGTCCTATTAATGAAAACAAACCAGACCAACAGACGAAAATCAGAGCTGTCCTAGGCAAACCTGGAAATGCGGACACCCTCTCACAGAGCAACGGAGCCCTCTGTAATTGCTGAACGCAGAAGCCTGCAAAGTCTCCAGGGGCTTGGCCCTCTGGGCTGAGACTGGTATGCAAGAACTAATTAACTGGTATGAAGGAGTGGGGGGAAACGTTTATTTTGAAGGTCAAAGCATCTATCCAAAGGCCACTCCAGCAGTAGTGGAGGCCCAACCTGGAATAACAGAGGTGCCCTGCTGTCTGTGTGATACATAGTGATGGGCAAAGGAAAGACAGGGAGAAGTCAAACAAGCAGGGAACACAATCAGCAAGGAGCAGATCTGACCGGAATTCAAGATCTGGATCCATGTATGCCATCACTGAACAAATATTAAAAGAACACCTACTATGTTAACCCTGGCTACAGGGACTGAGGAACTAGAGCACAGTAATACCTAGTTACAGGGCATCTCGTAAAAACACAGCAGATGATAATTTACCAAAACTATAGCATGAAGTAAGCATCAAATCTGAACAAGATGAAGAAGCCCATGTTAAGAACTATGATTATGGGCAGGGGAAATTTGCCTATTTTCCCTTCCCATGTTCCCAACAGTCTACTTTTTTTAGACTGATGACCCTCTAGTTGTATTTTAGTCAATAACAAAAAAAAAATTATTTTGCTAAAAAAGCCTAAATAAATGCAAAATGAAAATACTAACAGCAATAAGGACATCCAAAGTAGCAAGAAATCATTTTTAAGCAGGAAGATAGACACTATCACAAATCAGTATTGCAAATTCCCTAAGTCTGCTCAGAAGCAACATTTTAAAACAGTGATGATTATAATAATCAATATTTACACTTTCCTTAAGATAGTGCATGCAAACACTCAGCTATTATTATGAAATAAAGCAGATATTAAATGCAAATGATAAATCAAATAGGAAGCATTCGGTAGAGCTTGAGAACTACCAGTTCCAGCATCATTGATAGGCTCTGCACTTTGTTTGCCTTCATGAACATGGCATTTCAGAATTGTCCCACACAAAAATTATCCACATCTCTCCATCTTCATAACTGGCTGGAAAATAAGCATCCATCACTCTACCCATGCAATTCAATAATGCCAAACCAGAGCACCAATCACTTCCCCACTGCTGGCGATTCCTCCTCTAATTCATTGCAGATGATCATCTGTCAGATGTCAATCCAGCTCGCTGGTGAACAGCTGATTAGTAAAGGGGTGTAAAATAGCCACCAAGCAGCTGCACCATTTTTCAGGGACAAAACATGATGGTTAATGTTCATGAGAAGATGAATGCAGGGAAACTAAGCAGTTAAATCCCTTGATAAATGCAGAGGCACTGCTCAAGGCAAAAATTTTCCAATTACTTTTCTCACACACTTCATGTGAGGAAATCAGTTGACTAGTGGCATTCGATCTACTGTGACATTTATGCACTTATTCAGCATGCAGTACAATTACTGAAAACCTACTGGGTACCAGACACTGTAGTAAGAACTAGATCTTCTAACTACCTTCACAAATTCATGCATATACTATAATATAAACTGTTCAGAAGTATCTTCCTTTTGTTTAAATCCAGCCTCGACTTGAAGAGCACAGCACAACTGCCAGCTATTTTAGGGAGGTTTCCTTGGGTTTCTCAGGCAAAATTCTCTTTCCTCTAAATTCTCTCAGCACTCTATTTAGACCTCTTTTATGGGACATGGCATCCCCCACTGTAATCCTATATAATAAAAGGCTAATATGCAAATCAACCAAACTGCGGAATGACTGATCGCTATGACGCACACTGACCACCAGGGAGCAGATGCTCAACGCAGGAGCTGCCCCCTGGTGGTCAGTGTGCTCCCACAAGAGGAGCACTGCTCAGCCAAAAGCCTGGCTCACAGCTGGCAAGTGAGGTGGCAGTAGTGGCAGTTGGATATCTCCAGAGGGCAGACTGCGAGAGAGCACAGGCTTGGCTGAGGGGATCTCTGTCCAGTGCATGAATTTCATGCACTAAGCCTCTAGTTATTTATATTTGCCATCTCCTAATAGACTAGAAGTAACTTAAAGTCAAAAGTTATGTCATCTTAATATCTCCTTCATCTTCAGATTCCTCAGGGAATAAAGATTTCCTCAGGGAGAAAACATTTTCTTATTCTCTACAGAAAAAAAAAAAAAAAAATCTTAAAATCTAGATGGAGAGACAAAATAAAATAAAAGAGTTGCATGCAGTACAGTAATAATCATAATTCCATTGTCAATAACACTGAGTCTATTATATTTAATCAAGATAAGATTTAACTTCACCTTTTTATCTATTAAAGAAAGCGTTTATTTAAAAGAAAAAGGATTATTAAAGTAAATATGCATGACCTACTTATATTTCCTAGGTGAACTGTTTTTAAGTATTTTAGAACAATAATTATACTTGAGTCTAACATGTTCATTAAATCATAAGACTTCTAATTTCCTCTATGAACATTTGTTAATAAAGAAATTGGGTTACTATATGTACTTTAAGTGCTTTTTTAAACATTACTCATGAATAATCTATATATAAATCATATCATTTGCTAATTCATGCATGCTTCTTTTAAAAGTTCTACTTTAGTGAAACTAAACCTTTGGTGATATTTTAAAGCATAGGCTACCCTAAGTAAATGAAAGGTGGAAATTAAAACCTACTTTCTTTTTCAAGAAGCTGGGCATGCATCTGGTAGCAGAGGCGTGTGGGATAGTGGAAAGAATAGCCTGGAGAGTGTGGCTCAGTGGCTGAGCATCAATCTATGAACCAGGAGGTCATGGTGAGAGCACATGCCCTGGTTGTGGACTCAATCCCCAGTTGGGGCACACAGGAGGCAGATAATCAATGATTCTCATCATTGATGTTTCTATCTCTCTCCTCCCTTCCTCTCTGAAATCAATAAAAAAAATAATTTTTTTAAAGAATTATTGGTTAGAAGTTTGGAGACATGGATTCTGCAGGGTGCTATGTATATGTTTCTATGTATACATGTGAATGTGTGTGTATACTATATTGAATATATGCTCCTCCCCATATTTAACAACCTTGTTTTATAAACTCCTGGAGCACAGAAACTATGCACTCATCCTCTCCAGCGTCCAAACAAGTGCCTTGTGTGCAGTAGAGGAAAAATAACATGTGGTTAAGTGGAGCTCAATTGGATGAAACTCCTTTAAAAAGCTTACTTGTTGCTACACTTTTATCAATGTGCTTTAAAATGAGACACATTGCTCAGAAGAGATTTTTTTTTCAATTTTTTTACAATATTTCCAAACCAATAAATGCAGGAGGTGGCAAAGTAGGTTTACAGTTGTGAGTATGCAAAACACAGCTTATTCTTATATTACTATTTATTAAATATTACATTATTTTCTTCTTAAAATATGTTTTTATTGATTTCAGAGAGAGGAAGAGAGGGATAGAAACCTCAATGATGAGAGAGAATCCTTGATTGGCTGGCTCCTGCATGCCCCCCATTGGGGATCAAGCCTGCAACCAAGACATGTGCCCTGACTGGGAATTGGACCATGACCTCTTGGTTCATAGTTCACTGCTTGACCACTGAGCCACACCAGCTGGGAATTTTTTTCAACAAGGATATGTTTTCATTAATTTTAGAGAGAGAGGAAGAGGGTGTGGAAGAGAGAAAACAAACACTGATGTGAGAAATATTGATTCATTGCCTCATATATGTACCCCTACAGGGGATTGATCCCACAACTTAGGTATGTGTCCTGACCAGGAATTGAACCTGCAACATTTTGGTGGATAGGACAATGTTCTAACTGAGTCACGGGGCCAGGATACCTCTTTCTTGTGAATGAAATTTTTACTTTCTGGGAGAGATCTGTCACTTGGAACAATAAGAATATGACATAATTTTTTTAAGAATTCTGAGCTTAGCCATAATGAAAAATTATTTTGCTCATAAATAGTATCCTTAGAAAATTTAAACTCATATATTTCAAGAGTAACTTCATTTTATGCTACAATTTAATTTAAAAATAAAGCTTAAATCATCAAACCAAAAATGTACCACGTTGCTAAAATAAGCCCAGACACCTCTGAAGTTGAGAATTTGGTACAAACCTCATGGTTTGAGTGCTTTCCAAATATATTTTAACTCATTGCTCCAAAACCATGGTTCTTCCCCAGAATGGAGAATCTCCGAATGGGAAAGAGGGTGAACATCTGTAGTTAGGAAAGCTACTTAGATAATCTTATGTGCAGCCCCGTTCCTCCCTTCAACTATACCCCTTCCTAAAGGACAATCACTGCTCACTTATTCATTCAAATAACCTTCATTATTACGTACTACACTGTTTTTAAAACATTTTTACTTTTTTTGGTTTTCCGCTAAACCAGGGAAGTAGAAATGAGAAGCTGGTGAAAAATCAAAATGATAACAATAAATAAATTTCCCTCCTTAAAACATGAACTTCCAAATGTTGATACTTTTCATATATATTTATCACACAATGACTATAGCATCTATTATCACTCTAACAAAACATGCTATGAGTTTTGGACACATCAAAGTTTCTATTCCATTTTGCCTTTGTATCTTTAGTTAAGTAAAACAAGCATTTTACAGATACCAAGTGACAAAAGTCACAGCTGGGCTTTAGAACAAAGCACACTAGTTCTCACATTGTCTGTTCATCAATGCTAATCTCATCTCCTCTCACTTATGAAAGGAAGCCACATAGAGAAACTATAAGTGGATATGAACATGTCAAACGTTGTGTGTGTGTGTGTGTGTGTGTGTTAGTATGGATTTAACCTAGGCAGAAAAGCAAAAGAGTTTATCATATTGTTTTAAAGTGGCTCTCTAGTGCTGTATTTCCAAAAATTTTCCAAATAAAATAAATTTGATCAACACTTAAGTGGTCAGATTTTTTTTTTTTTTTCATTCAGAAAAGGTATGGGCAGGTAACTTTCTTCAAATCATCTTGGGTGAATCTGAACTAGCTTGGCCACAAGCAACCTTTGAGGCATCTTCTCAAACTGGAGGTCACACCGCCCAGTGGAATGTCAATGCGTGGGGTACCAACATGACGCATACTCCTGAAGCATCCATTTCACGTGGATTTGTGAAAGACAACTGAACTTTTGTGGCCTTAAAACTTTTTTAAATTTAATTTTAAAGAAAAATGGAATATGAAAAGCAATCAGAAATAATGATTACAGACATTTTAGTCACAGGTCTTAATATTTGTATCTTTACAATTTCACAGAAATCTCATTTCTAGGCTAGGGTTTGGTTGAAATTATGTATAAATGCTCATGGTGTTTTATGGCAAGAATAGAGGAAATTAAGAGACCTAAGTTTGATCTCTGACTTGCCACTATCATTATGGGGAGTCTTGGGCATGTCTCTTTTAATCTTTTTTTTATTTATATTTTATTGATTTTTTACAGAGAGAAAGAAAGAGGGATAAAGAGTTAGAAACATCGATGAGAGAGAATCATCGATCAGCTGCCTCTTGCACACCCCTACTGGGGATGTGCTGCAACCAAGGTACATGCCCTTGACCAGAATCGAACCTGGGACCTTCCAGTCCGCAGGCTGACGCTCTATCCACTGAGCCAAACCAGTTTCGGCTTGTTTAATCTTTAAACCTCAGTTTCTTTCTCTCTAAAACAAAGTGGTTGTACTAGGTCACACCTAAAACCTCTTATGTGTTCTGAAATGACTTTTAATATTTTATAATTCTAGTATGTTACCCTTGAGATTTTTTTAATCTTTTTTTTTTTTGTTGTTGTTGTTGTTAATCCTCACTGGAGTATATCTCTCCATTGATTTTTAGAGAGAGTGGAAGGAAGGGGGAGATACAGAGAGAAACATAGATGTGAAAGAGACATATTGATTGGTTGCCTCCTGCAGGAGCCCCGACCAGGGCAGAGATCAAACCTACAACCTAGGTATGTGCCCTTGAATCGAACCCGGGACCCTTCAGTCCATGAGTGGATGCTCTATCCACTGAACTAAGCCAAACCGGCAAGGATTTTGAAGTCCATGAAAGTAAACTGAATAAAGGAAACCTCTTCTGCGAGTCATTTCCAAATCCCTAACAAGAAACTTGACCACTCTGACTAGTTACCCATATCATGGCTTATCTATCTACAAAAAAAGGTGCTTCCTGTCATTCCATGTGAGTATTTTGCTGAGATACATTCTCTTCACAATAGCATCTGTTGAATCAAATGAAATTCCTAGTCTAATTGCTACATAAAAGTCAATCATTATATCATCCACAACATCTGCACAAATAAAATTTCTGGATATGTACAGGTTCTAGAAATGTTTATATTTCATAGAATATTTCATATATTGTGTTCCTACAGCTTATCTTCATACCGCACTTAAGAATCCAATTTGAAGATAAATTTTCACGCCCTTTCTGGAATGTAAGTTCACATAAAAAGGGGTATTATTACGTCTCTTTGTAGTTCATCTGATGTTTTTAGAGTATTAAGTCATTCCGTGCTGAAAACTGAAAGACAATCACTGTGCTATTTATCCATGAAATATGAATGTACAGTTTAACATCTGGCAGGCAACAGAAAATCATGACTGTTCCTCTGAATGTAGGAAGAGCCTCCATCAGGGGAGCAACTTGAACCAAGGGGAAATATTTGAATAGGAGAAAAGGTAACAAAAGGAGCCAATAATACTTGGTAAGGGACTACTGTGTTTTGAGCCTTTCCCCTAGACTCCCTTAGCGCTCAGAATAGTTCCATAAGATAGGTATCATTCCCATTTATAAATGAGCAAACTAAGATCAAAGACCTTGCTACTCCACAGCTAAAAATGTGTAGTTGGGATTCGGGCCAGGCTGTCTCCCTCCATGAAGTTACCTGCCTCCAGATTAAAGGTAAATGGACAGCACACACTCGCTACAATGCCAAGTGGGCATGGAAAAGAAAAACAAGTGAGCCTCAGACTGCGACTTTGAAGGCTGTGCACTACAGGAAATAACTCCGAATGAGGAATTAGGTAAGAGGAAAACCAGCATATAAAAATAGTCACCAACAGAAAGAAGGAAAGAGACTTTCAAAAGAAAGTTGGTTGAAATGTTAAGTATTCCCTGGTTAAATATGAGGACAGACTGACTACCTATTAATATCACCAGCAACCTTAGTAAAACACCCGTAAATTATCACTGATGCCTTCTTCTCCCTCACCCATTAGAAACAGAGCCCAATTGAATCTTCTTTTCCAACCCTTTCTTTCCTCTCTTCCTGCCCCCACCCAACCTCAGACCCTAATAATGTCACAGTTGAAAACTGCAGTCCATTGGTCTCACAGCTTCCAGTCTGTGTCCATCATAGTTTCCAGCTTCATCTCCCTAAAACCCTATCTCTGACCATATTACTTTTCTGTGCAGAAATCAAAATGGTTTTCCCCTAACCAAAAGATATTCCTCCTCTTAGTGTTCTTTTTTTATTGATTAAAGTATTACATGTGTCCTTAACCCCCTAAACCCCTCCAATCCTCCTGCTCATGCCCTCACCCCCCTGGTGTCTGTGTCCACTGGTTAGACTTATATGCATGCATACATGTCCTTTGGTTGATCTCTCCCCCGTTCCCCCACCCTCCCCTGCCTTCTCTCTGAGATTTGATGGTCTCGCACATGTGTCAAACACAAGGCCCGCGGGCCAAATCCAGCCCGCCAGGCCTTGCAATGTGGCCCGCACCGCGCTGTCATCACTGCACTCCGCTGTCAGTTTATGACATTGTCAGTTTATGACTGTTCAGTAAACCATTCGGCCCGCGATTTAGGCTGGATTTTAGATTTTGGCCCCTTCTCTGATTGAGTTCGACACCCCATACTTCTCTGTTTCAGGATCTGTTTTTGTTCATCAGTTTATGTTGTTCATTATAATCCACAAATGAGTGAGATCATGTGCTATTTATCTTTCTCTGACTGACTTATTTCACTTAACATAATGCTCTCCAGGTCCATCCACGCTGTTGCAAATAGTGGGAGTCCCTTCCTTTTTACCGCAGTGTAGTATTCCATTGTATAGATGAACCATAGTTTTTTAATCCCATCATCTGCTGATAGGCACTTAGGCTGTTTCCAAGTCTTAGCTATTGTAAATTGTGCTGCTATGATCATAGGGGTGCATATATCCTTTCTGATTAGTGTTTCTAGTTTCTTGGGATATATTACCCCTAGAAGTGGGGTAACTGGGTTAAATGGGAGTTCCATTTTTAATTTTTTGAGAAAATTCCATACTATTTTTTACAGTGGTTGCACCAGTCTGCATTCCCACCAGCAGTGCATGAGGGTTCCTTTTTCTCCACATCCTTGCCAGCACTTGTCCCTTGTTGATTTGTTGATGATAGCCATTCTGAGATTTGGTACCTCATTGTTGTTTTGATTTGCATCTCTCAGATGATTAGTGACTCTGAGCATTTTTCATGTTTCTAGGCCTTCTGTAGGTCCTCTTTTGAAAAGTGTCTATTTAGGCCCATTGCCCATTTTTTGATTGGGTTGTTTATCTTCTTTTTGTTAAGTTGTATGAGTTCCCTGTAAATGTTGGAGATTAAACCCTTATCAGAGATAACATTGGCTGTTCTCCAATGCAGTGGGCTTTCTTGCTGCAGCCATTTTCTCCTGAAAGGATAGCCCCTCCCTGTAGTCTCCAGACAACCAATACAGCCACACCCAGACTACACACAGAGTAGTACAAAGAATACAAAAAAAAAAAAAAAAAAAATCTGAATAGTCCCTGAGAGCCTTCAGGGACTTGAATGAAGTTCTGTCCCAGAAAGTGATAGAGAAACTTCCCCAACTATAGCCCCATCAGAAACAGCCCCTTAAGAGATTAAGATTGAAATCAGGCAGTCAGGCTAAGTGGGCAGATGAGTCCTGCTTGCTGGCAGTCAAGGTGGTGGAGATAGATTCATAGTATTCTTCAAAAATATTTTTATATGCTTTTACTGATTTCAGAGAGAGGAAGGGGAGGAGAGAGAGACAGACACATCAATGATGAGAGAGACTTATTCATCGGCTACTCGCTACTGGAGATGGAACCCACAACCTGGACATGTGCCTTAACCAGGAATCAAACCATGACCTTCTAACCACCGAAAAACACCAGGCAGGCAACCTTTTTATAGTCTTTTTTATTACCATATACATTCTTGTATTTAACCATTTCTAATTATTCTGTACAACTGAAATTTATGTCAATTACATCTCAATAAAACTGGAAAAAAATAAATTGAAAAATATAATAAATTAATAAACTGCTCCCCACTATGGCCCTAGCTAAACTTATGAGCTCTATGACTATTTTACTAGTTGTTTGTTTAACCTTGGGCAAGTTAGACTATCTGTGCCTCAGTTTATCATGTGATAAATGGGAAAAATAATAGTGCTTGCCTCACATCATTATTTTGAGAATAAAATGAATTAATACATGTAAAACACTTTGCAACAGTGGCTGAACTGTTCAATAAGTGCTCAATAAATGCAATCATTATTATCATGTTTATTGTTATTAATAATAAACTTATAATAACATTTTGGTTTTATTATCTTTTCAAACAAATATTCTATAATACTCCAACATAAATGTTACTAACAATAATAAAAATAATAGCAGCCCTGGCCAGTGTTGGTCAGTGGTTAGAGCATCTTCCCATGCACCAAAGGGTCTCAGGTTCAATTCCCAGTCAAGTGCACGTACCTTTGGTTGCAGGTTTGAACCCCAGCCCTGGTGAGGGTATGTACAGGAAGCAACCAATCAATGTGTCCCTCTCACATCAATGTTTCTCTCTCCCTTCCTCCTCCCTCCATCATCCCTTCCACTCTCTCTGAAGAAAAAAAAAATCAATAGAAAAATAACAATAATAATAGCAGTAGTAACACCAACAGTTGAATGCATGTAATCTGGCTCTAGAGTTATTCTTTAGCCACTATGCTATAATGCCAAGAAAAACTGATTGGATTACTGCCTCTAAACTATAACTTCAAGCATGTGTTCTTGCTATTTCTTCTATCTGAAGGATCCTCCTATTCTCAAATTATCAACTTCTTAAATATAATAATTAAAAACCCAGTCTAGGTACATCTATACAACGGAATTTATGCTTCTGTAAAAAGGAAGGAATTCTTACCATTTGCAAACAGCATGGATGGACCTGGAGAGCATTATGCTAAGTGAAATAAGCCAATCAGAGAAAGATAAGTATCACATGATCTCACTCATTTGTGGAATATAATGAACAAAATAAACTGATGAACAAAAACAGATCCAGAAACAGAGAAGCGCTGAACAGACCTTCAAACCTCAGAGGGAAGACAAAGAAGGATGGGAGGAGTAGAGAGTAAGAGATCAACCAAAGGACTTGTATACATGCATATAAATATAACCAATGGACACAGACAGTAGCGGGGTGAGGGCATGTGCTGGGGGTGGGAGCAGCCAGGGTGAGGTCAATGCGGGGGGAAAAAGAGACATATGTAATACTTCCAACAATAAAGAATTTAAATTTTTTTTAAATCCAGTCTAATTACTATCCTTTCAAGACATCTTCTCTGAGCTTTCCAGTCAAATTGGTTATGGCATACCAATTTTGAATTCATTTGCACTTTTATCTTTATTTTTTGTGACCCATTAATTCATTGTTATTAAAATTTTAAGTTATAATTATATAATGAACTATACTATCATATTACCTCAAATATTTAAATCACTTCAAATACTTAAGTCACTTATGTTTTATTTCCATGGCTCAGACTCTTGAGGGCAAAAATGAGGACTTATCCCAGGTACTTCTGAGTCACTCCAGCATACCCTAGCACAGTGCCTTACAAAAAGAAGATTCCAAAGATTCCTGTGTGGAGTTCAGTGGTTATCCATATGCAAGCAATTTCAACAGAATGATTGAAAAAGAAGCCAAGTTAATTTTCCCAATGAAAAAAATATATCAAAGTATTTAGATACTAAATTTTGTTTCTTTAAGAAATAGCTTCCCAATTAAAAAAAAAAAATTGCCCAGCCAGTGTTGCTCAGTGGTTGAGAATCGACCTATGAACCAGAAGATCACAGTTCAATTCCTGGTCAGGGCACATGCCTGGGTTGTGGGCTCAATCCCCAGCAGGGACCTACAGGAGGTAGCCAATCAACAATTCTCTCTCATCATTGATATTTCTATCTCTCTCTCCCTTTTACTTCTCTCTGAAATAAATAAAATAATCCTCATTTAAAATGTACTAGTATCTTCAGTGGCTTTAAATAACACGCTAGAACAGATGGATTTTTTTTTAATCTTCACACAAGAATATGTGTTTTTTTTATGGGGTTTTTTTTGGGGGGGGGAGGGGAAGAAAGAAGAGAGAGAAACATCAATGAGATAGAGAAACATCAATCCATTGCCTCCCATTAAAAATTAGATAGAAGAAGAAATCTAAAGACACCTTGAAAAAAATGAATATAAGAACACAACAATTCAAAATATATGAGACACAGCAAAAGCAGCCCTAAGAAGGAAATTCATAGCATTATAGGCCTATCTCAAGAAACAAGAAAAAAAAATCTCAAATTATCTAACTTAACACTTAAATGGACTAGAAAAAGAACAACAAAGCCCAAACGTGAGTAAAAGGAAGGAAATAATAAAGATTAGAGCAGAAATAAACAAAATAGAGTCTGGAAAAAAAAAAAAAAAAAACAATGCAAAAGATCAACGAAACCAAGAGCTGATTCTTTGAAAATATAAACAGATTGACAAATCTTTAACCAGACTCATCAAGAAAAAAAGAGAACCCAAATAAACTCAGAAGTGAAAGAGAAGTAAAAACTGACACCAAAGAAATACAAAAGATTGTAAGAAAATATTACAAACAAGTGTATGCCAACAAATTGAATAATCTGGACAAAATGGAGAAATTCCTAGAATCATACAATCTTCAAAACTGAGTCAGGAAAAATGTGAATAGATCCATAATAACTAATGAAATTGAAGTAATAATCAAAAAACTCCCAGCAGCCGAAACCGGTTTAGCTCAGTAGATAGAGTGTCAGCCTGTGGACTGAAAGGTCCCAGGTTCAATTCCCGTCAAGGGCATGTACCTTGGTTGTGGGCACATCTCCAGTAGGGGGTGTGCAGGGGGCAGCTGATCAATGATTCTCTCTCATCGATGTTTCTAACTCTCTATCCCTCTCTCTTCCTCTCTGTAAAATATATAAAATATATAAAAATAATCAAATAACTTAAAAAAAAAAAACTCCAGCAAACCAGAAGGCTTCACAGGTGAATTTTACCACACATTCAAAAACTATCACCTATCCTCAAACTATTCTAAAACATTCAAGAGGAAGAAAGATTCCCAAATCCATTTTACAAGGCCAGCATTATCCTAATTCCAAAATCAAAGTTACTACACAGAAATAAAATTATAGGCTAATATCCCTGAAAAAATAGATGCCAAAATCCTCAGCAAAATATTAGCAAACTGGATTCAGCAATACATTAAAAAGATCATACACCACGATCAAGTGAGATTTATTCTAGGGATGCAAGGTTAATACAATATCTGCAAATCAATAAATGTGATACACCACATGAACAAAAGAAAGGGTAATATCACATGATCATGCCCTGTCTGATTCTGCTCAGTGGATAGAGCGTCAGCCTGTGGACTAAAGGGCACTGGTTTATATTCCGGACAAGGGCACATGCCTGGTTGTGAGCTTGATCCCCAATCAACCAATTGGGGGCAACCAATCAACAATTCTCTCTCATCGTTGATGTTTCTATCTCTCCCTCCCTCTCCCTTCCTCTCTGAAGTCAATAAAAATATATTTCTTTTAAAAATCACATGATCATATCAATAGATGCTCTGCCAGGGGGTGGGGGTGTTGGGAGGGTGAAGAGACTGAGCAAAAAATAAAAAGGAGAGAGAGAACTCATGGACATGGACAAAAGTGTAGTGACTGCAGATGGTGGGGAGGGAGGGAGGATGGGATGGAAGAGGGCATAGCCTGGATAAACGGTGATGGGAAAAAATAATTAAATTATTTAAAAAGTTGCTGATTTAAATAAAAGAGTGTCATCCAATTTTCAAAGTACATATTCCATCCTTTAGAGTTACCGTTCCACTGTAAATTAGTCTGAGATTGATGGCTAGATAATATGAACATTGTTTAAAACAAAGCCCTCTTTGCCTCTGGAATTGTACACTGCATTCCTGCCTCATTTCCCACCACTGAGTCCTATGCACTTTAGTATTACATTTTCTAAATCCTCTTCTTTCATGCTACACTGAGAATATATTGTATTTGCATAGTATCATAAGAGACAATGTGGTCCACCAAAAACACAGTAAAATAAAAAGTACACCTCAATCATTTACACATTAAATAAAAATTTGCTAAATGTCCTCTATGGGCAGAACACCATGAGAAACTCTTGGCATTTTAAGTACTGAGTTCTATGGAATCCAGACAGAAGCACAAAAGCAGGAGCAGTTAAGCTTCAGGTTGGAAGAGAAACTTAAGGCTGAGGAGGGTGAATAGTCTGCCATGGCAACATGGGTGAAGATCCAGAGGTTGAAAAGAGCAACAACAGCAGAGAAGAGGAAATGGTACAATATGGCCACAGGGCAAACGGGAGGAAAGAAAGGCAGCTGGCGAGGCAGAGAGAGGCCCTGTTATCTGTGCTCACAGGTTTACGTTTGCGTCAGGATTTACCAGATTTTATTTCAGAAGGAGCACTCTGGCTACCGGGTGGAAAACAGACAGAGGAGAGCAATAACGGGGTCGGGGAAACCAGTCAACAGGCCATTACCATCCCCAAGGAAAGATACTGGTGGCAGGACCCGAGATGTAGCAGGAGGATCAGAGGAAAGCAAATGAACCTGAGAAATTTAAGAGACCAGATGGGATTTGGTGAATGAGAAAGTATAGGGAGTACAGGGAGACTCAAGGAATAGTTCTCACGTGTCTGGTTTGGACAATGACCACCATTCACGAAGAGAGGTGCAGAGGGAGGAGCCAATTAGGTAGAGAAAGGGGAATGATACATTCAGTCTGAGCCATTTTGAGTCTGAGATGCCCTCCTAGAAATCAGGCCTGCTGGTCAAATGCCTCTAAGGAGATTCCAAATGAAATCCAGCAACATGTGGTATTATTGGCAACACCAGGTTCACAAACATCTTCAGCAAGCCCACTCAGTCACACTAATGAGTTCTGACTTCCGTTATTTTGGACCATTAGCTTTTGCCTCTGATATTGAGTATATCGGGTAATTGATTTTATTATATTTTAGAGAGACCAGCATCACTTTTGTTGAAAGAACTAAATATTTTCCAACTTAGAAACACAGTCTTGCTAAAAGATAGGTTAATACACCATAATTTCAATTTATTTATAATGTCTTTTTTTAATAAAGAAATCTGAAAGCAAGTTCAAGTTCGAGTCCATGAATCACGCTCTTGTTCAGACATTTTTGACATTTCCAATTTTAACCATGTCACTAAGATGGAAAAAATTCATGATTTAGTAAGTTGAGCAAAGCTCACTGATCATCCAGTATTTAATTAGAAAATCCTCAAGTTTTCAGGGCAAACCATAAGCTATATTGGTTCAACTCTTCTACTCTAATCTATTTATCTATTAAAGTTGGAGAACTGAGACATGGCAAAGTATTCAGCATGGGCTAAAACTTTGGACTAATGATCAGAACTGTAATAAATACTCTGAACTGAGTGCCCAGGGACAATTTAAACAGCACTGCTTGCTTTCTTTTTAGAAAGAAGTCACAACTTTAATTTATATCTCAACTTCATGATTTTCATAAAGAAACTGGTTAGAATAGAAAGTTCTGGCTTCTGATCATCAAGTCAAGATGTAACAGTACTTGACCTCCTGAACAGGATGCTAACTTGGAACACTTGGGGGAATTGGTTTCAATCAACAGCATGCTTTCTTTAAACAAGCCAACTATTCTTTCTCTTTAGAATTTCTTTTCAATTAATAATAAAATTTTCCTTACACTCTTCTCATTAAAATGAACTTTAAATGCCTATTCTTGTGTATATTTTCTTGATATAATAAGAGTACTAAAGAGGAGCAAGACATGTTTGTGTTTATATGCTTCTCTCTTCCTCTCTGTCTAAAATCTGTAGAGGGCTGCCGGGAAAGGCACACGGCATTTCTTTTAATTGTTGCCAGCTGAGTCCCAGACGAATGGCAGAGCCGCGTCTAGGGTACACATTTCCCCAAGCTGGCGGAAAGTGTAATCAGCTTGGTCTTCATATCAGCCCTGGTGTCGGCAGGGGCGGGACTAGATATGTAAATCACAGGCATGCTAGGGCCTACTTAAAGATGCAAATAAGTTGGTGTTACTTCCTGGTATTGGGGGTATAAAATAAATGCGCTGGGAGGGGCCGTCGTTGTCATCTTCCTGCCTCTCCAGCAGACAGGATGGCAGCCCACCCAGCTCCCAGCTTAAAATCTATCTCTGTGTCTTCTCTCTTTATTTCTATTATTTCTCAATCCCTGGCCACCTCCACTTAGAACTGGTTCGTTCATCTCTCTTCCATGGGGAACACAGAAAAAGGAGATCCCCGCCATGTCTGGCCCCTGCTGCATCAGGCCCCCACAAAAATCAATTAACGAACAAACAACAAAAGCATATCCTCGGGTGGAGATTAAAAGAATGAAAAATACAACAATTTCAGAATACCAATGTCAGGATTCTTCCCCAGAATCGCCACTCTTGTGGCCCTACCCTACATACCACCAGACCTTCCTAAATTTTACTTTTAGAATATTTGACCTGATTATCTACCTGCTTAATGGCTATTAAACGCAAACAATCTTAAGAGGATAAGCAGTCAGAAACTCAACCTTAAAAAAAAGAATTAAGCCCTAACCGGTTCGGCTCAGTGGATAGAGTGTCAGCCTACAAACTCAAGGGTCCCAGGTTCAATTCTGGTCAAGGGTATGTACCTTGGTTATGGGCACATACCCAGTGGGGACTGTGCAGGAGGCAGTTGATTGATGTTTCTTTCTCATTGATGTTTCTCTCTATCCCTCTCCCTTCCTCTCTGTAAAAAATCAATAAAATATATTTTTTAAAAGAAATAACGTAACAAATTTTGCTGGCATATTTGTTTAACCCAACAGAAACTACAACCAAGACATATCAGGGAATAAAACCCTTTCTCTGGGTTCCTCTCAAAATAATGGAATGCTTTTCCTCGTCCTTCTCTTCTCTCAGGTAGTTTTCTACCCCCTACCCATCCTTCCTACTAATACTAACTCCAAAAGTTTCCTTTGCTAAAAAAATAATAGGGTTTTCTCTTCAGAAGAACAGGTATAATAATTAATATCTAATAGCTAGAACTCTGGAATAAGACAGAGCTAACCTCTACTTTAAAAGTTACATGATCTGTGAAAGTTAAACCTTTTTTAGGCTCATTGACGCCACCTATAATATTGGGTGAGTAGTATATTATAAGGATTAACTGAGATAACACATGAAAAAGACTTAAAACAATGCTTGGTACTCAGCATAGTGAGAATCACCTGTTACTTTTTTTTTTTTTTTTTTTTTTTTTGCTTGGAATGCTTTGTATGTGCAACTGAGGAAGTGAACAGGTACAATTATTCTCCAAAACTAATGAGGTGAAGGTGAATGACCTTCAGAAATCCTCACACGGCAATGGAGTGGTTTGAAGAAAGAACACCAAGATCAAGCTTATGCCTTAAGCAATATAACTTCCAGTATCTTAAAAAGGCCTCACTGACCCCAAAATATACCTTATAGATTGTTTATGTTGCTGGCACTAAACTTATCAAGATATGGAGGCCATGAGGAAATGCTCTAATAATCTAGGACTGGCTTTCATAAACAAATGTTTGCCTCCTGAGCAGTCAGCATGACCTCCTTAGTTTATAATGTTCACACCCATTACTGCCTTCTTAAAAAGTATTCATTGTAAGAAAAGAGGATAAAAATTATTCCCAACCTTAGATAAAAACGACATTAAAAATGAGAATACAAATCTTTTTTCTATACAGCTGAATTACATGTTTCTTTCGAGCAAAAACCAAGTAGCAATTATAGTTATAAAGCCATTCCATGACTTTTGTACCGTCAGCCTTTTGAGAGTGCTCTGAGAGCCCTCACTATAGTACTCCAAGCTTATTCTGCACTATGACTTAATGAGATTAAACTGCATCACTTGAATCTGAGATCATCCTAAATCACATGGTGGAGAAGCTAATGAACCCAAATGCTGAGCTACAGCTCAAACCAGATGAGAGAAGTCTACAGAGGTTTTCTTGTGGGTTTGTTAAAAATGGTCAATTTTATCACCTTTCTAAATACACTGTCAGAAACCCCTATTTATGTAGCACAACTGGTAACAAATTCTCATTCCTATAAGTGGCAAAATATAAGGCAGCCTAATAAACCAGAGGAAATCCCATATTTACCTGTTATTTAAAGAAGAAAAAAGTTTTCCAAACTCAGATTAAACAAAAAAAATTTTCACATTCAAAACATTCAATGTTCTTTCCTATTCAACTGTATGTATAAAGTTCCAGGGATATAAGAAAGAAAAAAAAATCAGAGAAACTAGAAATAAACCAATTTAAAAAAAAATGTTTAGAAGAACTGACTTGGAGGAGGAGGTAAGATGGCGGAAGAATAGATGGGCGGATTCTGAGCCCTCTCCCGAAGCAGAAAGAGAGAGCAACTGAGGGTCTTGTGCTGTGAGTGTTTATTGGCAAGCTGGGAGACAGCGAACACCAGAAGAAACTGCTGGGGGGCTGCTGACAGAGGTGCCCCTCACAGGGAAGCACCCACGCGGGCTGTGTCCCTGCCCAGAGCTACCTACCGGCTTGGACGGGGAAACCTCGCCATCTTGAGAGGAAGATAGGATCGTGTCAGAGGCCTGAATATCCACAGCCGCAGCGACCACCAAGCATCTGTGACCCCCAGAACGCGGATCCCAAGCGGCGCGAACACTTGCCCTCACAGGATTGCCCCACTGCTCAGCGAAAAGGTCAGATTTCGCGGGGAGAGGGTGGAGAGCGCTCGCGGCGAAAACAAAAAGCCTGTGCGCACAGAGCGCGCTCCCGGAAGCTGGAGGACAGGGGTGGTGATTACAAGTAGAAGCCCCCCGCTGTTGGGCGGTTGTCACCCTTGAAAGTGGACGGGGCTCCTAACAGGGGAGATATCTAAAGAGCAACACATTTGGATCCGGCTCGGAGGGATATCGGAGAGTTGCGGGAGATTGCAGTTGCTCGGACCTGCCCCCTCCCCCCCTCCATAGTTCCAGCTTCAGAGAGGACAAAAAAAAAAAAAAGCTGGAGAGGCTTTAGAGTCTGGGAAGTCAACCTAGAAACACTGCCCCCAGAGGCTAAGTCACAAATTGACTCTAGTGTAATAAAAACAAAGCAAAACCTGCCTAAAAATCAGGACTGGATCATAACAATAGAGGAAGCGAATGACCTTGATTACTGCTAATTTTAATTAAATTTTTAAAATTTTATTATTATTTTTTTTTAATTTTTAAATTTTTGCTTTTTACTTTTGTTTTCATTATTTGCAACGTTTACTCAAGAAACTATTTTTTTTCTTTTTCCTCACTTGATTTTATCTTGATAATTATTACATTGTATATGTAATCAACATTATTACTACTACTAATTTACCTTTTTCATCTTATTTTCTTTTGTTTATTTTTATTATTTTTATTCCATTTGATTATATATATATATATATATATATATATATATATATTTTTAATTTCAGGATTACTGTTCTACAGTCTTTATCGATCCTTCTTTCTCCAACGCTTTATTCTATCTCAACCCTACCTTTATGCCCTCACCCTCTTTCCAATCTTTTCCTTTGATACCCTGTTTATCTTAACCCTTTCCTGCTCTAGATTTCCTCCATTCCATCTGTCTACCCCCTCCTAAAATTTCACCCTACTTGTATATATCTAATTTCCAACTACCTGCTCCAAACCCATTCACACCTCCCTCGCAGTTGTCCTAAAAACAAAAAAAAAACAAAAAAAACAAAACAGTCTTACTCTCTAACTCTGAAGTTGTATGTTGAATGTTAACTTTACTGAAGTTGTATGCTTTTCTTTTATAAGATTGATTTGCCTATGCTTTTTGTTTGATTGCATGTTTTTGTTAGCTGGGTTCTAGTCACCCTTATTGGTGGTTATTAATATCGCAAACACATTTCGATTCAGTGCCTTGTGTGTTGTACCTGGTTGTGTTGTATTTTGTGCCTTTAAATCAAAGCAGGAGAGAGAGAACTACACAACCAGACACCATAGATCATGGGGAGACCAAAAAACAGCCCGCATATGAAAGAAAAGCAGGCTTCACCAGAAAAGGAAGTAAACGATATAGAGGCAAGCAACCTACCAGAGCAAGAATTCAGAGTAACAATCTTAAGATGGCTAAAAAGAATGGAAGACAAATTTGACAATTTGAGTAAGACCCAAGAGGAAATGAAAAAAACCCAAGAGGAAATGAAGATGACTCAAGATGAAATGAAAAATGACATCGCTACTATGAAAAACTCAATAGATAGCATCAAGAGCAGACTAGAAGAAGCAGAGGATCGCATCAGTGAGCTAGAAGACAAGATGGAAAAAAATACCCAATTAGAGCAGCTTCTAGAAAAAAAAATTTAAAAGCAGGAGGAGAGCCTACGGGAGCTTTGGGACAATGCAAAACAAAACAATATTCGAATAATAGGGGTTCCGGAAGGAAAGAAAACCGAGGTAGACATGGAAAATGTATTTCAAGAAATAATGACAGAAAATTTTCCTGAGATAGAGAAGAAAAAACCCACACAAATCCAAGATGCTCGCAGAGTCCCAAGCAAAATGGATCCCAGAAGACCGACGCCAAGACATATTATAATTAAATTGGCAAACACCAATGACAAAGTTAGAATCTTAAAAGCAGCCAGAGAGAGACAGAAAGTTACATATAAAGGAACCCCCATCAGACTAACAACTGATTTCTCAACAGAAACTTATCAGGCCAGAAGGGAATGGGATGAAATATACAAAGTCATGCAAAGAAAGGGTCTGAATCCAAGAATACTGTACCCAGCAAGACTATCAATCAAAATTGAAGGGGAAATCAGGAGCTTCACAGACAAAAAAAGACTAAAGGAATTTATCTCCACCAAACCAGCAATGCAAGAAATGCTCAAAGGTCTACTGTAAAAATAAATAAATAGGAAGCGAAGAAGGAACACAGGGGTATAGAATAAAAATGGCATCAAATGAGTACCTATCATTAATAACATTAAATGTAAATGGTTTAAATGCTCCAATCAAAAGACATAGGGTAACAGATTGGATAAGAAAACAAGACCCATACATCTGCTGTCTACAAGAAACCCACCTCAGAAAAAGAGATGCACACAGACTGAGGGTGAAGGGATGGAAAAAGGTTTTCCAGGCAAATGGAAATGAAAAGAAAGCTGGGGTAGCAATACTTATATCTGACAAATTAGATCTCAGAGTGAAGGACATAACAAGAGACAATGAAGGCCACTTCATAATACTAAAGGGAGCAATCAAACAAGAAGAAATAACCCTGGTAAATATATATGCACCCAATACGGGAGCACCCAAATACATAAAAAAACTGCTGGAGGACATTAAGGGAGAGATTAACAGCAATACAATCATAGTAGGAGATTTTAATACCCCACTGTCACCCTTCGACAAATCATCCAAACAAAAAATCAGCAAAGAAATATCAATCCTAAATGTCTCACTAGACCAGATGGAATTAATTGACATCTTCAGAACATTCCACCCCAAAGCCACAGAATATACATTCTTCTCAAATGCACATGGGACATTCTCAAAGATAGACCACATTTTGGGACATAGGCAAAGTCTCTTCAAATTCAAGAAGATAGAAATCATATCAAGCATCTTCTCAGACCATAATGGCATAAAACTGGAAATTAACTACAATAAAAATAATCCAAAGAAATCAAACACATGGAGACTAAACAGCATGCTATTAAACAAGGACTGGGTTATCAGAGAAATCAAGGAAGAAATTAAAAACATCCTGGAAACAAATGACAATGAAAACACAACAATCCAAAATCTATGGGACACAGCAAAAGCAGTTTTGAGAGGGAAGTTCATATCCTTACAAGCCTATTGCAAAAAACTAGAAAAAAGTGTAACAAATGATCTAACTCTACAACTCAAAGAGTTAGAAAAAGAGCAACAAGAAAAGCCCAGTGTAAGTAGAAGGAAGGAAATAACAAAAATCAGAGCACAGATAAACGACATAGAGACCAAAGAAACAATACATAAGATCAACAAAACCAAGAGCTGGTTCTTTGAAAGGATAAACAAGATAGATGGACCTCTAGCCAGACTAACCAAGAAACAAAGAGAGAGGACTCAAATAAACAAAATCAGAAACGAAAGAGGTGAAATAACAACAGACCCCGCCGAAATACAACGGATTGTTACAAAATACTACGAACAACTCTATTCCAACAAACTGGACAACCTGGAGGAAATGGACATATTCCTAGAAAAATACAACCTTCCAAAACTCAATCAGGAAGAATCTAAAAATCTCAATAGAGCAGTGACTTGGGAAGAAATTGAAACAGTCATCAAAAAGCTTCCAGCAAACAAAAGCCCAGGGCCAGATGGCTTCACAGGAGAGTTTTACCAAACATTCAAGGAAGAACTAAAAACTATCCTCCTCAGACTATTCCAAAAAATCCAAGAGGAAGGAACACTTCCAAATTCCTTCTATGAAGCCAGCATCACCCTAATACCAAAACCAGATAAAGACAACTCAATGAAAGAGAATTACAGACCAATATCCCTCATGAACATAGATGCTAAAATCCTCAACAAAATTCTAGCAAATCGACTCCAGAAGAGCATCACAAAGATCATACACCACGACCAAGTAGGATTTATTCCAGGAATGCAAGGATGGTACAATATCCGCAAATCAATAAACGTGATACATCACATAAACAAATTGAAAGATAAAAATCATATAGTCATATCAATTGATGCAGAAAAAGCATTCGATAAAATCCAACACCCTTTTCTGATAAAAACTCTTAACAAGGTGGGAGTACAAGGATCATACCTCAACATAATAAAAGCTATATATGATAAACCCACAGCCAACATTATACTCAATGGGCAAAAACTAAAACCATTCCCTCTAAGAACAGGAACAAGACAGGGATGCCCACTCTCGCCACTCCTGTTTGACATAGTACTGGAAGTACTAGCCATTGCAATTAGACAAGAGGAGGAAATAAAAGGCATCCAAATTGGAAAAGAAGAAGTAAAGTTATCCTTATTTGCCGATGACATGATATTGTACATAAAAAACCCAAAAGACTCCATTAAAAAACTAATTGACTTAATAAATGAATTTGGTAATGTAGCAGGATACAAAATTAATGCCAAGAAATCCATGGCTTTTCTATACACCAACAGAGAAACTGCAGAAACAGAGACTAAAAAAGCAATTCCATTTACCATCGCACCAAAAAAATTAAGATACCTAGGAATAACTTTAACTAAGGAAGTAAAGGACCTATATGGGGAACACTACACGACACTGAAAAAAGAGATAGAGGAAGATGTAAGGAGATGGAAGAACATACCATGTTCATGGATTGGTAGGATCAACATCATCAAAATGTCCATACTTCCTAAAGCAATCTATAGGTTCAATGCACTCCCCATTAAAATACCAACGACATATTTCACCGACCTAGAAAGAACTCTCCAAAAGTTCATTTGGAACAATAAAAGACCCCGAATAGCCACAGCAATCCTGAGAAAGAAGAGTAAAGTAGGAGGGATCTCAATACCAGACTTCAAACTATATTACAAAGCCACTGTTCTCAAAACAGCCTGGTACTGGCACAAGAACAGACATATAGATCAATGGAATCGAATTGAGAACCCAGATATCAACCCAAATCACTATGCTCAACTAATATTTGACAAAGGAGGCACGAATATACAATGGAGTCAAGACAGTCTCCTCAATAAATGGTGTTGGGAAAATTGGACAGACACATGCAAAAGAATGAAACTAGATCACCAACTTACACCATTCACAAAAATAAACTCAAAATGGATACAGGACTTAAACATCAGACGGGAAACCATAAAAATACTAGAAGCATCCACAGGCAGCAAAATCTCAGACGTATGCCAAAAGAACTTCTTCACTGATACTACCCCTAGGGCAATGGAAGCTAAAGAGAAAATAAACAAATGGGACTACATCAAAATAAAAAGCTTTTTTACAGCAAAAGAAACCATCAACAAAACAACAAGAAAGCCCACAGTGTGGGAGAACATATTTGCAAATGATACCACTGATAAAGGTTTAATCTCCAACATCTACAAACAGCTTATACAACTAAATAAAAGGAAGATAAATAATCCAATTAAAAAATGGGCAATGGACCTAAATAGAACATTTTCAAAAGAAGACAGAAGGAAGGCCAAAAGGCACATGAAAACATGCTCAAAGTCACTAATTGTCCGAGAGATGCAAATCAAAACAACAATGCGGTACCATCTCACACCTGTCAGAATGGCCAACATCAACAAATCAACAAACGACAAGTGTTGGCGAGGTTGCGAAGAAAAAGGAACCCTCGTGCACTGCTGGTGGGAATGTAGACTGGTGCAACCACTGTGGAGAACAGTGTGGAGTTTCCTCAAAAAACTGAAAATGGAACTCCCATTTGACCCAGTAATCCCACTTCTAGGAATATATCCCAAGAAACTAGAAACACCAATCAGAAAGGATATATGCACCCCTATGTTCATAGCAGCACAATCTACAATAGCCAGAATTTGGAAACAGCCTAAGTGTCCGTCAGCAGATGAGTGGATCCAAAAACTTTGGTACATCTACACAATGGAATACTATGCGGCCATAAAAAATAAGGAATTCTCATCATTTGCAGCAAACTGGATGGAACTGGAGAACATCATGCTGAGTGAAATAAGCCAATCAATGAAAGAGAAACACCACATGACCTCACTCATTTGTGGATAACAAAGAGCATTATAAACTGATGAACCAAAAGATAGATATAGAGACAGTAAATCAACAAGTAGACTGTCAAATTACAGCGGGGAGGGGAGGAAGATCTGGGGGAGATAATAGATCAACCGAAGGACTTTTATACATGCATATAAGTATAACCAATGGACACAAAACTCTGGGGAGGGAGGGGATGTGTGGGAGGGAGGGTGGGGGGCAAAAAAAAAATCAATAAAATATATTAAAAAAATAAAATAAATAAAATAAAAAAAAATAATAATAAAAAATGTTTAATGTCTGTGATCAAACTAAACAAAATTCCATTATAAGTTTTGAACAGAATAATCAAACAAGAAATTGTAATTCTTCCTTTTTTTTCTTTAGTCAATACAGCTTTGTACTTCTGATGGATAGCACAGTATAAACAGCCTAAAAGACCTTTAATCAAATCAGACTTCACGTGAAATTTGGAGTTAGTCCATATTGTATTTTCTTACTTATGACATCCATTCATCAAGATTATTTCATTATTATTTAAAAGACTATTGTGGGAGAACTTAATGGGGGGCGAGGCTTAAAACTTTAAAATGTAGAACTTAATTTACCATAAAAATTGGGATGCAAGTAAATTATCAAATTGATTAAAACTTAATTCTGAACATTTTTTTAAAAGGTGCGAATATCTACAACATATTACCAGGAGAACATTGTTTTAGCAAAACGCAATTATATTCATTACAGGTAACAGAATGTGCATTAAAAGATTTGGATGATCAAATGATGTCCGCAATTATTTGAGCATTTTCCTTTGTTTTTTGTCTTCTTTTGTTTTCAAGAGACTATTATAATTAATGAAATTACTTAGGCAAATTTTATGTTGTTAATTACTGCTGTTGTGAGATTAGAAAGTGGTGACCATTGTCCAAGTTTCTAAAGCATATGGAACATACATATTTGCATACAGAGACCACCTCTGAGGAGATACACAAGAAATAACATTATTGTGATTTCTTCTGAATAGATGAGCAGTTTAGTTTGGGGAAGAGATGGGGAAAAAACTTCTTTTGTCATTTTTATTCTTATACAATGAACCTGTGCAACCTATTTAAAAATACCAAAATATTCTAAAAATGAAAGGTTTAATGCCAAAGACGTGCACAAATTTAATACTGTTGATTATGAAACAAAAAGATTACAGGACAACCATGATAAACTACTATGTATGAACCACAAAGGATATTTGCTAAATATTAATAAGACTATTTCCGCTTCTCAGGAAGACAAATCCAGATGCCCGAGACTCAACAAAAAGCTGGCCCCAACCTAGCCCGTTTGGCTCGGTGGATAGAGATCATCAGCCATGGACTGAAGGGTCCTGGGATCAATTCCAGCCAAGGGCACATACCTGGTAGGGCATGTGCAGGAGGCAACTAATCGATGTGTCTCTCTCACATCGATGTTTCTCTTTCTCTGTCTTTCCCCCTCCCTTCCACTCTCGTAATGAAGGAAATGCTGCTCGGCCTGAGATCCGAAGGCTCCCCTTTGTAAGGAGACCACCTCCTCAACCAGGAGGCTTCCCTGGGTTCCCTCCTTCATGTTACCTCACTGTTGCTGCCCCTCCACACATCCTCTAAATAAGAAAAGCCTTGCCCTGACTGGTTTGGCTCAGTGGATAGAGTGTTGGCCTGCGGACTGAAGGGTCCCAGGTTCAATTCCCATCAAGGGCATGTTCCTTGGTTGCGGGCACATGCCCAGTAGGGGGTGTGCAGGAGGCAGCTGATGGATGTTTCTCTCTCATCGATGTTTCTAACTCACTATCCCTCTTCCTTTCTATCCGTAAATAATCAATAAAATATTTTTTTTTAATTTTTAAAAAGCCTTTAGTAAAGGTCCTCTCCTGGAGCCGCCCCTGGGAGAGGCAGGCCAGCACTGCTCCATGACAGCTCAGAAGTTTTAGGCCACTTCTCCGCTCCTGAGCTTTCCCTCAGTTATCCCTATTTCAGATTTATGCTATAATACATGACACTAATGACATATGTAATCAAGTCCTTTTTGTACAAAATTACACGAGTTCATATACTGAGTATATATTTATCAAGACTGCCATATGTCAGGCCCTGTGTTCACTACTAAAAATATCTATAGCGTGTAATTCTTTCAATAAAAACCATAATTATCTAAGCCCTGGCCAGGTGGTCCAGTTAGTTGGAGCGTTGTCCATACATCAAAAAAGTTGTGGGTTTGTTCCATGGTTGGGTACGTACAAGAGGCAGCCAATCAATATCTCTCTCTTTCTCACTCTCTCTTTCTCTCTCTCTCTCTCTCTCGCTCTCGCTCTCGCTCTCGCTCTCGCTCTCGCTCTTTCTTTCTTGCTCCACCTCCCCCCTTTCCTCTTTATCTAAAAATCAATACAAACATATCCTCTGGTGAGTATTTTTTAAAAAGCCATAATTACCCAACACTTAGGCAGAACAATCATTATATTCCATCCATTTATTGAATACCCTCCTATGTGCCAGCATTATGTTAGGTGCCTATCATACCTTGTTTCCAATTCTCAATGGACATTAATATTTCTGCTTTATAAATGAGGAAACTGAGGCTGGAAAGATTTAAAGAATTTACCCAAGGCCAAACAGTTGGCTTCCTGCTGGCTAGACCACTGCTGCCTCAGTGAAGAATAACCAACATTGTTTTTTGTATTGATTTAAAATATAACGTTATTTTTCTCTTCTTATTATTTTTACTCAAAAACACTTAAACGTAAAATACCTAATAACATAGAAAAGCAAAGATAAAAATGTAAATTTAGTGAAGGCAAATAAAATAATGTTGACTTAAAGCAACTTGGTAGAGAAAATGCCAAATTTAATAGTGTACTAAATCCTATTTTATCTAGCCGAAAATATTATTTCCTCTGGCCTTCTTCTCTCTTTGGCCTTAAATAAATGGCATTAAAGAGAATAGTCTTTCCCTTGCTAAAATAAATTAGGTGAATATAGCTCTTTCATTTCTGTGATGAAGCACCCCCAGGAGACCCACCATGTCAACTTCTACCTTGTCTTCACAGTAATGTGAAAATCCCATCTACCATCTTAGACTTGGCCTTCAGAGGCCTAAATTTTCAAAGCTTCTGTAATTCATTATATTAAACATTATTGAGTGCCAGTTGCATGCTATGAACTATGCAGAAGAGAAATTTGACCAGCACCTTTCAAGGGAGTTCTTTATATAAAAAACTTCAACCCTGGACACCATAGTTATTTTTCATACTAATGAGTTACTTTTTACTTGAAATTGTAAGATGGAGTTAAGAATCTAGGGAGAAAGTATATACCTTTTACAGTATTCATGCTAAATTTCTTTAAAGAGCCGAAACCGGTTTGGCTCAATGGATAGAGCGTCGGCTTGGGGACTGAAAGGTCCCGGGTTCAATTTCAGTCAAGGGCATGTACCTTGGTTGCAGGCATATCCCCTGTAGGGGGTGTGCAAGAGGCAGCTGATCGATGACTCTCTCTCATCGATGTTTCTAACTTTGTATCTCTCTCCCTTCCTCTCTGTACAAAATCAATAAAATATATTTTTTTAAAAAATTCTTTAAAGAATTAGCAGAGATGGTGGTGGGGAGACCCCAAATCCTCTCAAAATTCTATCAATGTTTTCATTGTAAATGTTTTTGTTTTGTTTTGTTTTTAAAAAGGGAACTCTCAACTTAGCATGCAGTGTATTCTTGTGAATTTTTTAAAAGTTAAGATTCACAGCGTTTCTTTCTAGTTGCATCACAATAAAATCAAGGAAGGGGTGAAGGTTTTCACTGACATGTACAACAGTGTGCAAATGAAATACCACTTTCTTTATGACATTATTAAAATATACCAAATTGTTACTGCCCTTACATGGCCAAATTTTGAAGCAAGAATACACTCTGGAAATTATTTAATCCAACTCCATTATTTAAAGAATATAGAGCCTTCACCAGTTTGGCTCAGTGGATAGATAGTCAGCCCACGGGCTAAAGGGTATTGGGTTCGATTCCAGTCAAGGGCATGTACCTTGGCTGCAGGTTCCCCAGTCTTGGTCTGGGTGCCTGCAGGAGGGAACCAATTGATGTGTCTTTCTCACATCTATGTTTTTCTGTCCCTATCCCTTCCACTCACTCTAAAAATCAATGGAAGAATACCTTCAGGTGAGCATTAACAAAACAAAACAAAAAAGAATGTAGAAACAGAAGTACCTGTGAGAACATTACTTAGAAATAACAAATAATCTTTGTAAATGCAAATTCATTGATACTTACAGTGTTTCCTAAATCTTCATAAAATCCTTTGAAAGCAGACATTTTCTATCAAATACCTATTGAGTATGTACAACAAGGGAGACACTGTATAGGATAGGCAGGTCCAGAAATAAATAATTGAGATGCAAAGAGGTATTACTATGAGAGTGACATATCAAGTCCTCATAGACCTTCTACTTGAGTGAATCTAACTGTTTGAATGAGTCTCAAAGGATGGGTAAGCCCTCTCTGAGCAGACCTGGCAGGGGAAGCAATGACACAGAGTAGAAGCCAGCATGTCTAAGGGGATGAAGACTTCCTGTGGCTGGACACTAAGCACTGTGTCAAATGGGCTCGGTCCTCAAAGCAGTGGGAATGACACGGCATTTAAGCATGATGCAAAAATTGCATTTTATACGCAAACACACAAAACTGAAACAAACTCATAGATATAAACAACAAATTGATGGCTGCCAGATGGGAGGGGGTGAGGGGATGGGCGAAAAGGTGAAAGGAAGTATAAACTGTCAGTTATAAAAATAGTCCTGGGTTTATAAAGTACAGCATAGGGAATAATGAATAAAATGTAATAACTATGTATGGTGTCAGGCGGGCACTAGACTTATTGGGGTGATCTCTTTGCAGTTATATAAATGTCCAACCACTGCCTTGTACACATGAAACTAATATAATGCTGCATGTCAACTGTAATTGAAAAATAAATTTTTTTTTTGGGGGGGGGGGGAGGAAGCGGGCAGAAATTGACCTCAGATGTGAATAGAGATGTGTTGTCCACGATCACAGAAGGAAAGGAGAAAAAGATAGATATGACTGCAGGTACATTTATAAGCTCTGTCTAATGGCTTCTATTTTCTCAGTGAAGCAGAAGGCAAGATTGTCTGCAGACAATGGAGGGAGGCAGAATTAGGATCATGCACTTGTCAAAATTCAGTAAACATATTTAAGGCTCGTGCATGTCATTGTATGTAAATTCTACAACAAAAGAGGAAAAAAACTATAACTACTGAATATGGTTTTAACACATGCATGTGAAATGAGTTTCAGGGACAAAATGGGCAGGTTTAAGGATAGGGAGGGTCCATGGGAGAGGAATGCATGGATGGAGACTTGAAGACGCCAAAATGTTTATCTTACTTGTACAGGGGATAGAGAAGTGTCACAGGCAGATGGAAATATTTCTGGCTAAGCAGTTAAAACAGCCATAAACCAAGGACAAACAGGGATATCTCTGGCCTGAGCAATTAAAGTGACCGTAAGTTAGACCAAAAGTAGCCCTGACCTGAGTGGCTGGGAGAGCTATAAGATAAGGCTTTCTCTGCCAGCACAACTGGGAGAAAACCATAAGATAAATCAAAAGTGACTCCAACCAGCAAGATAAGGGGGAGAGGAAGTGGGGGGCACCACATGGGCTTTGAGCTTTGAAACGAACTCTATGTACCAGAATGACCAATGAGGGAAACACAGGGTTCCAAATTAAGGAAAGGGCCAATAAGAAAAGGTCAGATTCAAACAAAGAACTGCAGTATATATACAGTAGGCCCTCAGGGTACGTAGGAGATCCATTTCTATATCGCAACGTAACCCGATTTTTGCTGTAAGTCAGAGCCCACCTACATAAGCACCTACGTCACTCACATGGAGCACATACACAGCAGTAATGAAGTGAAACAGTAAAAAAAAAAAAAAAAAAAAAATGTAAAAGAAAGATAACAATTCCTGACTTTTACTTGTGGTAAAAAATAATAATAATAATAATTTAAAAAAAAAAAACAAAAAAAAAACATAAAGCATGCCCTGTTTTGGCTCAGTGGATAAAGCATCAGTCTGGGGACTGAAAGGTCCCAGGTTCAATTCTGGTCAAGGGCATGTACCTTGGTTGCGAGCACATCCCCAGTAGGGGCATGTAGGAGGCAGCTAATCGATGTTTCTAACTCTCTATCCCGCTCCCTCTTCTCTGTAAAAAATCAATAAAATGTATTTTTTAAAACATAAAGCACCTATGTACATACATCAAAATAATGGAACTTTTTTTTTTTTTTATAAATAAATGGGAGAGGCGATGTAACCATGAAACGACGTACATTGAGTCCGACATAACCCAAGGACTGCCTGTAAGCCAGAGACAAAGGGGCGAGGCAGGGTTTTTTTATTTTTCCCTTTGGGGGGGCCCTCCCATGGGTCTCCCTTGGGGACCCCCCTGCTCCAATGGAGTTTGTATATGCTTCCAATAAACCTCTACTTTTTTTATTATTATTAAAGAAGCTATTTTGTCTGCAAGTTTATTTTTCAAACTTCGTGAGGACAAGAAACCAGGGAAAGAAAAGTCTGCGCCCCAAACCCCAGATGTATCAGGCCTCTAGTTAAAAAAAAATAAAGGCTAACACCTCCATCTTGGGTAAGTAGCATTGCCTCAGGGTCTCAGTTTTTTTTTATATGCAAACTAGAGGCCCAGTGCACAAAATTCTAACACAGGTAGGGGCCCTAGGCCTGGCTGGCAATCAGGGCTGATTGGAGCCTGCAGGCTGCGAGCTGGGGCCTTCCTTCAGTCACACTGCCCCCTGGTAGTCAGCGCATGTCATAGCGAACTATCCAACTCCTGGTCTCCTGGTCGAACTCTTGAGAGGACACTTTGCATATTAGCCTTTTATATATATATAGATTGTGATAGTAATGCCTGTCATATCCATTGTTCAGGTTGCTATAGAGACCAAATGACATAATTAATGTGAGATCGGTTATAAACTGTAAAAATAAACTGAAGGAATTTTTTAAAGGGCATTTTTTCGTTATGTGGCAAAGCAGATTACCTAACACAGAGACATGAATCCCCTTTCCTCTAAATTCACAGCATCTAAGGTCAGTCCAACTAATTTTAAAAAGCAATCATGTATTATCTTATTTTTTTGTGTATATACATTGTATGATCCCAAATTTTTCAAAGCATCTTTTATTTTCCTATCAAATGTTTTATTTATTTTTTACAAAAATTTTAATAATCAAAACTCAATTCAAAATTTATTTTTTTATTCATTATTAAATACATCCTAATTTGCTGTGTACAAATTACTTTCAACTCAAATTTCCAATTTTGGATATAACAAAAAGAGATCAAAAGAAGTTTTATAGGATTCTAATAAATTAATACCTACTTAATACCTACTCTTTTTACTTCTAGACTTTTTTAAAGAGAGAGAAATCACTTGCACAAATTAGTTGACAACAACAGAAAACATGTTATTGTCTTCAGTATAATAAATACATAAAAAAGATTCTTTCATCCAATATTTTATATTAATATTGTTGAATATGTGGGAAATATGCTTATAGCCTAGGAGAAAGAGGCACTCACTTAAATTATTAAAAATTATTTCACTACTTAATTTTTATTAAAACAAATAGTAATTCAATAATTCAGAGAGACAAAACTTTTTTAAAGTTTTTTTTTTTAATTAAAAAGCTTACATACTTAAAACTTGAAAATATAAATGGAAAATCATATTCTATATATAACTGGAAAATAATTACTAAATTCAGCAAGTAAAACTGGTATAATGGATACTTAAGTAGCTTGGTGCAGAACCTATGGTTATAATGCAAATTGTCTAGCAACATTATATAATTCACAGAAGATTAATTTTCTCTATTAAAATTTTCAGTATGTTAGCACAGTAAAAATCACTGATTATATGTTACCATAAATAATTGAGACACAGAGTTATTAGTCATTGAACTTCTCTTTGATTGTGTTTAAAATACAAAATTAGTTTTTACACAGAAGGTATGGGTATACACAATGGCCCTCTTTACAAAGCCAATGTTTACCAAGTCCCCTTTTTGTCACTTTACAAAAGGCAAGTCATAGCTTACCACTTAAAGGAGTTTTTAGGGGTGAAATAGGCAGGTTTAGGGAATTTAAGGAATTAAGGGGTCCATTGAAAAAGCACAGGGCTACAGAGCTGCAAAGGGTGTATATTTATGGAATAAAGGAAGGAAGCCCCTCGTTCAGGGAAGGAAGAAGAAAGCCCAGAAGAAAGAGGGAAACAATAAGGAAGGAGGAGGGAACCTCACTTCACCTGAGGTTTGAGCTCAGGAGTTGCTATGGTGACCAATCAAAGGGGATAGTGACCAATCAGAGGGGATATCAAGGCACAAAGAACTGCAGCCTTTACTAATGGTGGGAAAGGGACTCAGAGGGACTTGTTCCCCTCCCCACGTGAGTGTCTGTGCTTGTTTCTCAATAAATTTCCACCTTTTACTATGCCACCTTTTCGTCCGTGGTTTCATTCTTGGTCTCCACTGGACAAGAGCCCAAAGCCATCCTGCTCAGCGGAACACTGTGTGTTCCAGTCCAGTTTTCCCACATCACCAACAAAACAGCTGAAAAGAACAGTAGCAATAAATAAACGTGCCCCCCCCCCCCCACACACACACACACTGCTCTATAAAAGTGTATGTGCCCATATGAAAAAGGTGTATGTGTAGCATGGCTGAGTAGCAACTCCTGGATCTACTGCGTATTGTGTATGATCTCAAGTGGGGAAAACCATCTGTCCTTTTGCCCTGAAAAAGGGCCCCCGTGAGCCTCTTCTCCTGGCCCATTGTAGTTCTCTTCAACCCTGACACTGCCTAGGCTTTGACTGATGGCTGTCTGTCACAGGAAGTTCATCTCAGGCCACTTTTCCCCAGAGATTTCTTAGGGGTTAGTCTGAGGTGACCCACCATGGCCTCACAAAAAGGTTAGTGTGTCTGAGGCACAAAACAAACAGAGATGTGAGTGACCCTCTTTGTAGCATCTTGCCATACAGTAAATGTAGTCAGACTGTGCAGAGGAGCCTGAGGGAGAGAGGACTGGAGAGGGAAACTGCCTTCAAGTAGAAACACGTGCCAACAGGCATTTTCCTAAAGAGTTTTAACAATTCTGCCTCCTTGACCCTATATACAAGAAATATTAATGGAAATAACAATTTCTACGGCAAAACTACAAACATAGTACAAGGTTAGGTTTCTCTCTGTAAAGTTTCTTCAGAAGGCAATCACTTGGTGAAGCTGTAGAATTATAACAGGCCCCTCAGGGTTACGTACCCACCACCCTAATGCCAAAGTGGAGAAGGCCTTTCCACAAAGCCTTTGACAGGAAGTCATGCAAATGTTTTCCTTCCTCTCCACTTCCCTCCCCTGGGAAAACACCTATGCATTGTTCAATGTTAAAGAAAATGTCTTTTATTAAGTCTTTCCTAGCTCAACTCTTCTGCATATACACTGCTCTCATAGACTGATAAGATTTAATTATTCTTATTATATGTGTGTCTCCTCTCACTGAATGATAAACTCTCGAGGATAAAGATTTGTACACCCACCACAGTGTTTGACATATAGTAGGCACTGAACTCCTATAATTCTTGAGCTCTTCCAAAGATGGAGAGCCACCACATGAAAAGGAAGACATTTTTAAATAATCTTGTTGGGGAAGTGGGGGTTAGCGGATGAAAGAAACTTGCTCTCTTTTCATTTCCACATTTAGATCCAAGTTCTTCCTTGTAGTGCTAAGCAGAAATGGTCTACCACAAATCCGGAGCCAACCACCCACTTTTCCTTTTAATAACACCACATTTCTAGCTCTTGTCTTCTTCAACCTAAATGTTCCATTTTCTACTGCTGTTACTCCTACAAGATAAATTTTAGGTGTTCTTCATCCTTATTTCTGTCCTCTAGACCTTCTTTAGTTTGTTTATATCCCCTTTAAAACACTACATGCATAGTTCAAACTGTGCATCACACAGCAGAAATACTGCCTAACTTTGTCCCCTTGGCCTTTTTGGTGTCCCTCCATCCATGCTTCTGAAAAAGATGATCAAGGATTTCAATGAGCCACACCGGTGTGGCTCCATGGCTGAGTGTAGACCTAGGAACCAGGATGTCACGGTTCGATTCCTGGTCAGAGCACGTGCCCAGGTTGTTGTGGGCTTGATCCCCAGTAGGGGGCATGCAGGAGGCAGCTGATCATTGATGTTCTCTCTCATCATTGATGTTTCTTTCTTTATCTCTCTCTCTCTCTCTCTCTCTCTCTCTCTCTCTCTCTCTCTCTCTCTCTCCAACCCCTCCCCCTTCCTTTCTGAAATCAATTTAAAATATATTTTTAATTTTTTCTTAAAGAATTCCAATGAGGTTAGGACCTCTGTGCTCTACATTACCAATATACTTAATCAAACAAACAAGAAACCCCTGTCCATCATCATCTTCACATTCATACAAATATGAAGCTTTTCTGTAAAGCCCAAGACTATAAGCAGTTGCTGTAAGTAATTTGCCTGATTGAAAGGCAGGAATGAGGCAAGGGGAGTGGAGACAATCTCACTAATTTCTTCAGGTTTGAAATTGAATTTTAAACAATTCTCCTCTCAAAGTACCTAAAAACTAATTTAGACTTTTTCTGCATTTAAATATAAGAACAGTATCCCAAGAAAACTTGTGTTTTCATTCACTTCAAACAACAAATAAGAGTCTTTGTTGAAAAGTATTAACACATAACTCACAGAGAAATTTTCATTCAATATTAATACCTTGGGAGTCTTTCTAATAACTTAGATTATTCATCATTTCTATATATCTGGTTCTATTTCACAGTCCAATATTTCAATTTTTCTAGCCCAGTTAAAACACTTCAATAATATTATATCACATCATGACTTGCCTAGAAATATTTTCTCATTTCTAGAACTGCAATATGTACTATTATTTTAATGAACTTGAGTTGAATTAGCACATCAATTCAGGCTACCTCTCTTCAGCACAATAGTAGAACCTGATCAATAATTTCAAACCTTGTGTAATCTACTAGTTAGACAGCATGCACCTAAGTAGCTTTATAGATATACAATGATTATATCCTCTGCCCAGGATTCATTTTCTCATATGTTGAGATGGTATATATTAAAATAAGAAATACTTGAAAATTTCATCAAAGAAAAAGGCTGGATGCCTTAGTCTATTAATTTTTATTAAATTTCATTCTATAATTCCTTGGGAAATATTTTATATGTTTTCCCTAAGAAAATCATATCTCTGGAACTAAATGACCATTTACCAGCTCTTAGAGTATTCTGAGAACTAAATATACTGCCAAATATATGAGAAATGCTTTTCTCATAAAAATTTACAATATGCTGCACTGAGGATTTAGGTTTGGCTAATTGTGAGAAATTGCCTTCTGTTAATGGAAAAGTTAAAGCGAGAACGGTGTCCCCAGGGAGCACCTTCCCGCTTCAGTTCTGCTCATGAAGAATCTGGTGACTTGGACATGATGTTCATTTCCTCTAAAGAATTCTCTCTTGACAAATGATTTTTTTTTAAGTAAGTAAACTGATCCTCCAATTTGTTACAACTGGTTTATATTCAATTTCAAATTCTGCCTTAATTATAGCTATAAGATTTTCACAGTCAAGGATCAAGAAATGCAACTGACTTAGTATTTAGCCACTGAACAGGTACATTCATAATTTTTTTTAAATATACCTCCTCCATAATCAGAAGCAAACTATGACTTCTTAAAAACTAAAATAAAGACTGGCTGGTGTGGCTCAGTGATTGAGAGTCAACCTAGGAACCAGGAGGTTACTGGTTTGATTCCCAGTCAGGGCACATGACCAGGTTGCAGGCTCAATCCCCAGTAGGGGGTGTGCAGGAGGCAGCCTATTAATGATTCTCTCTCATGATTAACGTTTCTATCTCTCTCCCCCCTTTTCCCTTCCTCTCTAAAATAGATAGATGATAGATAGATAGATAGATAGATAGATAGATAGATAGATAAATAGATGATCGATAAAAGCAAATAACTTAATATTTTATAAAGCATATTTTATGCAGAACAGGCTAATTTTAAAAGTCCTAAAATTAAGAGTACAAATATGAATAGCCACTTTCAAGTTCTTAAATGATCATGTCCCAAAAACACTGGTTTAAATGTTATATCCAGATAGTTTAATAAGGGCAACAATAAAGCAAAGAACTACAGAGGGTGTTTTCTTTCAAAGACTATAGCTTTATTTTACAGCAACATACGCATTTTTGCTAGTTACCCCACTATAACTTTCTTCCTTGAAAACACTTCACTTCCTTGAAAACCTCTAGAACAGTGACTATTCTTTCCAAGCTACAGTCAAACACACTGCCATTAATATAATCATAAATTCTGATAGCTGAACTTAGGAGGCATGCCAATGTGCCATCCTGTAGACAGCAAAAAACCACCCCTAATGAGGAAACTGATGAGTAACACACAGTTAAATTACATTTTTGCTTCAAGTATATTTTTAAAACCAGCTCATCTCTCAATGAAATTGTGTTTTTATATGAACACTAAAGTTCATACTAAGCAATTCTTCAACTACTCCAAAATATACAGTAGAATGTTGATGGATTTCTGGCTGAGTTTTAAATCTAGCTCCCCAAGGAATAAGAGCAACAGAAGCCAGTTTTTGCAAAGCCTTCAGGACAAAACTTCAAGAATAGCAAAAGTGCTTCAAGAATTATTATTATAATTAGAATACTCTCTTGTACTTAGAAAAGTATAATATTTTTCCCTTTATAGCACAAAAACTGAACCAGAAGCCAAAGTGTAAAAGAACTAAAGTTGTTACATTAAATAGGAGGGAAATGTGTGTGTGTGTGTGTGTGTGTATACATATACTATAAAGACTGTACTCACCAAAAATTATTGATTTGTGGTAATGGGTGAAAAAATCAATGGACTTTTGAAAGAATTCTCAGAAAATTTCACTTAACTATCTTAAATATTATCTGTTATTTTTTTTTAATCTTTATTACTAAAAGTATTACATATGTCCCTTTTCCTCCCATTGATCTTTAATAGCCCACCCCAGCCCCCGGCCCCAGGCCACCACACCCTCTTGTCTGCGTGTTAATTTTTGTAAGGAAGAATCTATTTTATTTTATTTTTTAAATATTTTTATTGATTTCAGAGAGGAAGGGAGTGGGGGAGAGAAATAGAAACATCAATGATGAGAGAGAATCATTGGGCTCTTGCATGCCCCTATTGGGGACCAAGCCCACAACCTGGGCATATGCCCTTGACCAGAATCAAACCTGGGACCCTTGAGTCTGCAGGCCAATCCACTGAGCCAAACCTGCTAGAGCTTAATTTATTATATTATATTGTAGTTTGATCACTCCCCTTCGAAAGTTCCCTACAGTGGCAGTGAGGGTGCCAGGAGACAGCACTTTCATTCACTTTCTGATATACAATTTAACTGTACGCATTATGAACTGTACAAATTTCATAAGATTTGAGTCACCAATTCCACTTATAGGTAATTATCAGTGAGCGATGCACACAAAGACTTACATGTCACATTATTCATTGCAAAGGTATTTATAAAAGTATGAAAATAATGTAGAGTATAAAAAGAGAAGTTGTTAAATTATGGACAATCCATATGAATATCATACAGATATTTAGCATGCTTTTACAATGAGTGTATACAATCATTACAAGAAACTACCTTTTCTACTTTTACAAGAAAAAATTTTCAAGTTTGCTGTGTTCTAGCTATACCTTTGAAGTCTTGAGAACATTCATTTGAGCTACATATTATTAGCTCAAATGATTCAGACTCTACATAATAGACTTTGACATAACCTAAATGCTTATTGTATTTAATTATTTCTAGTTACAATTATAAGTTCAATATTCTTAATCAACATAAGAACAGTCTGCATACCCTGAAATGTTCACAAAGAAAACTAAACAGCATTAACTAGGGAGGATTATGACACTAAAATGAAAGAAGTTTATATAAAATATATTATTCAATTGTTTTCCAAAAATTAAAGGAGTACTCTGTATATGGTTGAGGTAGGTAGCTGCTATTATGGAGTTCAGCCTTTAGACTAGACTAAATAACACCCAAAGGTTTGCTTTACTTGGCAGAGTGCTCTAAAAAATTATTTGAATGCTTTTCTGTTGGCTTCACAGTCCCATCTAATGACAGGATACCCTCCCTCGTCTAACAAATGTCATACATTACTTGCCTGCTATTTAAGTTTGCCTTCTGGCTTTAGACTTATGTCCCACCTAAAGAATCCCCACTTGCCCTACATTTTGTTCCCTTTCTTCTCCATCTCCTCTTTCAAACTCATCAAGTTTTACTTCTGTAAGTTGGGAACCATTTTCCTAATTAACTTTTGACAATCTCAGTTAAAATTCAGAAAACTTCTAAACTATTTCTCTATTTTTGTCCTGGTGGGGAAAAAATTATAATCTACAACACAATTTGCTCTTAGCCATATATTTTTATCTAAAGGGGGAAAATTCTCCATGACAAAAGAAGTTTAGAAAACATTATATATACATCCTCCACTTTGGAGATTCACAATACATAAATCCTACAGTAAACTAATCTGTTTAACCAAGTATGTCTAAATTTTCTTCCTCAGAACATTTAACATAAAAAAGAAATGATGTTCGCAGGAGCACAGTTGGATGCATATTGTAATACATAAAAGACAACTGAGAGGATGGACCACTGGTAGAAAGGCAATTCCAAAGGTGTTCATAAATGGATCAATGGCAACCAAAAGGGAAAGACTACTCGAAAGCCATGATGCTCTGTCCTGAACTCTTAGGCTCAGACTTTTCATCACAGAATCAGAAGAAAACACTGTTGGTTGTTTCATCAAATTTCTAAATCATATAAAACCAAGAGGAGTTGGAAATCTATTGAAAGAATCATGATCCCAACAAATCTTGATGAGGATGGAGTTTGGAATCTATATAAATAGATGAAATCTTAGTGAAAATAAATATAAAAGTAAGAAGAAGAAAAGAGAAAGAATGAAGAATGAAGGAGGAGGAGGAGGGGGAAGGAGAGCGGAGGGAGAAGAAGAGAAAGAGAAGAAGAGGAAGAGAAGGAAGAGGGGGAGGAGGAAGGAGAGGAGATTAAGACAATGAAAAAGGAGGAGGAGGAGGAGCTGCCACAATACTATACAATCAAGAATAAGGAAGACAGGACTTAATAGTAGCACATACAAAAAATACTTCGCAGTTTTCATTAATGCTAAACTCAAGTCAGTCACTCAGAATTATGGGACCAACAAGAAATTTATTGTAATTTTAGGTTGCATTCATTAACTTTATAGTATCTGGAACTAGGGAAATTTTCTTCTCTTTCCCTCTTGTATATCCTATTAAGCCCCATCTGTTTTCAAATCAATGTGCAACACTTTAAGAAAGACGTAAACAGCCTGGGTGGTGTGGCTAAGTGGTTGAGCAACAAACAACCCAGGAATCAAGAAGCCATGGGTTTGATTCCCAGTCAGAGCACATACTCAGGCTGCAGGCTCCATCCTCAGTAGGAGTCAGCCAATCGATGATTATGTTCCTTTCTCATTGGTGTTTCTATCTCTCTATCTCTCTTCCTTCCTCTCTCTCTAAAAATCAATAAAAATATTTTTTTAAAGAAGTAAACAAAATGAAGCACCAGAATAAGCTAAGGACACTTATTCCAAGTATAAAAACATCAATAGAAAATATAATAGTTGATTTCAAATATTTGAAGAGTTGTCATAGTAGAGAGGCATCCAATTTAATTTTTATAATGTCGGGGGAATGGTGTACAGAAACTGCTTTATGACCCAGCAATTCCACTTCTAGAAATTTATCTGAAGGTACCCTAAATATTAATTCAAAAGACTATATGTACCTTTATGCTCATTGCAACATTATTTACAATAAACAAGATTCAAAAGTAACACAAGTGTCCATTAGTAGATGAGTGGATAAAAAAGCTGTGGTACATTACACAAGTGGAATACTACTTGGCTATTAAAAAGGAAATCTTACCCTTTGCAACAGCATGAATAGACCTGGATAACGTTACACTAAGTAAAATAAGCCAGTCAGAGAAAGATAAGTACCATAGAATTTCACTCATGTGTGGAATCTAGAGAATAAAATGAACTAACTAGCAAAAAATAGACAGACCGATAGAGAGCAAGCTGACAGCTTTTGGGGGTATAGGGTTGCGTAGGGGTGGGGGTGGAGGGATAGAGCAAAAAAGAAAGAAAAAAAAGAGAGAAGAAAACTCATGAACAAGGACAACACTTTGGTATGGCTGGGGGAGGATGGTAGGGAGATGACTGACGGTATAGAGGGGATAAGTGGTGATGGATGGAGACTTGACTTGGGGTAAGTGAACACATAATACAGTGATATGTTGTAGAATTGTGCACCTGAAATCTGCATAGTTTTGTTAACCAGCGCTACCCCAATAAATTAAATAAAAAATAAAAAAGACCACTCGTTACATGACTCTTTAATCTTTGCCAGATTTGATTAGGTAATACCAGAAGTCAGTTACCACCCACAGTATATAATTTTCAGATACTGATATCCAAAATTTTTAATATTTATAATAAATTCTATCCTCTACCTAGTAATATGAGGCCACCAGAACATAAGCTGCTTTATTACATGAGAAAGATCATACACCATGACCAAATGGGATTTACGATATCCGGTAAATCAATAAATGAGATACATCACATAAACAAATGCAGAAAAGGCATTTGATAAAATCCAACACCCTTTCCTGATAAAATCTCTCAGCAAAGTGGGAATAGAGGGATCATATCTCAACACAAAAATGCCTTATATGACAAACATACAGCCAACATCATACTCAATGGGCAAAAACTAAAACCATTTCCCCTAAGAACAAGAACAAGGCAGGGATGCCCATTTTCACCACTCCTGTTTGGCTTAGTACTGGAAGTGCTAGCCATAGTGATCAGACAAGAAGAAGAAATAAAAGGCATCCAAATTGGAAAAGAAGAAGTAAAATTGTCATTATTCACAGATGACATGATATTGTACATAGGAAACCCTAAAGACTCTATCAAATAACTACTAGAACTAATAAATGAATTTGGCAATGTAACAGGATACAAAATTAACACCCAGAAATCTATAGCTTTTTTATACACCAGTAATGAACTCACAGAAAGATGAACTAAAAAACAGTCCCATTACCATTGTAACAAAACAACTAAGAGACCTAGAAATAAATTAACCAAAGAGGTAAAGGACCTGTACTCAGAAAATCACAGGACTCTGAAAAAAGAGATAGAAAAAGATATAAACAAATGGAAGAATATACTGTGTTCACAGACTAGAAGAATCAACATCATTAAAATATCCATATTATCCAAAGCAATCTATAGATTCAATGCAAGCCCCATTAAAATACCAACAGCATACTTCAAATAACAAATTCTCTAAAACTTCATCTGGAATTAAAAAAAAGACTCAGAATAGCTGCAGCAATCTTGAGAAAGAAGAACATAGTTGGAGGGATCACAAAACCAGATATCAATCTATTGTATATTACAAAGCCACTGTTCTCAAAACTGCCTGGTACTGGCATAAGAACAGACATATAGATCAATGGAACAAAATAGAGAACCCAGAGATCAAACCAAGCCACTATGCTCAATTAATATTTGACAAAGGAGGCAAGAGCATACAGTGGAGTCAAGATAGTCTTTTCAATAAATGGTGTTGGGAAAATTGGATATATACTTGCAGAAAAAAATGAAACTAGATCACCAACTTACACCATGCACAAAAATAAACTCAAAATGGATAAAGGACTTAAATGTAAGACAGGAAACCATAAAAATTCTAGAAGAAGCCATAAGCAGAAAAATAGCAGACATATGTAATATTTTTACCAATGGCAGCTGCTAAGGAGAAAATAAACAAATGGGACTATATCAAAATAAAGCGCTTCTGCACAGGGAAAGAAACCATCAACAAAACAACAAGAAAGCCCACTGTATGGAAGAACATATTTGCCAATGTTATATCCTATAAGAGTTTAATCTCCAAAATTTATAGGGAACTCATACAACTTAACAAAAGGAAGATAAACAATCCAATCAAAAAAATGGGCAAATTACATAAATAGACACTTTTTCAAAGAAGATATACAGAAGGCTGAGAGACATGAAAACATACTCATAGTCACTAATCATCTGAGAGATGCAAATCAAAATGACAATGAGGTACCATCTCACACCTGTCAGAATAGCTATCATCAACAAATCAACAAAGGACAATTACTGGAGATGATGTGGAGAAAAAAGAACCCTCTTGCACTGCTGGTGGGAATGCAGACTGGTGCAGCCACTTTGGAAAACAGTATGGCATTTCCTCAAAACGTAATAATGGAACTTCCATTGGACCTAGTAATTCCACCTGTAAGAATATTTCCCAAGAAACTAGAAACACCTATCAGAAAGAATATGTGCACCCCTATGTTCATAGCAGCACAATTTACAATAGCTAAGATTTGGAAACAGCCTAAGTGCCCATCAGCAGATGAGTAGATTAGAAAACAATGGTACATCTACACAATGGAATATTACACCACGGTAAAAAAAAAAAAAAAAAAAAAAAAGGAGGAGGAATTCTTACCATTTGCAACAGCATGAATGGAACTGGAAAGCATTAAGCTAAACAAAATAATCCAGTCAGAGAAAGATAAATATCACATAATCTTATTCATTTGTGAAATATAATTAACAAAAATAGAACAAGAGTCAGAAGCATTGAACAGACTGTCCAACCTATGAGGGAAGGCAGGGGGTGAGGGTATAAGAGATCAACAAAAGAACATGTATGCATGCATATGAGCATAACCAACAGACACAGATGGGAGGGGGGTGAGGGCATGTGCTGGGCATGGGGGTGACCTGGGAGTGGTCAATGGAGAAAAGTTACTGGAGACTTATATAATATTTTAAACAATAAAAATTTTAAATTTAAAAAAAAAATAATATAAGCTGCTTTGAATTAAAGTAAATATTTCCCTACAAAAATCACCAATCACTATATAGTCTCAATGTATCCTCACTGGCCCTCAGCCCCCATTCTGTCATGTATTCTTCCTAGGATATGTAGGGAGGGCCATTACCTAGCTACAGCCATTCATCTACCAAAACCCAAGTGCACTCAGACAAAAAATGACAGCAACTACCGTGTTTCCCCAAAAATAAAACATCCTCCGAAAATAAGATCTACTTACAGGTTTCCTTCTGAGTGAAATATAAGGCATCCCCCGAAAATAAGGTCCCCCTAGGCTAAACATGAGAGATTTGGTCCACTGATTCTGAAAGAAATGGAGTCACAAGAAATTCACCAGGAAATTCAGGAATTGGATTGTTATGATGATGTTCCAGAAGATGATGACATGATTGTCATTGAATAAATGAGTAAGTTGGTCCGAAGGTTGTGGGTTATTGTTAAGCTGAATAAATGAGTAAATTCTTGATACTGTAGGATTCAGTTTGTCTGGTTTGTGTTGACAACTACAAATTAGGTAATGCATTTCCTTTATTTTCATTTGACAATAAATGTGTACCGTATTCTTCTTTATGGAAAAATAAGACATCCCCTGAAAATAAGACGTAGCACATCTTTGGGAGCAAAAATTAATATAAGACACTGTCTTATTTTCGGGGAAACAGGGTAAAATAGGTAAGAGCAGAGAAGAGCGTCCATATACCTGGGCGGCAGAGGGTGCTAGTAAAGTGAACACTGAGCGTAGGTAACAGCAGAGGTAGAGAGCAAACAAGGCAGGGGTCACCGGGAGAGATAACTGGCCAAGAATAGACAAAATAATTCTCAGAAGCATTGACTAAAACCAAGCTGTCTGAAGCATGGTTGAATATAATGGGAAGTGAATGAAAATGTCCAAGGAAAAGCCAACTAGTAGATAAGATATCTGAAGTCAAAGCCAGGATTGCCAAAATAGCATCATAAAAATCCCAGAAGCAACCACACGCTCACGCCAGGCAAACATGGCCTTGTTAAATAATGTAACTGCCTGGGCATAGTATCCACAAACACAAGGGCAAGGTCAGCAGCTCTTTCTTTAACATTAGTGAAACTATTCATTGATACCGAAACACAGGAAGCTGATTCTCTCAAAGTGGTCTCTAAACAAATTATCAGTATAATTTTAAAGGCCACGAATGTAAATCATGCCAATAATACACAGTCATGCCAATCAGAACTAACCTCAAGGAACAACGAAGGAGATAGAATAATTACCATTACTATACTAAAGCGTAAAAAACAATTTTTGCTATCTAAAAAAAATACTTTCCTGTGCCGTTGCTTTAGGAATGAATATAGGGGAATATATGATTCTGATTCTTTGAGAGCTGTTTTAAAACTCTGTAGGTATCTATTTACATGCAAATTCTTTCTGAGTGAAATTGACTTCCTTCCTCACCATGGCTAAGTCCAGTTTTGCCTCCATTTTTACACTGATTACAATATTCTACAACTATAAATGTGTGTCTTTAAATTCTCAATTGAACATCTTACCAGTTACTCTTTAATGATTTAGTAAAATTTTTAACAAATGTTCTTTTTTTTATCCTTGCCCAAGGATATATTTTTTCCATTTCTTTTTTGGAGAGTGGAGGGGAAGTGGAAGGGGAGAAAGAGAGAGAGACATCAATGTGAGAGACAAACTGACTGGTAGCCTCCTGCATGCTCCCTGACCAGGGCCAAGGATGGAGCATGCAACCGACGGAGGTACATGCCCTTGACTGGGAATCGAATCCAAGACTCTTCAGTCAGCGGGCCAACACTCTAACCACTGAGCAAAACTGGCCAAGGCTATTATCTGTAAAAAGTCATAATTTTACCTTTTTTGAAAATTGTCTTTTAACCGTAATTTTTGAGAAAACAACCAGTTACTTTTTGAAATTTGGGCAAAGTATTGATATTGACCATTATGTGTTTTTAGTTGTGCTACTGGATCTAATCATAAGTATAGCTTTTGCCTTGAATAGGCATAGAGTTTGGGGGACCTAAGGGTAATAAAGTCACTGACTGATCAAATCAGAGGCAAACTGTAAGCCAGGTAGAGAGTGATCAACAGACTGAAGTAAGATAGAGCTTCTGTTTGTACTAGAGGAGGGGAGAGAGGACAGAAAGGAAACTGGCCTGAGTAGGATGTGACTTCTTTAGTAGTATAGATCTTCTGTTTTTATATAACCTCATCACATCCTATAACCGTGAATGCCATGTGAATATGCAAAATGCTAGTGGCATGTGACTATAATTAAACAAAAGTGAAGACTTGTAAAAGACTGAAAATGTGGGGGAAATGATGTATGATATATATCCATCGGGGATAAATGTGACTGATTATAAAATTTTTCTACCTAGAATTTCTTCTTGAAGATTTTCTTCTTGATGCTGGAATCTAAGGTTTTCTGCTCAGGCAGATAGAAGTATAATAAGCCGAAACTGATTTGGCTCAATGGATAGAGCATCGGCTTGGGGACTGAAGGGTCCCAGGTTCGATTCTGCTCAAGGGCATGTACCTTGGTTGCAGGCATATGCCCAGTAGGGGGTGTGCAAGAGGCAGCTGATCGATGACTCTCTCTCATCGATGTTTCTAACTATCTCTCTCCCTTCCTCTCTGTACAAAATCAATAAAATATATATATATTTAAAAGTATAATAGAATAAAACACATTCTGAATCTAATGTATCTTGGGCTCACAGAGAGAGAGAGAGAACACAAAGCATACCTCAGACCTCTCAATTCAAGGATAGTTTTTGCCATAAAAATAAAATTTTTTTTTTAATATTCCAAAAATCATAACATACATTTTATCATCAACACATAGCATTCTTCATATAAAACTTGGAGAACCAAACCAATATTCAGGAAAGTATCCTCAGAAGTAGCTAAAATATAAAGTATTAAATAACTTTGCACAGAAGGAAACTATATACTAGAACATAAAAGCCCTGGTCCCGCTACGGATGTAATTTCTCAACGTTAGAGCTTTACTTTTATTAAAAACTTCCAGATGCATAACATGTATCGTAGTACTAAGCCATACAGTCAGGCTCACTGCTTAAACTCCTAGGAAGTTGTCAGTGTGTCTGGAGGGTTTTGGAAGTAAATTTAGGGGATACAGTTTGCTTGGTTAAACCTCTGTTTTATAGCTTACAATGGCTTTGGCTGGGATATATGACCTTTCCAGTCTCCGGGACGTGGTCAGCCTTCCTATCTTTGCTACTTTACTGATAATTTTCTTCTCTCAAGAGGCAAAGTAACCAAAGTAGTTTTTTAAGAAGTCATTTTCCTCTTCCAGACTTCCTGGAAGTCCATAGATTGAGACATTGCATGAAGGAGAAAATAAATTGCCCAACAAAGCTCAATAACTTGTACAGATGCCGGGTCATTCCATTATCTGTCCAACAAGACAACTGTAGAAGGTGTTGCACTTGGCAAGACCTACTGTCAACAACTAGCTACTCGAACAGTAAATAGCATTGCCGATGACAGTGGACATGCCTCTCGATGGAAGGTAGAGATTATCTTTCAAATTTCTGTTTGCAGTACTTGTTACAGTATGATTGTACCCAGATTTACACTTTCTCTCTGAAATGTATACACTGGGGACTGAACTTTCAGCAATTTTCCGACAGTGTCCTGTGATTCTCTGGAGCCACCTCAGGGGTCATCTTGGGGGAAAGGGGTAGGCAGCAGAAAGAAAGAATATGTAGGGTTTTGGCCTCCGACCCCTCTGACCTCCAAGGTCAATCAGTGTGTAGCTAGCATTGCATGGATGTCATATGATGGATTTTCTCATAGGATTTAAAAAAAGGTCCGGCTTCTTTAAGAAAAGTTGGAAAATGCCTGAACTACTTGATCTCTAAGATGTATATTAATTTTCATATGTTTTGGCTCACAAAGTGCTCAGAGAAAATGTTAAAAAAAAAAAAAAAAAAAAAAAAGGCACGGGGATAAGCTCATTGGTGTGTGTAAAGAGGTAAACCACAATAAAAGTCCTCAACCAAGTCAAGTTGACAGATCCCCATTATGATCATTATGAACTTTTATAAAGAACCTTCTAGAGAACTGTACTAAACCCCAGAGATGCACAGATATAAACCAGAAACCAGGCCATGGAGCACATAAACGAGATTGGTAGACTGGACTCCCAATGCACTCCCTCAGGAAACAGAAGGCAATTAAGCCATGAGAACACTTAGCAGTCAGCATCAGGATCTGCCCACCAGAGTCACCTGATCTTTGACCCACTTAACTCACTTGACCCCAACCAGGTGGATAACCATCCTCAGAAAGGCAGTTGTTTCTGCAGCTTGTTTCCATTCAAACTTTGTCAGCTCTGACTTTGAGTTAATTCTTTCAGTAAGGAGGAGGAGGAGGAGGAGGAGGAGGAGGAGGAGGAGGGGGAAGAGGAGGAGGAGGAGGAGAATTTTGTAGCATTCAAAAGTTTGCTGGCAAAGCCCTAGAATTTGGCAGTCTTTTCTAGCACGACTTTCCAGTCAAAAGATTGGGTTTTGTATGTGCTTTGTGAACATGTTTTATCTTATGATCATATCATGTACATCTAAAAAATGCCGACTGGGGGGGGGGGGGGCAATGGTAACATATGTACACATATAATGCCTTAATAAAATAAGTAAATAAATAAATAAAAATAAAAATAAATAAAAATTCAAAATGCTGACTGGATTCTGGAGTCCCTGAGACACAAATTGGAGTTTCATAAATTCCTAAAAGGGTAATAAAAATATCTTACCTTTTATAACTGCTAGAATTGACCTAAGATATAGGAATATTGGGGGAAGAATTGTGTCAACTTTCCAGGCATATTTAATTCTAGTGTCTTAAGGATCAAAAATAAGAATACCATATTTTTCCCTGTAAATAGAATTGAAGGAGAGACTCCTTCAATATTTTTCTCTCCCACTGGCTGCTACCAGAGCAAAAGAAACTGCTGGAGGAAGAGCTGTAATGGAGAATTCCTCCTACTTTCAGACCATTGTCCAGGTTTACATTAAAAGAGGAACTCTAAAATGCCAGGCTTGCCAAGTATGATGGTAAAGATATTGGATTCCAAGAGATTAGGGGGTATGGGTGATTTTTCCTCCTACTTCTACTCTCCTGCGTGTGAACTCTTTGGTAAAGAAAGGAAAGATAGGCTCTGCCCTGTCAGGACCAGCTACTTCTAGTTAGACATGGTCTTACTCTCAATATTCCCATAATGCATAAACTAGAAGGGGCTACAATTCATATAATTTACTCGGTCACTTAGCCTAAATGTGAAAATTATAGTATTTAAATATGTGCTGACCACATTTCAAACATAAGAATAAAAACTTTGTGTACATAATCCAGAAGCCTGGAGCCCCAAAAATCTAAATTATTAATATCCGAAATAATAAGGCTATTCCTGGCAAACCAGACTAAGCAATCAGACTAAAGAACACAATGAGAAAAATAAAGAACACATTTCAACTATCATATTGTGTGGTAACTGAGGTTGAAATGGCGGCTCCAGATGAAATCACGTCAAAAGCATGACAGTGACTACAAGTGATTCTTGATTCTGAGAAATTATAAAACATAAGCACAAAATCTCAACTGGTAAGTTTAATTACATTTAGTTCATTAATTCTAGCAGTGGGACTACTTTTTTTCAAGTTCATTTCTGTGAACTAAATAACTAAACTTTTTGACTAATACAAATGTAAAAGTTACTACATTGTTTTAAATATCTTAAAGCTGGTAGATAGGACAGTCTAGTCTTCAAGTTTAGATGGAAGAAATTACTTGTTATCTCTACAAATCATTTCCATTGTAAAGGGAAGTCAAGAGACAGAAGTTAGCTAGGACTTTAATTGGTAAGGAGCTGGAAGAACAAAGTCCCACTATGCAGCTCAGTTCCTCCTCCTTGTGGTCACAAAGGGAAGTGCCTGTCATCTAATGGCATGTCTTCAGGGAATCCTATTATTTAAATGACTTACAGAATAGTCATTTGAAGGAATATATAGTGCCAATGAAAAGTGCTCAGTCTTAATTTGCAAGTGATTTCCACTTCTGCTTCCCACTCTTGTGCATTTCCTCCTTTTTAAAAGTCAATTTTTAAATATTTTTTATATTACACTATTGCTGAGTACATCCCAATGAAACAGTTAGCTGTGCAAGCCTAAGGATTCAGTATGTGGGTATGCCATCGTCATTTCTAACACAAATTGGAAATGAGAAAAAAAGGTATCACGGGGCATTAAACCACAGCTTGGAACTGCTCCCTGTTGGCAAACCAGGGAGGGTGAGGCAGCTTCCGTGTTTAGCCGTCCCACAGTGGCTACAGCCTGCAATCTAGGCTGACTCATACATGGTTTTCAATTCTCAGCTTCCAACAAACCACCAAGTAATGTTTATCAAGTGAAAGAATGGAATAAAAACACTTTTTCATAATAGGCTTTGGATGGTTTCCACACAAGATATCACAGGTTGATGTTATTTTGATGAGTGTCTAGTGCGGTTCCCCTGCAACAGGAAATGCCCCCCTGGACAGTAAAGCAGTCCTGATTCTGGCATGTTTTCCCCTTACACCCTCCACGTACCTAATCTTGTTGATAAAAGGATGCCCTCCTGCCGAAACCGGTTTGGCTCAGTAGATAGAGCGTCGGCCTGCGGACTGAAGGGTCCCAGGTTCGATTCAGGTCAAGGGCATGTTGCTTGGTTTTAGGCACATCCCCAGTAGGGGATGTGCAAGAGGCAGCTGATCGATGATTCTCTCTCATCAATGTTTCTAACTCTCTATCCCTCTCTTCCTTTCTGTAAAAAATCAATAAAATATATTTTTTTAAGAAGAATTAAAAAAAAAAAAAAGGATGCCCTCCTCCTCCATTCCTAGACATTCAAATACTGTTGTTGTTTTTTTCAAAGAACAACAGTTGATTTGGCCGTTCCAAGCCAATCAGAAGCACAATGGGCCTGAGAGGCTGCTTGTACCTATACTATTCTTCCAATGAGCTAGAAAGAATTAACCCCTATGCGAACTTATGCCCTCCTCTTAAATGAATTCCAGCTCATGGAAAAACAGAATTACTAAGGTAAGAAAGAGAAAAAGAACATCTGAAAAATTTACTTCCTTAATAATTTTTAGACAAGAGAAACAGAAGAGAAGCTAGGAAACAAGAACACTGCTTCAAGAGGCAATTTGCCCCTGGTCCTGTGGGTGACAGGGCATTTTGCCAGCTGTCACCACTGGACCAACTAAGTGTTACACCCAAACTGTTGTGCTTACCAGTATAAGGATGAAAATAACATGAATGCTTTGAGGCACTCTGATGTCTCACTGAACTGTCTGGGCTTACAAGAGGAGGGGATTGCCTACTATTCTCATTTAAATGACATTTTTTAATATTTTAATTTGCTTTCTTTCTGGAAACTAGTTCTGACTTCTTTATCTCACATGACTGAAAATCTACACATTACTATGCCCTGACTAGATACACTCTTCCCACTCAGTTTGCAGCTGGTTAGGGGGGGAAATGTACAGCATAATGAAAAACCATGTTAGTAGGAAATACAAATCTTATAGGAGTAATTTATGTTAGCAAGGTAACACGATGGAAAAGGGTGCACAATCTTAAAGCTACAGTTAACATTTATTTCCTCCCAAGTTGAGAGGATGCCACAAAACCAGCCACCAAATGTATCCCTTGCATTAATAAATCAGAGGGACTTTAATTGCCTACATCTATTTTTATTTTGTATATAATCATTTTCATAGGCTTGGAGGGTGGATAGGAACCTCAGAAGCTATGTGGTATATCTTTTTTATCTCTAGCTCAACTCTCCGAGCAGATGGCCAGCTGTGTTATGTTTCATCATTTTTAATGAATGTCGAAGGGCCAGGTCCTGTGCAGTACCCACTAAGCAGAAAGTTTTGACTCTTATTCAACCCAAATCTCACTGGTTTCAGAAGAAATGTAGAAGAATAAATTATCACTTTATCCTCCACTACCCTTTATAGGCTAAAGTCACTTTTTTTGTTTCAGTTGGGTATCAGTATAGATAAACCAAGTGTCTGTGCACCTTCATCTGACCATAAATTCTAGGAAAGCCAAAAGTCAGGAAAGGGTATGCCAATCATCTTTTTATTCATTGCTGCAGCTTTATCTCTAATCAGAAGCCAGATTTCTCATGTTATGATTTTCTCCTACTGTGTGAATTTCTCGGTTTTTCCCAAGAGAAAAAAAAAATTTTTTTAAATCCTTAGTATTTACAACATGGGAGAAATTTTGGTCACATACTCCAAAGCACACTGTTCTTTTTCTTGGTTGCACCTGTTGCACCTGCAAATTCATGTCAATTTTAAATAAATGTCTGTCATCCTCATTGAAATGTAAGCTCCCTGAGGGCTTGGAATCCCAAGTCTGCCCATTCCGCAGCATATTCCAAATCTTTGGCATGATATTTGGCACACAGGAGGCTCTTTATGCTTGGAGAATTGACAAATGCCTTTCAAAACCATTCCAGTCCAACACTCTGATTGAGAGGATATAAAAACTGAGTCTGTAAAAGCCATTCTCAAAGATACTTGCTCCAGATTGCATAACATGTTAACGACAAAGCCAGGATTAGAATTCTGTCTTCTTGATTGCCCATTCACATTCTCAGTGCGTTACACCACAAAGGCTCTTCTCCCTAATACCCTGGGCAGGCAATACTACTGGTGAGTAAGACACAGAAACCTTGGTGATCTAAACATCATTTGGTTGGCTGCCTGTGTTCCTTATCACAGAAACCCTCCCATACATATGCCTGGTTTCTACATACCTCATGTAGGACTGCAAGAACAGAAACCCAAAATGGAATTCTACAGCCAGAGCAAAAAACCAATTTATTCTCAAATATGAGGGTCAAGTTTTACAAAGGCCAAGCCACAGATACCAGCTAAATTTCCATGGTTCAGCTACTGCTGGATCAAATATTCTGCTAAACAGAGCTCCAATGTAGATGGTTTCTTAAATTTTATTCTGGGGTTTCTTTAATGCAAATATTTTTAAAATAGAGCTTCTGAGTACATGTAAAAAGTAAATGGGGTCTTATATGCATGTATGCATTGCCTATGGACACAGATAATAGGGTAGCGAGGGCCTAGGGTAGGGTGGGAACTGAGTGGAGGAGAGCTATGGGGGGGTGGGGAGGGGAGGAACATCTGTAACAATCTCAACAATAAAAATTAAATATATATATATATATATATATATATATATATATATAAAAGAAAAATAAATTGGAATTTTCAGAAGTGACAAAGGTGATCTAAAATTGGATTGTGGTGATTGTTATGATTACATAACTCCATAAAATTATTTTTTAAATATTTAAATTATTCATTTAAAATGGGTAATTATTATAAATTATACTTTAATAATACCATAACTGGAAAATATTTTAATATTTTTAAAGTATTAAAGTGTGGAAATGAGTAAGAAAGTTAAACATGTTTTTGTAAACATCTAGTATCAAATCTGTAAAAGACATTTTTTAAAATATTCCCATACTTTTTAAGGCCAGGTTTTATCTACTTCAATACTGGTTTGCCTACAAGGCCAAAAGTTTTTCCTGTAATTTTGGGGGGGAAAATAGTTTAGTAGACTAATATAAATACCTTGGTGTAGCACTAAGACACTTAGTTGTTTGACTGATTACCTGCATGAATAACCTATAGGTGTATTTGTTTAATTAAGCATAATGTTCCAGTCCAAAACCTTTCAGCAAGTTACATATCTGCGGACCTTGGTTTTTCCCACCTCTATCATGTGTCCCTATGGACCAAATGAAAGTTAAATAGCATGTAACACAGTAAAAAGAATAGTGATTGCTGTTATGTATTAACAGCCAAACTCCAATATGCCAGACTGTTTAAATTATTATTGAACAAGGAAGAAGGTACTATTATTAGGTACTTTTTTGCAGATGAGGACACTGGAATATAAAGTTCATTAGTTTGACCAAAGTCACACGTTATTTAATAGCAGACCAGACCTATGATTTTAACCCAGAACTACTTGGCTCTAAAGCCTATACTCATTCTCTATCCCTCACTCGACTTTGAGCTTTTGATTCTACCAGATGTGGTCATGAATCCTGACATTGCCTTTACTATGCTAAGTGAGTCACCTTCTGAGTCCAGTTTCCTAATCTGTAAAATGAAATCACCAATATTTAACTCTCAGGTTGTTGTGAAGATTAAATGAGAGTGATTCCCCTATAATTAGAAATTACTCGATAATATTTTATCTCATCCCTCTCCCATACATGCTCCTTCCTGTGCTTAAAAATATCTATTGTAAAAACATCTATAAATTCTATGATTTCCTTGTAGCCTACCTGGACAAACCTCACTGGGACTGAGCCCTATCAAAAGCAATTAAAGTGGACACAAACAACACAGCATTAAGCCTTTGCTATCAGTCCTTGGCTCTATGACGGAGACTGTCAACAAGAGTGTCAACTTCAAGGGGTGGGCATCTGTCCACAGGAACTGAGCGAGCTGAGGTCACAGACAAGTCTCACTCTGCCCTACGAACAGATGTCTGGGTGACAACTCTTAGTCACTGCAAACCAGGGTTAGAGCCAAACCAGGTGGGAAGTGCTGTATCTCCTTTCTTTTCCTCTTGGCCAGCCCATTCATTCCCTAAAACAATAATCATTGACCGTACCTTAAAATCACAAGTTTTACCCCCAGAATACTACTTTCAACATAAGGTCTCTATTTTGATGATATCTAATTATTCCACAAGCTTAAAGAGTTTCTATAGTAATGATTTGTTGGCAAGAAATCTGTTTTGATTCTGTGTATTGAAATGTCCACCTTCAAGTATTTACCTCTCAAACAACCTGGTGAAAACTGATGTAATGTGGAGCTCTAGTGGTGGCAAGAAAGTAGAGCAGCCAATACTGAGGGCCAACAAAACAGCCAAGGAAATCACCATTTATTATTTATTTGTTATTATGGCAAAATCACTGTTTGTTATTCAATTAATATGTTAAGAATAAAAATGGTTCAAAATGATAATCCGAGATAATGCAAGGTAAACTCGAAATATAGTGTATTTCTTCTAGATTACATACTAGACCTCAACAGCTAGTTTATACCAAACATCATAAAGCAGTTAAATTCACAATGGAACTCAGTGCTGTAGTTGTCACTGCTCTACTTTTCACCCAGTTCACTAAGAATCCTATTAATTAAACACTGGCTGTTTGTCACTCAGCTAACAAGAATACTGAATAGAAAGAAAAAAAATGTTGGGCTCTAAGTGTATGACCAGTGAAGTCCTATACCAACTGTTTTGAGAATTTAAATAATCCCTCCAAGCTGATGAGGTTTTGTGAGTTAATTCCTGCTCCACTAAAGTGCTTTCCTTGAATTTCTGACTTCTGAGGTCTTTTCCAATTTAAAACAAGCAAGAATGAAACTTACAATGTCAAAACAAGCATTAACGTTTCCCTGTTACCTAATGTATATGTCTTCTCAATTGAAAGGGCTTCATTTACCAAAACTACAGCTCCATTATGGTCAACAAAGTAGCAGAACATAAATAATAAAACTTGTATGCTATACAACTGGGAGTTGACATTTAAAATTTCTAAATATGGTTCCTGAATTAGCTGTGTTATGGTGAGGAAAAACAAGTTATCATGAGGGAAAGTAAACTCAGAATATGAAAAAATATAGGAAGTAAGCTTTCCATATATAAGTATCTAAGCATCATATACCTGGACATTACAGAAAATGTAAGAGACTCACTTTTCCATAAGTGGTGGTAAAAGAAAGTAAATGTCCACAAATGCATTAACATTTTTCTGAAATAAATATCTCGACTGATGGCAGTTTTCCATGACTTTCATCAGTTGAATCCACTAGGTGTTTTCCAATAGACATATTCCAAGGGCTTCTAAATTGTTAGGTCTACAGATAACTGACTCCCTAACCTCAGAGGTCTACTGAGGAAGATTTAATGATTACCTAGAGGTTTCATTCATCAATATTTTTTTTCTATCTTTCTACTAATATGCTGTCATTAATATAATCCTCTAAAGCTGCAGAGAAAAAACTGGTAAAAAATATACGAGCCTTTTCTGATATTTCATTGAGAATGCAGTAGTTTGCAATAGGAAGCTCGAGATAAAGAACAAATTTCCTTTTGCTAAAGAATGCAGAACCCTTTTTGATAGAAAAAATAAAATAAAAGCAGGAGAGGAAGTTATGGTCATTTACTAACATACTCGTGTTAAAAGGAGCAAATGGAAACCTGTGCTAATCCAACATTCGCCACCAGGAAATTCAGAATCTAGCATGTTCTGCAGTCATTTTCACAGTAGGTATTAAAAGTGAATAAAATTGAACAATATTTTTCAATCTGTGGATCTAAGAATTTCACATTTGAACATCATCTGCCATATTTTCCATGGTGATTATCTCTCTCTCTTTTGTTCTCCCATAACAGACCTTGGTATGCTGCTTAAAATAATATTTGGGGCTTTGTTTTCCCATGCTTTTGACTGAGACATGTTGATCTTATTAACGTGAGTTGGGTCTGCATTCTTTCTTTACTATTATTACAGGTAGACTTGACAGACACAGGACTCTTGTTTTAAAATGCTCTGCCATGGAGCCAACCTTGTTAAATAAGTTCCATTTTACCTGCTGGGCAGTTGCATTCTGAAGGTGCTTCTCTTGCGATTCTTATTTTGGCCATGTGTTCATAGGATTTCTGCAGGGGGTGGAAAGAAGAGGGATGGAGAGTCATCAGTAGCGCTGTAGAGAAATGGGTTCTTTAGGGAGTCTCGGTCTATATGCTTGATTCACCAGCATCTGATAGCCTGTATAACTAAAGTTTACATATGTACTTGGACTTCAGTCAAAAGGGAACAGTACTACCCAAGCCCTATAAGAAAGAAAATGATTATTGACATGACATCAAGACTGCTGAAAGAAATAATAAATCAATAATTTTTTTAAAAGACTGCTGGACTTGTATAACATCTTTCTCCATTGTTCAACCACCACCACCCACTCCCTCAGCTCATACATATGCAGCCAATGCAAAAACCTGGCATTAACATGTTGCAGTTCTAGGTAAGTTACGTGTTTTAAAACAGCCAATACTTTATGCATGAAGGTCAACTGCTTAGCATGTAGCGCTGCAACTACTGCCAAACAGCCTTGCTGTTGGAAGAACAAGTTCCAGAAAACCTCCTAACTCCAGTCTAATGCTGCCCTGATTTGGGTGCATAGATTACTTTAAAGTCTCAAGTCCAATGGCTCTGCATTCATAAACACCCCTTGGCACTGTATCTTTTACCCGAAAAAAAGATTAAGCTACTATTGTTTTCTTTTTAAACATTTAATGTGAGACCATTCAATGTAGGAAATAACTGGTTCTAAATCACATTCAGGGTTATTTTACTTTCAATAGTGATTACCATTTGTATATGAATAGCACCTATGGTCCTAACCCTCCTGAAGAACATAACAGATGTTATTCTGCAAGGAATAGTCTCCACAAATTTGGGAAAGATTCCTAGGAGACTTTGGAAAACTACAAGAAGCTAAAATGCCACCCTGCCATTCTGCTCACCCTTCCCGCTTTTAGAGCCCCATATAGATTTAACATGCAAATATTCAGAAGAGTGAGGGAAGATGAGACACATGGAGAGGGTGGTGTCGAAGGATGTGCATATGATACAGTACAAACATATGCCACCACGGATGGACACCTAGCATATGTGCACACAGCCACACCACGTATGCGGGCAGTCAGGGTAGGCAGGGCGTATACACGGAATCACGCCTGTGCAAGATGTGTTGCACGTGCAAAAATACCCCAGCTTTTCACACCTGAGCCAGAAGTCGCTCCACTTTCTCCTGCACCACTGCTTTGAGCTGATCCAGGCAATCGGGAAGCGGGCGGATGGAAGGGTCCCCTTTGGAGGATTCGAGAGCGGCGATCCTCGCCTGGAGGTCGTTGGTTTTCACCCCCAGGTACAGACAGGACGCCACGGCCACCGCTGACAGGAGGGCTGCCAGGGCCGCGCTCGGGGGCACGGTCCGGGCACACCGCTGCCGCCGGGCGAGGCTCGGGTCCTCGGAGCCCGGCTCCCCGGGCCCTCCTTTTCCTGCAGGCTTCTTCGGCAGCATCGTGGCGGGGTCCGCTGCCTCCCACCCTCGACCACTTCCAACAACCGTAAAAGGAAAGGGGGAAAAAAGAAAAAAGGACGATTCCTCCAAAGTTCCGTCCGGCGGGCTGCACAGAACTAGTTGGCGGAGTGGGAGAGAGGCGCGCGGAGATGGACCCCTCCCCGCACTCCTCGGTCCTGGACCGTCCCTCCGCCTTCTTCTCCTCCTCTCTTAACTGGGGGTGAAGGGCACCCTCAGTCTACGGACCGGTGGCCACAAGGCAAAGACCAGAAAGAAGCCCACCTCGTAAAGTCCTGCTGACCACCCCGCGCCCCTGAGGACGGACCCCGCAAAGGTCCCCGCGCGCGGCGCACCGGGGTCCGGGGACCGTGGGAGACGGCCGCGGGGGCCGCCGCTCCCCTCGCCCCGCCGCGCAGACCTGTTGCGTCTCGGTGGGTCCGCCTTATGGCTACCCAGTCGGGCGTTTCTCCGCTAACGGGTCCCACCTGGACGCGGTGCCAGGCAAAAAAAAAAAAAAAAAAAATGGGCTGAGAGCGGCGGCGGCGGGAGCGCAGCGCTCCACGGGTACCGCGGGGCAGAGGGGAGAGAGGAAAGGGAACGGAATAAACCCAGGAGCAAAAGCGAGTGGCGAGGCCCCAGTCGCGGCTGCCCCCAGGATCTCCGCAGCCCCGCGCGAGCAAGCCTTTAAATACCCTTCGGGATGCTCGTGTGTGTGAGTGTGAGTGTGAGTGCGCGCGCGCCCGGCGCCGACGGCCCGCCCCCGCGCCCGCCCCCGCGCCCGCCCCCGCGCCCGCCTCCGCGCCCGCCTCCTCCCCGCTCAGCCTCCCGCCGCCGCCGCCCGGCCGCCTCCACCCGGCGAGGCCGCCGCCTTATCCTAACGCATTCACCTCCGTCCCGCCCGCGCGCTCCCCGGAGCCCCCAGGGGGCGGGGGAGCCGGACCGGAGGTCATTTGCATAAGATATGCAAATTTTGGAGCGGCTGCAGTGATTGGAGGGGAGCTGGACGACCCCTCCCCCTCCGCGGAGTAACTTCAGCGTCCCGAGGGCCGCGCCCCCGCCCGGGCGCGCCGGAGAGGGGTCTGCTGTGGGCCCTGCGGAGCGGGGAGCGGGGCTCAGCCTGCCCCTGCCCAGCGGCGCTCCCTCTGGACCGCAGTCACATCTGGAGAAGCGGCCTCCAGGCGGGCAGAAGCGGAGCAGAAAGCTCTCGCTCTCCGTTATCTTCCCTCAAAAGCACTGGCAGAAGCTCTTGGCATCTCGCTCTGGGCAGCCTTTCTCCCTCCTCTCCTCCGTTTCCCACCTATGCCCAGACGCAAAGTGTCTGGCTGGCGCCCGATGTACACACTTCCCCACTTCCCTTCTCTTCCCACGGCCGGCCGGGGCTGCAGATTTCCACCTAGGGAAGTTTTTCTTGTTTTGTTTTTTTCTCCCCTCCCCCAGTTTCCTCCTGTCTTGACGGAGCCGGAGTCGCCTCCCCGCTCTGTGTTCCTAGTCTGTACTAGGGTGCTAATGCGTTTTCCTGATTCCCGTGTTTTGTGGGATTGAAACAGGCAGCGTGGAGGTGCACATTTCTCAGGATTTAGGAAAGACTGGAGAATGAGGTCAATTTTTCCTCTTACCTGACTCTCCTGCTGCTCCCCCTCTGGATCAAATTACAAGTTCTCTAATGGGATTTTTGAAAGTAGGTAACAAGTAGCATTCTGTATCTAATTAACTGGGGGGTAGGAGGGATAAGGCCCACCTCTTAGTCCAACAAGTTTCTGCTTATCTCCTGCTCCCCACAAGAAATACCAAAAATTTCTCCTATCCTTAGTCAAGCTATGTAAATAATCAACAAAATACTGCACTGAGCTGACCTTATACATAAACATATATTGCTCGGTTCTACCCTGTTTCCCCGAAAATAAGACAGTGTCTTATATTAATTTTTGCTCCCAAAGATGCGCTAGGTCTTATTTTCAGGGGATGTCTTATTTTTCCATGAAGAAGAATACGGTACACATTTATTGTTAAATGAAAATAAAGGAAATTTATTGCCTGTATACGGTACGGTAGTACGGTAGTTGTCAACACAAACCAGACAAACTTTGAATCCTACAGTATCAAGAATTTACTCATTTATTCAATGACAATCATGTCATCATCTTCTGGAACATCATCATAACAATCCAATTCCTGAATTTCCTGGTGAATTTCTTGAGACTCCATTTCTTTCAGAATCAGTGGACCAAATCTCTCATGTTTAGCCTAGGGGGGGGCCTTATTTTCGGGGGATGCTTATATTTCACTCAGAAGAAAACCTGTAAGTAGGTCTTATTTTCGGAGGATGTCTTATTTTCGGAGAAACATGGACAGTATGGAACAGGGCAAAGATGTTTCAATAACAGCTGTTGATGGAAGATGCAGAAATAAAAAAAGATTAGGGGATGAAACAGACACAACATTGGAGGACAACTCAGTGAATCTTGCTATAAAATCAAAAGCATCATTCCTTACACTTGTTTTACACCATAGTTCTCAAGGGTGGTCCCAAGACCAGCGTTATCAGCATCATTTGAGAAAGTATGGAAAATTCAGATTCTGAGGCCCCACCCCACATCTACTGAACCTAAAACTACTGCTATTATGAAATTGGAATCACAGTAATCTGCGTCTTTGAACGTCTTCTTAATGATTTTGACGCGCATTGGTGTACCACTGGTGTAACAATTTTCAAATACATTTTTTCACTTGGACCTCATAACCCTGTGATGCAAGTAAGGAATCACTGGCCCCGTTTTATAGATGAGAAAACAATTTTCAAGTCACATTGAGTTGTGAGTTAAACATGTTTTCAAACATCGCACCCAAGGAATGGGTACAAATTCTTTAATATGTCAACGCTTTCTGGTTTACCAATTACCTCTCCAACCATTCCTTAGCCTCCTCTGCAGGCTTTTTTTCTGCCTGTCCTCTAAAGGTTGGTGCCCCTCAGCTCTCTATCTTATGCCATCGTCTCTTTTAACTCTGTATGCTAAACTATCTTCAGTTGTGCTCTCATTTACCATCCATAATACAAGCCCAAATTTCTCCTGAGCCCAATATCTACATAGGCAGTTTGCCTGTCTAGCTCTTCTATTTTGACATCCCATAAGCAATGCCAATGGAGCCTGCATCTTACCTCCAGACTCTGCTCTTCTGCTTCCCACCACTCTGTACCAAGCCAAAACACCCAGTAATAACCCTAGGCTTCTCCCAAAAAATCTCCCAGATTTTTCAATGTCTTATTGTTCCTAGGGTGGAATTGTATATCTTTCAAGTTTACCACCTGATGTCTGTCATCCTTCCTTCCTCGTTGTTCATCTTTCCCCTCACACTCTCCATACCACTTTCTCTAATCAAAGTGCGGAGAGAAAAAGAATGAAGAACTTACAGGGCAAGACAATTCCCTTTTAAAATATCCAGAGAGCCCTAGCCAGTTTGGCTCAGTGGATAGAATGCCTGCCTGCCACTGAAGGGTCCTGGGCTTGATTCCAGTCAAGGGCACATGCCCAATTTCAGGCTCCATCCCCAGTAGGGGGAGTGCAGGAGGCAGCCAATTATAGAGATGTTTCTATCTCTCTCTTCCTCTCTGAAATCAATAAAAATATATTTTAAAATTAAAAAATATCCATAAAAAGGCCTTTTTCTGTGCTGACTGAAAGTCACACATTAAATTTGATAATGCGGTGTTTTTATATTATGCTTGATTGGAGTTGGCCATGAGCAAGTACATTAACAACTCTTCCTAGCTCTCAGAACTGTGAGAGCTTAGTGGAGTGATAGAGTTGGAATTCTGTGGATTCAAGATCTTTATCCAGAGGATTAACTCTGATTTGTATGTTTGTTTGGCACAATACCCAGAGATTTCAAAAACCAGTAGGTTCTCTGCATCAAGTACAGAGAATGCGTGGATCAAGAAGGCTCAGGGGATTAGAACCCATGTTGTTCTGTAGACTCATCAAATCAAAGTTGTTATTCATTCAAAAATATATGGAGAAGGATTCAAAAAGTAAAAATAGCACTGAACATGGTACAGTCCAGCTGACTTCAATTTACCTAAGACTGATATCAATAGTGGTAAAGGCAAACAATTGGTTGTAGAATAGTATACGATTGGAAGAATAATGGAACCCCCAAAGATGCCCACATTCTAATCCCCAAAACCTATAAATGTGTTACCTTGGTTGACAAAATGGATTTGCACCTGGGATTAAGTGAAGGATTTTGAGATGGGGAGATTTTCTTAAATTGTGTAGGTGGGCCCAATGTTACCACAGGGTCCTTACAAGTGTCTCAGGATCTCAGAGAGATGTGATGAAGAAGCAGAGGTCAGAATGATGTGAATACTGGCTTTGAAGATGGAAGCCAAAGAATATGGGCAGCCTCAAGAAACAAATTCTCTCGTAGAGCCTCCAGGAGGAATGCAGCCTTACCAACCCTTTGATTTTAGGATTTCTGACCATCAGAACTATAATTAATAAGTTTGTGTCTGATCTCACACATCTAGAGGAAATGATGAACAACATAGACTGATGAACAAAAGCAGACTCAGAGAAAGAGAAGCACAGAACAGACTTTCAAACCTCAGAGGGAAAGTAGGGGAGGGTGGGGATAAAGGGGAAGAGATCAACCAAAGGACTCGTGTGCATGCATATGGGCCTGGCCAGTGGCCATGGACAATGAGGTGGGGGTGGAGGGGGGGTGAGAGCTTATGTAGGGAGGGGTTTGGGACGGGATTGGGGGGATGAGGACAATTATGTGATACCATAATCAATAAAAAAAATGGAAAAAAATAAAAATTAAAAATAAATAAATGTTTGTGTCATTTAAGTCACTGGGTTTTTGGTTATATATTACAACAGCAAAGGAAACTAATAAAATCAGAGTCACAAGAAATCAGTTTTCATCTGCGACAGCATCGTAAGCTGCATTGTAACGGCCACAAGGCCCTATAACTGCAGCAGGCCCTGTCCTATCAATCCCTGGCTTTCAAATGTTTACGCATTCCTATTTTACTGGCATGCCCATTGGGGAAGAATTGGAGAGATATGCCTTCTCCCATGTCATGTAAAATTAGGATGCCCTCTACAGAGACACATTAAACTGATTAAAATATATTCTATTTCTTTGACGTCTCCCATTGGTGCAACTCAAAAACAATAAACTAGTCAAGCTGTACAGCCACTCTCATCTTTCCTCCCAACCAGTGCTAGCCCAGCTGGGATCCTGAGCCTGGATTCAGCACTACTGCTAGCACTGCTGTTACCAATCTCAAGGGCCCAAAAAAAGGGAAATAATGAAAGATTTGTGACAGAGAGACGTGGCAAGAAGTTAAACTGAGAAAGAAGGTGCCTGAGAGAAAAACAAGATAAAGCAAAAAATGAAGATAGGAGAAAAAAAAACTTTTTAAGTAGGTGGAAGTGTTGACCTGGCCAGTGTGGCTCAGCTGGGTGTCGTCCAGTGCACTGAAAGGTTGTCAGTTTGATTCCTACATACCTGGGTTTTGGGCTCAGTACCCAGTAGGGGGCATGCAGGAGGCAGAGGCAGCCAATTGATATTCCCCCTTCCTCTCTCTAAAAATAATTTTTTTTAATTTCTAAGTAGGTAGAAATGTTAATATTTTTAAGGCACAATTCACTCCTATATGTCTCTCTCTAAGAGGATGATTGATAGAAGATATATAGCATAGAGGTAAACTAACACATATTTAACTTATTAGTGTCATATGTGTATTTAGAAATATTCTCTGGCCAAAATAAGTAACTGGAATAATCGTATTATCCTGTTTTTAGATATTAATTACATGACTGAAAAGTATTTCAGTTTGGTTAGAAAATATCTTTTAGTACTATCAATTTTTGAGGCTAGTTCCCTAAGAACACAATTGTAACCAATATTCACCAACAAATGTGTCAAATAAAAACAAGTGTCTGAGGGGCTTTGTAGCTATCTTTGTATACCCACAACCAGCTGCTGTGTCCACTAAGTACTTTAATTAAGAAAATAGTAGAATAAATTGTGTGCTGTCTTGGGCATGCTAATTCATAAACTTCAGATGAAAATGTGTTCTCAGAGAAACACCTTTTAAGAAGACAAAGTTTCCCAAATAGAATGAAATAGGCAGTGAAATGAACTTTAAAGATGCAGTTCTCCCACAGCCAGACCAATTTCAATATATCACAAACAAATTAAAAATATCTTTAGGAGCAGAAGAGAAGGATTTGGCTCTTAGTGACAGACTGAATAATTCTCTTTCAGACAGATCAAGGACCTGGTCCCATTTAAGCAGCCTGGTGAAGCAAGAGGCTTGCAATTCTATGAATCCAATAACCTGGATAATACAAGCCCTCCAACTCCCATTCCTCTCTGCAGAGTCGGTTTTACGTTTGTTTGTTGTTTTATTTTATTTGGAGGGAGAAGTTGAATTGTTCTCAAATCTTAAATAACAAGATCATAACCCCACTTAGATTTCCCCAAAAACGTGCCAATTATATTGCTAATTCTCACAAGCAGCCACTTTTCATTGAACTTATCAAATCAACCTTTTGTTGTAATGCTATGTAGACAGAGCAGGTTGCAGCTTTGATTCAGATCATGGTTACAAGTACAGACTCCTGGGCCAGACTGCCAATATTAATAATTCAGCTCTGCCATCTAACAGCTGTGTGACTTTGTGTAACTTAGATAACTTTTCTGCACCTCGGTTTTTTTTTCATCTATAAAACAAAGATAATAATACTTTCCCACAAAGTCTTTTATGGTAAATACATGGAATGAGATGTGTGAAGTGTTATAATGCCTGGTAGATATTAAGTGCAATATAAATTTTTGCTCTTACCGATGCTATTATTACTATCACTTTACAAGGGTCCCTCTGCTGATCCACAGACACTGAAGGTCAATACAATGTGCATTCTTACATGGTGGGGCACCTGTATGTCCTAATCATGATTGCAGTCCTATCTCTATTTCTAAGAAGAGAATAGTGTCAGGGCCACCTTCCAGCTAGTAGGTGATGTGAGGATTTCCCTGCCCCAAGCAAACATTGATGGGGTTTATGTCATTTTAGATTATTTTTTCTTGTTTTAGAATTTCATATAGATAGAATTCTATGGCATTATTTTTATGTATCTGGCTTTCTTTGCTCAAAGATAATATTTTTGAGATTCACCCATATTGTTGTATAAACACTATTTTGTTTATTTTTATTGCAGAGTAATAGTCCATTGTATACCAATTTCTCTATGTATTCACTTATTGGTGGACACTTGAATTGTTTTCAGGCTTTGTTTTTGTTTTTTTGTGGTTTGTTTGTTTGTTTGTTTGTTTTTGTTTTTGCTATATGAATAAAGCTTCCGTGAATGTTTATATACAAGTTTTTGTTTTGTATGTTTTAAAAAACATGAAAAAAATTTTTCATTTTAGAGATGTCTAACATACTCTTTATGAAGAAAAACAAAGAAGACTTGGATCTATCAGACACCAAAATATATTAGGAAGGTGTAGTAATCAACACAGTTTAGGATTGCTTCAGGAACAGAAATTACACCAAAGCATTGAATAAAGAGACTAGAAACAAACCCACACATAAGCATTCAAGTGGGAAAGAAATGACACTGAAGATCCATGAGGAAAAGATGACCTTTCGATAGATCATGCTGGGAAAATTATGTATCCACACAGAAAAAAAGAAAATTGAAACCTTTCTTTATAGAATAAACAAAAATTTAAAAAGATAAAAAGTAATATTATAAAGCATTGAGAAGATAATATCAGAGAATATCTTCAAAACCTAAAAAGGCAGGGCTTTTAAAATAAGACATATAAAGCACTAGCCATAGAGGAAATAATTTAGTAAGAGGAATATATTAAATTAAGAACTTTCATTTATGAAAAAAAGAACAAACATCTTAAAATGAGTGAAAAGATAAGCCACAGAATGGGAAAAGATAACTGAAATCTATAGGACTGAAAAAGGCTTGATATTTAGAATATATAAAATTCACAACCCAATTGAAAAGTGAACAGATGCTTGAATAAGCCTTTTGACAAAAGGAAAACTAAAGGTAGCCAAAAAAAACATTTTAAAATGGAGTTCAACCCATTAATAAATAAAATGTACATTACAGAATTACTCACCTACAAGAGCAGCAAAATGGAAGAGAGGGACAATAGCAAATGTATTAAATATGGAGTAACTGGAACTCACACACGGCTGGTTGGAATGTAAATTTGCACAAGCACTTTGGAGAACTGTTTGGCACTATCTGGAAAACTGAACACATGCAAACCCTTTGTGGAAGGAGTTTGAAGAGAATAACAGTGAAAGTCTGAGAGCCTAGAAAGCTCTGTTAGATGCCAAATGGCCTTATAGGAGACTTCAGATGAGGTCTTAAAGGAAAGTGAGGAAAACGTCTCTGGAAACTATAAGAAAATAGGTTCTTACTGTGTAGGGGCAGACACTGGAAAGTAGAAAAATGTATTTAATGAACTGTGTGACTTAGCCAAGAAGATTCTATTCAAAGCCCTGATGGTGCCAACAGGTTCTTTCTTATTGTGCAGTAAAGTGTAAAAGGAGATAGATGAGTTAAAGGAATGACATAAACAAAAAGGAGCCAGGAATCATTGAGATTGAAAATTCCCATCCTTTCCAGATGACAATTGATGCTAATATTAAGAAATAGCTTTGGGCCCTAGCCGGCTTGGCTCAATGGATAGAGCATTGGCCTGCAGACTGAAATGTCCAGGGTTTGATTCCAGTCAAGGGCATATGCCTGGGTTGCGGGCTCAATCCCCAGTGGGGGGCGTGTAGGAGGCAGCTGATCAATGATTCTCTCATCATTGATGTTTCTCTCTCTCTCCTTTTCTCTCTGAAATCAATAAAAATATTTTTTTTAAAGAAATATTTTTGGGACTAGATCCAATCCAGAGATTCTCAGAAAAAGAGGGGAGAAAAGCTAAGGTTATGACTATAAAATCTTTTTAAGATCTCTGAAGGGATACTCCACACAACTGCTTAATCAAACAATAGAGCATATAAGAAGCTCAAGGATGCTGTCCCTCAGTAGTCTCAGCAGAAACACAAAATAAAGTGTGGCTTATCTCAGTAGAGTGAACCCCAGTAATATTTATAAGAGTTTCAAAGGGGTTTCTGGACCCCAGTTTCCATGGAGGCATGAGAGGGTTCACCATACCAACAAACAATTCTGACACCAGCAGGGTATCCAAGAATTCAACTCAACTCCAACTGTGCTTCTGACCAACTAGCTATAGATTAAAAGTTCCGCCGAAACCGGTTTGGCTAGTGGGTAGAGCGTTGGTCTGCGGACTGAAAGGTCCCGGGTTCGATTCGGTCAAGGGCATATACATTGGTTGTGGACACATCCCCAATGAGGGGTGTGCAGGAGGCGGCTGGTCGATGTGTCTTTCTCATCGATGTTTCTGGCTCTCTATCCCTCTCCCTTCCTCTCTGTAAAAAATCAATAAAATATATATTTTTTTAAAAAGTTCCAATAACCCCCTCCCAGTCAGGAGGCTTAAGGGATACAGGAGGATTCATTGTATTGACATGCTTGGCAACTTGGTGCTGGTTATTGACAGTTCCTCTGCACATGGGTTTCTTCTTAGGCTGTTTGAATCTCTTCATGACATGATTTATTTTCCTCAGAGAGCAATTCAAAAGGGAGAAAAAATATACCCATTCTCTCCCAAACCTCCAAGTTCTCATTGTCTAACAGCATCAGCTTTATTTTTAATATATTGATATTTTATTGATTTTACACAGAGAGGAATTGAGAGGGATAGAGAGTTAGAAACATCGATGAGAGAGATACATCAACCAGCTGCCTTTTGCACACCCCCCACTGGGGATGTGCCCGCAACCAAGGTACATGCCCTTGACCGGAATCGAACCCTGGACCTTTCAGTCCGCAGGCTGACGCTCTATCCACTGAGCCAACCCGGTTTCAGCTAACAGCATCAGCTTTAAATCAAGAATCTCATCATCTAAACCAGATCCAGATGTGAACGAGGCCGTTCAGGAGTGGTTCCTTGATTAGAACCTCAAGTTCTTCTCTTCAAGAATGGTTACTGCAGGAGGCAGCTGATCAGTGTTTCTCATCGATGTTTCTGACTCTCTGTTCTTCTCTCTTTAAAAAATCAATAAAACAGCCGAAGCCGGTTTGGCTCAGTGGTAGAGCGTCGGTCTGCGGACTGAAAGGTCCCGGGTTCGATTCCAGTCAAGGGCATGTACATTGGTTGCGGGCACATCCCTGGTAGGGGTTATGCAAGAGGCAGCTGGTTGATGTTTCTCTCTCATTGACGTTTCTAGCTCTCTCTATCTCTCCCTTCCTCTCTGTAAAAGTTCAATAAAATATTTTTTAAATCAATAAAATATATTTTAAAAAAATGGTTACTGTCTAAATAGTTACTGTGAACTAAAGAGACAAGTTAGCTGCCCCACATCTACCAATATACAATAGTGGGACAGGCATCGGATAACTACTATGATCACTCCTATTTCATTAAAAGTGGAGGAAAGTATCATCAGAAGTCACTAGTGTATAGAGCTTCTGAAATTTAATTAGGCAACATTTGGAAGATCTTTGATTAGAAGTAAGAATGATTTCTACCTGGGAATAATTCTCCATGACTCTTGGCTCTGTTTTCTGGCCTTTGGTTTCGTGCTCTTAGTCATTTTTTCTTTTCCACGAAAGGTATCTCCATTGCCAAAACCAGTTGTGTGGTTTTGGCAATGGAGATACACATATATATTATTGATCTTTTACAGAGAGGAAGGAAGAGGGAGATATAGTCAGAAACATCGATGAAAGAGAAACATCAATCAGCTGCCTTCTGCACACCCCCCACCTTGTGCCCACAATCAAGATACATGCCCTTGACCGGAATTGAACTTGGGACCCTTGAGTCCGCAGGCCGACACTCTATCCACAGAGCCAAACTGGTCAAGGCCACTTCTTCTTTATACATTCATCAGTTGATGAACACTTAAGTTGCTTCCATATCTTGACTATTGTAAATATTATAATTCTGCAATGAACATGTAGGTGCATAGATTCTTTCACATTAGTGTTTTTGGTTTCTTTGGATATATACCCAGAATGGAATCATTAGGTCATCATGCAATTCCATTTTTAATTTTTTTAGGACCATTCATACTGTTTTCCATAGTGGTTGCACGAATCTTCATTCCAACCAACAGTGAATTATGGTTCCCTTTCCTCAACATTCTTGCCAACACTTGTTGGTTGATTTATTGAGGATAGTCATCCTGACAGGTATAAGGTAATATCTCATTGAGGTTTTAATTTGCATTTGTCTGATGATTAGTGATATTGAGTAACTTTTTATATGTCTACCGGCCATCTGTATGTTTTCTTTGGAGAAGTGTCTAATCAGTTATTCTACCATTTTTTAAATTGGGTTACTTGTGTTTCTGGTGTTGAGTTTTTTGAATTCTTTATAAAGTTAGAATATTAACTCCTTATTGGATGTGTGATTGGCAAATATCTTTTTCCATTTAATAGGTTGCCTTTTTATTTTGTTGATGGTTTCCCTTCTGTGCAAAAACTTTTTAATTTGATGTAGTCCCATTTATTCATTTTTTTTTCCTTTGTTTCCCTTGCCTGAGAAGATATATAAGGAGAAATATTGCTAAGAAAAAATGTCTGAGATTTTACTGATTATGTTTTCTTCTTGTGGTTTCAGGTCTTGCGTTTACATCTTTAATCCACTTTGAGTTTATTCTTGTATATGGTGTTAGAAGGTTGTCTAGTTTTAGTTTTTTGCATTTTCCAATTTTCCCAACACCATTTATTGTATAGACTATCTTTACCTCATTATATGTCCTTCGTCCTAGATTAATTTACCATGTAGAGAGGGGTTTAATCCTGGGCTCTCTATTTGGTTCCATTAACCCATGTGTCTGTTTTATGCCAGTACCATACTGTTTTTATTACTATTAGCCTCACAGTATAGTTTGATATCTGGTAATGTAATACCTCCCACTTTATTCAGGGTCTTTTTGGTTCCATCTAAATTTTTGTATTATTTGTTCAAGTGCTGTGAAATATGCCATTAGCATTTTGATAGGGATCACATTGAATCTATACATTCTGGCACTGTTCAAGCCTGCTAGAGCTCCTCAGTAAAGACTGCCCTGGGGCCCAGGCTGGAGTATACCAGAACCTCTCCACCAGGAGCTTTCCCTGTAAGGCGGGGCTGCCAAAACTCAGGATGACCATATGTAATACCCTAACCAATAAAGAAATTTTAAAAATAAAAAATATAAAAATATAAAAACTCATGTGAATGCCTTGGCTGAGATTCTGTTCACGACAGCCACCCCACTTCTCCCCTGGGTTAGTGGAATCCCTGCTGACTTTCCCAGCCAGATACTGTGTGGTCTCCTTTCCCAACTCTAGTGCTCCGGGCTAAGGAGCCTGCTTGGGGCCAGAGCCCCTGGATCCTTGGGAGGGATGGGGCATCTGGGGGAAGAACCTCCTTCGATAAGATATCACTCTGGATTCTTCCCACTGCAGCATGGCCAGCCCCATTTACATCTCTGCCTTCCTACCAGTCTCAATGGGAGATCCTCTGTAAATCCTTAGTTATAAGACTTCTGTTCAGCTAGTCTCCAGATGGTTATTCAGGTTGATTGTTCTGTACTTTAGCCGCTCTTCTGATGTGGTCCTGGGAGGAGGTGAGTGTAACTTCCACATATTCCACCACCATCTTGAACCCCCTCACATCAATGACCAATATAATTTTCTTTAAAGTTTGTTGGTCTATGCAATGTTGTGATTTATAAGATATTTGTCTTAATCCACAGTTTTTACTTACTGGCTAAGTTTCCCAAACCCTTGGAATATCCTAGGTCAGTAGTTGGCAAACTCATTAGTCAACAGAGCCAAATATCAACAGTACAACGATTGAACTTTCTTTTTTTTTTTTATATATATTTTATTGATTTTGTACAGAGAGGAAGGGAGATAGAGAGTTAGAAACATCGATGAGAGAGAGTCATCGATCAGCTGCCTCTTGCACCCGCCCCCCCCTGGGGACATGCCCACAACCAAGGTACATGCCCCCGACCGGAATCGAACTCGGGTCCCTTCAGTCCCCAAGCCGACGCTCTATCCATTGAGCCAAACCGGTCTTGGCTGAACTTTCTTTTAAGAGCCAAATTTTTTAAACTTAAACTTCTTCTAATGCCACTTCTTCAAAATAGACTTGCCCAGGCCATGGTATCTTGTGAAAGAGCCACACTCAAGGGGCCAAAGAGCCGCAAGTGGCTTGCAAGCCTCAGTTTGCTGACCACAGTCCTAGGTGGTTAGAGTGTCTTTTGTTATGTTAATGAAATTACATTTTACCCCCACCAAAAAAAATCATTAGATTAAATCAAAAACTGAGACACCAGGGTATTGGAATGATCATCTAAATGGACATTGAAATCATTTTAAATTTTTTAAATATATTTTTATTCATTTTAGAGAGAGGAAGGGAGGAGAGAAAGATAGAAACATTGATGAGAGAGAAACATTGAGGGCATGTGCTCTGACCAAGAATCAAACCAGCCATCTCTCTGTGCCTGGGACAATGTTTAAACAACTGAACCACATTGGCCAGGCAAAACATTTTGAAAGTAGTGGTGAGTCCAGAGATAAATTACCAAGAAAAGAAGATGAGTACCTCCAGGTTTCTAGTTTGTGGAAGAGTAATAGCACCACTGGGCAGAAATGAGAAAATGTGGCAGAAAAACTTATTTATGGAGAAAAGTTCTATTTTAGGCTGGATTATAGTCAACTATTACTGGATGAAGAAATTCCAAAATGGCTTTCAGATATTTATTTCTTGGCCAATTGTGTTTCAGTGAATGGGCCCCCATTATTACTTCAAGTTTCCTGTGGCTAGCTTTGAAAAGGCATTATTTAACAAAGGCTTATCTAACCAGAACTTACTGAGTGTTGCACTATTTAAGTCACTAGAGAAAACCATGGAGAAGATACAGAGTTGAAAAACATGCAATTGTGCCATCAAAAGAATGCATGATCTTGAGGGCTCCTCAGACATGTGCGTACATAATAAAGGAGTAAAGGAGGAAGATGAAGTGCAAAAAATGAACTGAATCTGGAAGTAACAAGCTGAGATTACGAATTGGAACTGAAATGTCATGTTTTGTGAGGACTATAAATCAAAGGTCTCACAATGGTAGGTCACACATTGAATTCAGCCCACAAACATGTTTGGTTTGGCCCATACAGTGCTTTAAAAATTGGAGATATCCCATTTTAAATAATCTGGGCTTCCATCTTCTGAAAACTCAGAAAATCTGGCAACTGTCTGCATTGCCAACTGGCAGCCATCAGCTGGAGCTAAGCAGAAGCTGTCTCCTTAGGGAGAGCTTAATTTCTTCAGCTCACTACATTCCCATCAGTCCTCCACTGTCATCCTTTACACCCTACATGCTTCCCTTTCCCAATCTAATGGAGTGCTGCATACATGCAGCTTCCAGCTCTTCTCCTTGGGATCAGCTGGCAAATTTTAGGCCACCCCCTACATGAACATACACACACACACACACACACACACACACACACACACATACACACACACACACACACACCCCTATTAACCCTACTTTTCTTTTTCTTTTTAATATTTAATTACCTTTATTTATTTATTTAGTTTGTTTGTTTGTTTTTGTTAATCCTCACTCAAGGACATTTTCCCATTGATTTTTAGAGAGAATGGAAGAGAGAGAGGGAAAGACAGAGAGAAACATCGATGTGAGAGAATCACATTGATTGGTTGCCTCCTGCAGGAACCCTGACCAGGGCCCAGGCTGGGGAGGAGCCTGCAACCAAGGTACATGCCCTGGACCAGAATTGAACCCGGGACCCTTTGGTCCATAGGCTGATGCTCTATCCACTGAGCCAATATATATACTTTTCTATATAAAAAAGAAAAATCTAATTGACAAGGCCTCACCACCAATACATTCAGTCACTTAAATATTCTTCTTTGGATATTTGATTTATGACCTCTGTATGTTTATCCTGTCCCCAAGAGATGAAGACATATATTTGACACCACTCCTTGTTCTCCCCAAAATAAAAAATGAAAACATCGGGCTCTATTTTTCACAGACTATCCGTGAAAGAAGAGATTGCAGTTTGCCTTGGGGAGTGATAAATGGGAAACTGAGTCAGGTGAAGGCCCCCAGCGCACAGAGAGCACCACTCCAGTGTGTAAGGTGCTGTATTGTGTTGATGTCTTTGCCAACTGATCATCAAATCTCTCTGTGAGAAAACTCTCCCACTGCCTCCATTACCTTCTGAGTTCTTCCTGTGGCTATGCTCTGGCTTTTACAGTTGAAAAAAAGGAGATCTAGCCAGGTGTGAGGGTGGCCTCCTCTTTGGGGTGAGAGCTGAGCTAAGGGAGACTTACAGGTACATTCATTTTTAAAAAAATATATTTTATTGACTTTTTACAGAGAGGAAGAGAGAGGAATAGAGAGTTAGAAACATCGATGAGAGAGAATCATCGATCAGCTGCCTCTTGCACACCCCCTACTGGGGATGTGCCCGCAACCAAGGTACATGCCCTTGTCTGGAATCGAACCCAGGACCCTTCAGTCCGCAGGCTGACGCTCTATCCACTGAGCCAAACCGGTTTTGGCAGGTACATTCATTTTTATGTGTGATGGTTAAATAGAGTTGATTTGATACAACAGCGTACAGTGTGAAGTCGGACTCACCTGGCCTCAAACCCCACCTCTTCCCTTCGTCACCATGTGCATTTTCCTCTAAGTGTCAAGGTAGTTGTGAAGATTAAGTAAGACAATACATGTCAAGTGCTAAGGATAGTGCCTAGTATTCAGCAACTACTCACTAATGGTTTTTGTTACTGATTCACTTTACCTAGGATCCATAAACCAGTGAGCATTTTACTTTGGGTTTTTGCTAATCTTAATTCTACCTTGGCAGTGATGAGAGACTGGGAATTAAATGAATAGAGATAAAGCCAGGTGTATTGGTTACATCATGTTTTACATGTAGAAGCCAGAGCATAGTTTGAAAAAATGGGGAAATTTACTCGTACAGGGTATGACTCTATGAGTAACAGACTTATAAATAAAATGGCAAGCCATGTTGTTTTGTTCTCTGGCCTTCTATATAAAGCATACAAAACTGCCAAGGCCTCACTCCTGGGTAAGAGAACTTGAAACCCATGCAGGGTTTGGCAGGCTACTCCAAGCTATTGTGTGATGCACTTCTCAGACCTCAATGGTCGTGCTTGCTGAACTCTGACATTCCAGCCTGCCGCTGCCTCTGGTCCTCTTCAGTGGAAACCCATATTTGTGTCTCTTCTGACTCCAGCTTGGTTCTCCTCAGATCCTGAATTATTAATGGTTAGTCTATATTATTATCATGACCTAAGGTTTTTACCCACATTCTAATTCTATTCCCCTCAGTGATTGCAGACTGATGCAATGACCACACCACCCTCCCAGCTTTTATCCCGGTTTGCAACTCTACAACACCCTTTCTGCCTGGAGTTCTTCCCTAATGGCTCGAGTCCCCAAGCTCTCGAAGGACCTCTGTTTGTCTGAGGAGGGGGGCAAAACGTTTCATGGAAGGTTAACACACGTGCAAAAGTAGAAACTGAACAAAGTATATGTGTACAGGTCCACACGTTTTTATAAAATGAACATGCCTGTAGGGCCTGTGCCCAGGTTAAGAAAGAGTCACAGGTCCCTCTGCCATTTTCCATGAGAACATTACAATCTCGGCATCGCTCAGACTCCCCTGCTTCCCTATATCCTTTTATAAATGGAATCAAACAATACAAACTTGTCTTCCCCTGACTTCTTTGCTCAATACTATGTTTGTGAGAGCCATTCATATTGTTGCATATGGTGTGCATATTTATTCCTGTTACTGTATGTATTTCTTTGATTGAATACAGCACAACTTACGTATCCATTTTACTGATGGATCTGGGAGATGGATCCAACTTTTGGCTATTACAGATACTGTTGGCATAACACATACTTGCTTAAGGCTTTTGGTGGATGTCTAAACATCCCTTCTGCATATAAACCTGGGAGATGGCTGGTTTATATGATTTGCAAATGTTCAGCTTTAATAGATATTGTCACAGAGTTTTCTAAATGGTCACGACATTTTACACTCCCACCAGTTGTATCCGAAAGTGCCAGTTGCTCTATATTCTCCCAACGCTTGGTATTGCAGATCCCTTTTTAATTCTCTTTTCACAAACTCTCCCCCTATCTTGAGACAGTTTTTCAGGTTCCCACTCCAACCCTAATCCCGCACCTCAGGCAACCCCGTCTCAGCAACACCACTGTACTCATTCATATTTACATTCAAACTACAATCTGCCCAGCCGGGTGTAGCTCAACGGTTGAGCATCAACCCAGGAACCAAGAGATCACGGTTTGATTCCCAATCAGGGCACATGCCCAGGTTGTGGGCTTGATCCCCAGTGGGGGCTGTGCAGGAGTCAACCAATCAATGAATCTCTCTCATCATTGATATTTCTATCTCTCTCTTCCACTCCATTCCTCTCTGAAATCAATAAAAAATATATATTTTAAAAAATAAAAATTAAATTCATATTTCTGGTCATGTACTACCTTATATGCACTATAAGTAAAGAAATGACATTGCACATAATACAGTCTTCTCAGACTTCCCATATTTAACTTTTCCTAACTTGGAGGAAGCTGATATGAAGTCATAGACGTGTATATACACCTGGTGCTAGTCCTGTGAATGTGCAAGTTTCATAACCCTTCTATTTAAAAAATATTGCTGTATTAGATCTTCAAATATAAAGAACACTTTTAAACGATTAGAAATAAATTGAAGGGACGGAGATAGCAATATTAGAGACTTAATACTTTACAACAAGAACTATGACTTCAGTGCCATAATATTGGAGCTATCATAGAGTGAAGGATTATAGTTTAATGCAAGTATATGATATCAAATCCTTCTAAGATCCCTCTAAGATCTGCTTCTTATTAAACTCAGCCAAAGGAGAATTCACTCACATTCTTTTTCCTAAATGTAGTTCCTTTTACTAGAAAAGAGATCACATAAATTCTTATGTATTTAATTTCCTTCTAAAGCATTTATCAGTGCTAAATTCAACATTTTCCAAAAGCAGAGGATAAATGAGACACTTCAGAGAAAACACTTTAGTTAAGACATTATGTGTTTTTTTAAATCCACCTTCATGTTCATGTATTATTTTTTACTTAAATGTTTGAACATGTATTTAATACACATAGAATTATGAGGAGTAAAGTAGAGGATTACAACATGGCTAGTTTGAAATAACTTATGGCTTATAAGACATAAGTAATAAATACTCATAAAGAAAACCTTTATGTGTAACCCCCAACTCTTTTTATAGACCCTTAGTTTTCTGTCTCTTCTGGATAAAGAACTTGATTGTTCACTTCAACTAAAACAAAGTACTCTCAAAATTATTCTTCCAGAAACAATTTCTCCCTTGATAAAAAGATTTCTGTCTACCAGGTTGTGTACAATTAGTCTCTTTTAAAAATCTGGTTTGATTATTCTCCCTTTTGTAAGTAACTAAAGACCAAAATTCTCCTTCTCTCTCTCACTCTGTCTCTCTCTCCCTCACTCCCTCTCTCTCCTTCCCTGCTTCCCTCTCTCTCCCTCCTTCCCCCCCTCTCTCTCTGTCTCTTTCCTCTCTTCTTTCTGGCTGTGAAGGTTAGGAAAAAATGGGCAGTGGATTTGAATTTCTTATATAACTCAACATTACAATTTGAATGCAAATTATAAATCTTTCACAAGGGGTCAATTTTACCATCTGGAGTGCATGACTATATCCCTTAAGTTTAAGCAATGATTTTGAGAACTACATTTGGGCTTATTTTCCCTCTGCCATTTTCATAACTTTTGTCTTTAGCAAAAGAAAAATGGATTATTCCACTAATTAAAACTAAATGCCTCTCTTGCAGATACCAATGTCTTTTAGACTCTTAAACTATCATTTGTGGTTTTTAATTGACTCTTCTTAGACTTCATTTAACTACTTATACACAAGTAGTCACTCTATTCTCCCCTTGAGTCATGCATTTAGGTCCTATTAACACTAATGGAATTTCTATGCACGCACGCTGAGGGAGAATAAGCCCTTAAACACCTTTTTAATGGAACAGTTTTGTTTCTTTCCATTCCTCTTCATATGCCTCTGTTTGGACTTTCTCTTACCAGTATGTGCTTCCAACTAATGTAGTTCTGATTTCTTTTTCAGCTCTTATACTTTATTCTTTATTAAACTCCAGTGCTCAAAGTAGGACTTGACTTCCCCTCTTTTATTGATCATTCCTGGAAAAAGCCTCATGACTCCATCATTACTGCCCTCTTGGATTTTCTTGTTTGAGAGTACAAATCAGATGTTGCTTTCATTCCAGTCCTGTAGTTTCCAGCAAGAACATTTAACCCACAGACTATTATTTATCCTCCTGAAGACTTGGCTAGCCAGAAGTCATTTAATATGATAAAAATTTACCGAGGAGGCTAAAGGTTTTTCCACCTTAACATGAAAACAAATAGGCGTGTTTTCAGACTCTCCCACTTCATAATGTTTTTATTTGTTTACACTTTAAGGGGGGTTTTGTTTTTTTCGTTTTTTGAGTGCCTATGACATAAGACTTGTTTAAATTTGGAACAGGAAAATAAACTGTGCCATAGGAACCATAAATCCACAGGAAATAAAACTACACCTCCAATGCATATACTAACAATCACATTTTTGTTTAGCTCTTAGAAATGTATTATTCTTGCCGGGACCGGTTTGGCTCAATGGATAGAGCATCGGCTTGGGGACTGAAGGGTCCCGGGTTCGATTCCGGTCAAGGGCATGTACCTTGGTTGCGAGCATATCCCCAGTAGGGGGTGTGCAGGGGGCAGCTGATCGATGACTCTCTCTCATCGATGTTTCTAACTCTCTATCTCTCTCCCTTCCTCTCTGTATAAAATCAATAAAATATATTTTTTTAAAAAAATCTAAAAAAAAAAAAAGAAATGTATTATTCTTTATGTTCTTATAATAGTTTTATCAATGGACTTTAAAAGCCAGCTTTGTTTCCATTTCTGATTTGCAAACTGATGGGTGGGTAAGACTATTATGGCAGGGCCTAGTGGAGTGCCAGGCATACAGCAGTCATTTGAATCACATAAAATTGCCATTTGGTGGATCAAAAACAGTTAAAAATGGTTGGAAAATATCGGCCAAAACGTCTGTTTTAGAAAATGAATGGCCCTTGCCATTTTGGCTCAAATCTAGATAGAGCATTGGCCTGCAGACCAAAGGGTCCTGGGTCTAATTCCTGACAAGGGCATGTACCTTGGTTGCAGGCTGAGCCCTGGTCCAGACCATGGTCAGGGCTTGTTCAGTAGGCAGCCAATCAAAGTGTTTCTCTCACATTGATGTTTCTCTCTGTCCTTCCCTCTCTCTTCCACTCTCCCTAAAAATCAATGGAAAAATATCCTCTAGTGAAGATTAACAAACCAACCAAAAAGAGAGAATGAATGAAATCTCTTTTGAGTCTAAATTTTAATTTTTATTCTATTTTCAAAAATTAAAAATATAAAGTAATTAGTCTAAGGTAGTAAAACTATCCATTATGCATGGACTTGTTCTAATCATTTAATGGAATAAAACTCCTAAACTGAGTACAGCAGCTGGTGTTGATTAATTGCCTCTCCAAGAGTAAGCTTAAACTTTATAGTATAAAAAGATGATATTCTGATATAGTTGAACATTTGAAAAGTTAAATTTATATATAAAAATCTAATGGTTCATTTTAAAGAATTGAGGATAAACATGTGAAAAAAAATGAAAAACTAGAAGCTCATAAAATAAATGCAAGAAATGAACCAAAATCATGCTATTTACTGTTCAGTGAATTATTCAGATATCACAATAACATAATGCTGTTGCTTTATCCCAAAATATTATCTGAAAATATAAATGTCAATAAAAATATAAATGTCTCTTCTGTTGGTCAGAAGTGGCAGCCCACCATCGCTGGTCTCCTGAGAGTCCTCTGGGGGTGAACTGCCTACAGCAGTTCCAGAATAACCCTGCATCCAGTTCCAGTTGGAGGTCAAAAGTGCTGGCACTTGGCATATTTCTATTACATATCTGCTCCTTTGAGGCCATTGCTCTCATAGCTCATTCAGAAATCCTCCTAACAGTCTCACAGCATCTTTTGTTACCATTTTCTCAGATAAAAGCAAAACACAGTGTGATTAGGAGTATAAACACATGAGCTATACCCTGGGTTTAAACCCCAGCTTCTCTCTTATTGGGTGTGTGACCTTAGCAAATCACTCAACTTCTCTGGGCCTCAATTTTCCTACCTGTAAAATGAGGCTAATAATAGTACCTGTTTTATAAGTCATGATTACCTATACCAGGTAACAGAACTAGCACTATGTAAATGCCAGCTATGGTTAAATAGGGTCTCTCTCACACAATATCATACAAAGGCACTCACACACACACACACACACACACACACACACACACTCCCCCCTTAAACCCAACATAAGAATCATTTCTCTCTTTTTTTTAAATATATTTTATTGATTTTTTTACAGAGAGGAAGGGAGAGAGATAGAGAGCTAGAAACATTGATGAGAGAGAAACATCGACCAGCTGCCTCTTGCACATCCCCCACCGGGGATGTGCCCGCAACCAATGTACATGCCCTTAACCGGAATCGAACCTGGGACCCTTCAGTCCGCAGACCGATGCTCTGCCACTGAGCCAAACGGGTTTCGGCCGTTTCTCTTTTTTAACATATGTTTTTATTAATTTTTTTAGGGAAAGGGAGACATCAATGTGAGAAGCATCAATTAGTTGCCTCCTACACACACTCAGGCTGGGGATCAAACCTGAAACCTGGGCATGTGCCGTGACTAGCAACCTTTCACTTTGGGATGACACTCAACCAACTGAGACACACTGGCCAGGACCTAAGAATTGTTTCTAAATACTCCTTGGATAAAATAATGAACCGGTCCTATAACTTTTCCAGAATTTTTTTGGCAACTCAATTATTCTCTGTCCCCAAATGTTATAATTTAGTTATTTAAAAATCCAGTAGCAAGAAATCATCAAAGTTCCCCATTTTATTTAACATAGATTTTTTTTTTCTCTATCCCAGCTTGAAACCCTTGAGACCTGGATGGCTTTGTGTGTTGGACAGGGTGGGAGGGAATGTGGAGGTCGGCTTCTGTTCTCCACCCTACCTCTACCCACTTCTCTCCCTTCTCTTGTGGAAGGACTGGTTTCTCATACCAAACCACCCCAAAGGAATCTTCTCCCCTAACCTCTTGGACCTCCATCATGCAGCATGTCCTGACGGGAAGACCCAGCTCCTCCCCAGGCACAAGTGGTGACTGGACATGTGCTGTTTTAGTCTCAGCCTTTGGAACCTCGGCCCAAACTGTGATTGGAAGTATCCTATCTTATACTGTGTCACACTTGTTCTTGTCACACTCACCTCCAAGCCACTCTCCACATTCCCTGAGGTCTTTAAGTGCTCCATCAGTCTTCTACATCTTGATCTTCATCCAGTGGAGGGATTTCATTGGTGTGAATTTAAATATACATGTCTGTGGAGCAAAGATGGAAGTAGTGAAAAGATAACTATTTGCCCTAGCTGGTTTGGCTCAATGGATAGAGTCTCGGCCTGCGGACTGAAGGTCCCCAGGTTCAGTTCCAATCAAGGGCACAAGGCTTGATTCGATTCCAATCAAGCCAGGTTGCAGGCTTGATCCCTAGTGGGGGCGTGCAAGAGGCAGCCAATCAATGATTCTCTCTCATCATTGATGTTTCTACCTCTCTCTCCCTCTCCCTTCCTCTCTGAAATCAATTAAAAAAATACTTAAAAAAAGAAAACAATTTAAACAATGCCTGCAGTTCCATGGCCATTTCTCTCAGTGAATTCATAAGCTGGAGTGGGATCTGCTATTTCTTAGGACATATTCTGTTCCTGACACTTTTTCATACTATGAGCATATCACCTTTTTGAGCATGAGACTATTATTTAAAGATAAATGTTTTTCATGCAAGAGCCCCTAAATGCAAGCCAACTATTGGCTGTAGTTCTTGACAAAAAAATTGATATTTTCTAAAGATGAAGGGAAAACTGAAAAATAATGTGTTAAAAAGGAGAACAGGAGTGGGGTGAGCAAATCACCCTGGTTTGCTCAAGACAAACCTAGTTTCAGAACTAATATTTTCACATTCTGGGAAGCCCCACAGTCCCAGGCAAACTGGAACGGTTGATCATCCCATCAGTAGAGTCTAAGTTCTTGAGTGTGAAAGTGTATGCGAGCATTCTCCAGACCTCCAAGTCTTCTCCTCAACATCACTGCTCCCAGTTCTCCTCCTGCCACTCTCCTTGCCTTTGCCTAGGGTAAGTCAGAGAAAGAAAACAAGTCTTAGTTGAGTCTTGACTTAAACCAAAGGACTAGAAAGCTGGGTTACTAATATTTTGCACAAAGTTGTTTTTTAAGGAAATTTTAGAACCTTTCACTGTGTATTTCTCAGACTCTTTTATTCGATGAGCAGGAAAAGGAAATGAACCACATATAGCAAAGTGGTCTACCCTTAGCCACACAATAATTATAGGGAATATTTACAGTTTCCTGTTTGTGGCCTGACTTACTGAGCCATCTTGTTTTGGTAAGCTACTTAACCCTATCTGGGCCTTAGTTTTATTCTGTTTGTTTTATAATCTTTAACCTTTTGTTAAAGATATCTTCTATTCCTTAGCTAACTCACTGAATGATGGTGAGGATCAAATAAGGAAAATGGATAATTCATGAGAAAAATCCTACTCAGACCTCTTTTCTCCAACTTTTCAGGCTACTCACACTGCCAGCTCACTATGGCCTATCACTATGCTTACTCTGCTGATTTTCTATACCCTAACATTAACATTTACTTGTCTGAGATTCCTTAGCGTCAGTTTTATTGTGCATGTCAAAAGAAAACCAAGTAATATAAAAAGAAAGAAAATCCTTGGCTAATGAAAAAAGGTAAATTAGTCTCACTATCCTTCTAGTTCACATCATAAGCTTCTTCTACATTTTTTTCTGGTCCAGAAGAGTGGTGTCTAATGATGGGAACATAATATCAAGTAGAAGGTGGTGGCAAAAAAAAATTGTTGGAAAAACTATTTTAGGATAGAGAGAATTTTGGGAGAATTTCCTGAGATGACACTGTCATCCATCACTGATTGAACCAACTCCTAGTTAACATCCTGAGGTGATACAAGGAGGGTTCAGAGCTAGAACTCCAACTGATTGATCCTAATAGTCAAGTTCAGAAGATCAGATTAGTTTTTTCTACATCTAGCAAGTTTATATACTAGCAAGACAGTCTCTAAAACTATGGCCATTTCTAGAGACAAGTATAGTCCAAAAGTAGATAACAATTTCTGAAATTAGAAATACGAATCTGAAATTTTCAATTGAAAGGCTAAATTGCAGCCAGGTTGGAAAAATCAGTGCATAATATAGGGTGTCCTCCCAAAAATTAACACACACACTTTGAATAATTATAAAGTCAGTGCTTATTAAAATACATTTCATTTTCAAAACTGAACTATCAGCTGTTAAATGTGTATACATTTTGGGGGGGATATCCTGTACTTATGTCAATAAGAATTAATTAATGAAAATGACTAAAATGTGGAGGAGAAATCAAGATGGCGACATAGGTAAACATCTGAAATTGCTGCCTCACACCACTTAAAAACTACAACTAAAAGACAAAACAGACATCATCCAGAACCACAGGAAGGCTGGCTGAGTGAAAATTCTACTAGAAGGAAAGAGAAAAGCACACTGAGACTCAGAGTAGGTGCAGAAGTAAAGTGCAGAGGTATGGAGGCGCAAGCATGGAAAGGGCTGGCAACTGGGGATATGGTTGTCTTTTTCAGTCAGGAAGGAAGCACAAGCTCCTGGTTGCTCTGAACTCCAGTTCCAGGCCAGACTCTGGGGACCCAGACTGATATGGGGAGAAATTGGACTATCTGGCATTGGGTGGAACTCGAGGGCAGCTTTCTCTCAGAGGTGCTTGCAGTGATTACTGAGGGACACTGAGACCTGGGGGCCTCTTAAGGCAGGGCTGAGGATCAGCATTAGCTGTTTGCTCCACATGGTTAATTCCCTGAGACCCAGCCCCACCCAGAATATCCAAAAGAAGGCCCAAGGCCCCACAGCCACTTGCATTGCTTCATAGCTGGGCCTCATCTGGACACCTCCAAACCCCAAACAAAGAAGAAGAATCTGCAGATCTCTCCATAGCTCCTGCTGGGTGACCTCAGGCAGAGGCTAAATTAGCACCTCCTTAGAGATCTAAGAGCCAGTTTACCCAGTGATCATAGTGGGACCCTCCAGATTACAGCTCCTCAGATCCATAAGGGACACACTCAGGGGGCAGACTCAGTGAGCACCAAAGCCCCACTGAAGCAAATCTTGCCCCATAAGGATGTCTCCAGCACAGAAGTTCTCCCAGCATAGACACAGCTGATTCTCACAGCCAATTGGCCTGGATGTCAATTCCTCCCAGTGACACCAACAACAATCAAGGCTTAACTACAACAAGACTGTGCACACAGCCCACAAAGGAGTGCACCAAGAATATCCACCTCAAGTTAATGGGGAGGCTGAGCCACTGGGCCCTATAGGACATCTAGCACACAAAGCCACTCTACCAACACAGGGAAGCAGCCAAAATGTGGAGACAAAGAAACAGGTCACAAATGACAGAAATGAAGGAAAGCAAACTACTGGATATAGAGTTCAAAACCACAGTTATAAGGTTTTTTAAGAATTTTCTAGAAAAGGCCAATAAATTTAGTAAGACCCTCGAAGATATGAAAAAGGACCAACTAGAAATTAAACATACACTGACTGAAATAAAAAATAATATACAGAGATCCAACAGCAGACTAGAGCAGTGGTCAACAAACTGTGGCTCACAAGCCACATGCAGCTCTTTGGCACCTTGAGTGTGGCTCTTCCACAAAATACCACGTGCAGACGCACACATACAGTTTAATTGAAACTTCATGGCACATGAGCAGAAGTTGGTTTTCTGCTCTCAAAAGAAATTTCAATCATTGTACTGTTGATATTTGGCTCTGTTGACTAATGAGTTTGCTGAACAGTGGACTAGAGGATCATAAGAATCAAGTCAAAGATTTGAAATGCAAAGAAGCAAAAAACCAAATTAAAAGAAAAAAGAATTTAAAAAATGAAAATAGTGTAAGGAGCCTCTGGGACAACTTCAAGCATACCATCAGAATTATGGAATAAAGAATATACAAAAACTCAACTTAGATCAATGTACTCCAAGAGTCAAAGCAAAAATCTGGATAATGAGGTGGGGGGGGGGGGGGGGAGAGGGGGAAACACCCAACCAGAGAGACAGAAAGAAAGAAGAATCCAAAAGTGTGAGGTTAGTGTAAGGAGCCTCTGGGATGGCTTTAAGTGTACCAACATCTGGATTTTTGGGGTGCCAGAGAAGAGAGAGTGCAGGATATTAAAGGCCTATTGAAAGAAATAATGGCAGCCAAAACCAGTTTGGCTCAGTGGTAGAGCATCGGTCTGTGGACTGAGAGGTCCTGGGTTCGATTCCGGTCAAGGGCATGTACCTTGCTTATGGGCACATCCCCAGTAGGGGGTGTGCAAGAGGCAGCTGGTCGATGTTTCTCTCTCATCGACATTTCTAGCTCTCTATTTCTCTCTGTGAAAAATCAATAAAATATATTTTTAAAAAGAAAAAAAAAAAAGAAATAATGACAGAAAACTTCCCCTACCTGATAAAAGAAATAGACTTAACAAGTCCAGGAAGTGCACAGAACTCCAAACAAGAGGAATCCAAAGAGGACCACACCAAGACATATCATATTTAAAATGCTAAGGGCAAAAGACAAAGATAGAATCTTGAAATCAGTAAGAGAAAAACAGTTAGTTTCCTACAGGGGAGTACCCATACGACTGTCATCTGATTTCTCAACAGAAACCATGCAGGCCAGAAGAGAGTGGCAAGAAATATTCAAAGTGATGAATAGCAAGAACCTACAACCAAGATTACTCTACCCAGCAAAGCTATCATCCAGAATTGAAGGTCAAATAAAGAGCTTCACTGATAAGAAAAAGCTAAAGGGAGGGGGAGGTAAGATGGCGGAAGAATAGATGGGCGGATTCTGAGCCCTCTCCCGAAGCAGAAAGAGAGAGCAACTGAGGGTCTTGTGCTGTGAGTGTTTATTGGCAAGCTGGGAGACAGCGAACACCAGAAGAAACTGCTGGGGGGCTGCTGACAGAGGTGCCCCTCACAGGGAAGCACCCACGCGGGCTGTGTCCCTGCCCAGAGCTACCTACCGGCTTGGACGGGGAAACCTCGCCATCTTGAGAGGAAGATAGGATCGTGTCAGAGGCCTGAATATCCACAGCCGCAGCGACCACCAAGCATCTGTGACCCCCAGAACGCGGATCCCAAGCGGCGCGAACACTTGCCCTCACAGGATTGCCCCACTGCTCAGCGAAAAGGTCAGATTTCGCGGGGAGAGGGTGGAGAGCGCTCGCGGCGAAAACAAAAAGCCTGTGCGCACAGAGCGCGCTCCCGGAAGCTGGAGGACAGGGGTGGTGATTACAAGTAGAAGCCCCCGCTGTTGGGCGGTTGTCACCCTTGAAAGTGGACGGGGCTCCTAACAGGGGAGATATCTAAAGAGCAACACATTTGGATCCCGCTCGGAGGGATATCGGAGAGTTGCGGGAGATTGCAGTTGCTCGGACCTGCCCCCTCCCCCCCTCCATAGTTCCAGCTTCAGAGAGGACGGAAAAAAAAAAAAGCTGGAGAGGCTTTAGAGTCTGGGAAGTCAACCTAGAAACACTGCCCCCAGAGGCTAATTCACAAATTGACTCTAGTGTAATAAAAACAAAGCAAAACCTGCCTAAAAATCAGGACTGGATCATAACAATAGAGGAAGCGAATGACCTTCATTACTGCTAATTTTAATTAAATTTTTAAAATTTTATTATTATTTTTTTTTAATTTTTAAATTTTTGTTTTTTACTTTTGTTTTCATTATTTGCAACGTTTACTCAAGAAACTATTTTTTTCTTTTTCCTCACTTGATTTTATCTTGATAATTATTACATTGTATATGTAATCAACATTATTACTACTACTAATTTACCTTTTTCATCTTATTTTCTTTTGTTTATTTTTATTATTTTTATTCCATTTGATTATATATATATATATATTTTTTTTTATTTATTTTTTTTTAATTTCAGGATTACTGTTCTACAGTCTTTATCTATCCTTCTTTCTCCAACGCTTTATTCTATCTCAACCCTACCTTTATGCCCTCACCCTCTTTCCAATCTTTTCCTTTGATACCCTGTTTATCTTAACCCTTTCCTGCTCTAGATTTCCCCCATTCCATCTGTCTACCCCCTCCTAAAATTTCACCCTACTTGTATATATCTAATTTCCAACTACCTGCTCCAAACCCATTCACACCTCCCTCGCAGTTGTCCTAAAAACAAAAAAAAAAAAAAAAAAAAAAAACAGTCTTACTCTCTAACTCTGAAGTTGTATGTTGAATGTTAACTTTACTGAAGTTGTATGCTTTTCTTTTATAAGATTGATTTGCCTATGCTTTTTGTTTGATTGCATGTTTTTGTTAGCTGGGTTCTAGTCACCCTTATTGGTGGTTATTAATATCGCAAACACATTTCGATTCAGTGCCTTGTGTGTTGTACCTGGTTGTGTTGTATTTTGTGCCTTTAAATCAAAGCAGGAGAGAGAGAACTACACAACCAGACATCATAGATCATGGGGAGACCAAAAAACAGCCCGCATATGAAAGAAAAGCAGGCTTCACCAGAAAAGGAAGTAAACGATATAGAGGCAAGCAACCTACCAGAGCAAGAATTCAGAGTAACGATCTTAAGATGGCTAAAAAGAATGGAAGACAAATTTGACAATTTGAGTAAGACCCAAGAGGAAATGAAAAAAACCCAAGAGGAAATGAAGATGACTCAAGATGAAATGAAAAATGACATCGCTACTATGAAGAACTCAATAGATAGCATCAAGAGCAGACTAGAAGAAGCAGAGGATCGCATCAGTGAGCTAGAAGACAAGATGGAAAAAAATACCCAATTAGAGCAGCTTCTAGAAAAAAAAATTTAAAAGCAGGAGGAGAGCCTACGGGAGCTTTGGGACAATGCAAAACAAAACAATATTCGAATAATAGGGGTTCCGGAAGGAAAGAAAACCGAGGTAGACATGGAAAATGTATTTCAAGAAATAATGACAGAAAATTTTCCTGAGATAGAGAAGAAAAAACCCACACAAATCCAAGATGCTCGCAGAGTCCCAAGCAAAATGGATCCCAGAAGACCGACCCCAAGACATATTATAATTAAATTGGCAAACACCAATGACAAAGTTAGAATCTTAAAAGCAGCCAGAGAGAGACAGAAAGTTACATATAAAGGAACCCCCATCAGACTAACAACTGATTTCTCAACAGAAACTTATCAGGCCAGAAGGGAATGGGATGAAATATACAAAGTCATGCAAAGAAAGGGTCTGAATCCAAGAATACTGTACCCAGCAAGACTATCAATCAAAATTGAAGGGGAAATCAGGAGCTTCACAGACAAAAAAAGACTAAAGGAATTTATCTCCACCAAACCAGCAATGCAAGAAATGCTCAAAGGTCTACTGTAAAAATAAATAAATAGGAAGCGAAGAAGGAACACAGGGGTATAGAATAAAAATGGCATCAAATGAGTACCTATCATTAATAACATTAAATGTAAATGGTTTAAATGCTCCAATCAAAAGACATAGGGTAACAGATTGGATAAGAAAACAAGACCCATACATCTGCTGTCTACAAGAAACCCACCTCAGAAAAAGAGATGCACACAGACTGAGGGTGAAGGGATGGAAAAAGGTTTTCCAGGCAAATGGAAATGAAAAGAAAGCTGGGGTAGCAATACTTATATCTGACAAATTAGATCTCAGAGTGAAGGACATAACAAGAGACAATGAAGGCCACTTCATAATACTAAAGGGAGCAATCAAACAAGAAGAAATAACCCTGGTAAATATATATGCACCCAATACGGGAGCACCCAAATACATAAAAAAAACTGCTGGAGGACATTAAGGGAGAGATTAACAGCAATACAATCATAGTAGGAGATTTTAATACCCCACTGTCACCCTTCGACAAATCATCCAAACAAAAAATCAGCAAAGAAATATCAATCCTAAATGACTCACTAGACCAGATGGAATTAATTGACATCTTCAGAACATTCCACCCCAAAGCCACAGAATATACATTCTTCTCAAATGCACATGGGACATTCTCAAAGATAGACCACATTTTGGGACATAGGCAAAGTCTCTTCAAATTCAAGAAGATAGAAATCATATCAAGCATCTTCTCAGACCATAATGGCATAAAACTGGAAATTAACTACAATAAAAATAATCCAAAGAAATCAAACACATGGAGACTAAACAGCATGCTATTAAACAAGGACTGGGTTACCAGAGAAATCAAGGAAGAAATTAAAAACATCCTGGAAACAAATGACAATGAAAACACAACAATCCAAAATCTATGGGACACAGCAAAAGCAGTTTTGAGAGGGAAGTTCATATCCTTACAAGCCTATTGCAAAAAACTAGAAAAAAGTGTAACAAATGATCTAACTCTACAACTCAAAGAGTTAGAAAAAGAGCAACAAGAAAAGCCCAGTGTAAGTAGAAGGAAGGAAATAACAAAAATCAGAGCACAGATAAACGACATAGAGACCAAAGAAACAATACATAAGATCAACAAAACCAAGAGCTGGTTCTTTGAAAGGATAAACAAGATAGATGGACCTCTAGCCAGACTAACCAAGAAACAAAGAGAGAGGACCCAAATAAACAAAATCAGAAATGAAAGAGGTGAAATAACAACAGACCCCACCGAAATACAACGGATTGTTACAAAATACTATGAACAACTCTACTCCAACAAACTGAACAACCTGGAGGAAATGGACATATTCCTAGAAAAATATAATCTTCCAAAACTCAATCAGGAAGAATCTAAAAATCTCAATAAACCAGTGACTTGGGAAGAAATTGAAACAGTCATCAAAAAGCTTCCAGCAAACAAAAGCCCAGGGCCAGATGGCTTCACAGGAGAGTTTTACCAAACATTCAAGGAAGAACTAAAAACTATCCTCCTCAGACTATTCCAAAAAATCCAAGAGGAAGGAACACTTCCAAATTCCTTCTATGAAGCCAGCATCACCCTAATACCAAAACCAGATAAAGACAACTCAATGAAAGAGAATTACAGACCAATATCCCTCATGAACATAGATGCTAAAATCCTCAACAAAATTCTAGCAAATCGACTCCAGAAGAGCATCACAAAGATCATACACCACGACCAAGTAGGATTTATTCCAGGAATGCAAGGATGGTACAATATCCGCAAATCAATAAACGTGATACATCACATAAACAAATTGAAAGATAAAAATCATATAGTCATATCAATTGATGCAGAAAAAGCATTCGATAAAATCCAACACCCTTTTCTGATAAAAACTCTTAACAAGGTGGGAGTACAAGGATCATACCTCAACATAATAAAAGCTATATATGATAAACCCACAGCCAACATTATACTCAATGGGCAAAAACTAAAACCATTCCCTCTAAGAACAGGAACAAGACAGGGATGCCCACTCTCGCCACTCCTGTTTGACATAGTACTGGAAGTACTAGCCATTGCAATTAGACAAGAGGAGGAAATAAAAGGCATCCAAATTGGAAAAGAAGAAGTAAAGTTATCCTTATTTGCAGATGACATGATATTGTACATAAAAAACCCAAAAGACTCCATTAAAAAACTAATTGACTTAATAAATGAATTTGGTAATGTAGCAGGATACAAAATTAATGCCAAGAAATCCATGGCTTTTCTATACACCAACAGAGAAACTGCAGAAACAGAGACTAAAAAAGCAATTCCATTTACCATCGCACCAAAAAAATTAAGATACCTAGGAATAACTTTAACTAAGGAAGTAAAGGACCTATATGGGGAAAACTACACGACACTGAAAAAAGAGATAGAGGAAGATGTAAGGAGATGGAAGAACATACCATGTTCATGGATTGGTAGGATCAACATCATCAAAATGTCCATACTTCCTAAAGCAATCTATAGGTTCAATGCACTCCCCATTAAAATACCAACGACATATTTCACCGACCTAGAAAGAACTCTCCAAAAGTTCACTTGGAACAATAAAAGACCCCGAATAGCCACAGCAATCCTGAGAAAGAAGAGTAAAGTAGGAGGGATCTCAATACCAGACTTCAAACTATATTACAAAGCCACTGTTCTCAAAACAGCCTGGTACTGGCACAAGAACAGACATATAGATCAATGGAATCGAATTGAGAACCCAGATATCAACCCAAATCACTATGCTCAACTAATATTTGACAAAGGAGGCACGAATATACAATGGAGTCAAGACAGTTTCTTCAATAAATGGTGTTGGGAAAATTGGACAGACACATGCAAAAGAATGAAACTAGATCACCAACTTACACCATTCACAAAAATAAACTCAAAATGGATACAGGACTTAAACATCAGACGGGAAACCATAAAAATACTAGAAGCATCCACAGGCAGCAAAATCTCAGACGTATGCCAAAAGAACTTCTTCACTGATACTACCCCTAGGGCAATGGAAGCTAAAGAGAAAATAAACAAATGGGACTACATCAAAATAAAAAGCTTTTTTACAGCAAAAGAAACCATCAACAAAACAACAAGAAAGCCCACAGTGTGGGAGAACATATTTGCAAATGATACCACTGATAAAGGTTTAATCTCCAACATCTACAAACAGCTTATACAACTAAATAAAAGGAAGATAAATAATCCAATTAAAAAATGGGCAATGGACCTAAATAGAACATTTTCAAAAGAAGACAGAAGGAAGGCCAAAAGGCACATGAAAACATGCTCAAAGTCACTAATTGTCCGAGAGATGCAAATCAAAACAACAATGCGGTACCATCTCACACCTGTCAGAATGGCCAACATCAACAAATCAACAAACGACAAGTGTTGGCGAGGTTGCGGAGAAAAAGGAACCCTCGTGCACTGCTGGTGGGAATGTAGACTGGTGCAACCACTGTGGAGAACAGTGTGGAGTTTCCTCAAAAAACTGAAAATGGAACTCCCATTTGACCCAGTAATCCCACTTCTAGGAATATATCCCAAGAAACTAGAAACACCAATCAGAAAGGATATATGCACCCCTATGTTCATAGCAGCACAATCTACAATAGCCAGAATTTGGAAACAGCCTAAGTGTCCGTCAGCAGATGATTGGATCCAAAAACTTTGGTACATCTACACAATGGAATACTATGCGGCCATAAAAAATAAGGAATTCTCATCATTTGCAGCAAACTGGATGGAACTGGAGAACATCATGCTGAGTGAAATAAGCCAATCAATGAAAGAGAAACACCACATGACCTCACTCATTTGTGGATAACAAAGAGCATTATAAACTGATGAACCAAAAGATAGATATAGAGACAGTAAATCAACAAGTAGACTGTCAAATTACAGCGGGGAGGGGAGGAAGATCTGGGGGAGATAATAGATCAACCGAAGGACTTTTATACATGCATATAAGTATAACCAATGGACACAAAACTCTGGGGAGGGAGGGGATGTGTGGGAGGGAGGGTGGGGGGCAAAAAAAAAAATCAATAAAATATATTAAAAAAAAAAAAAAAAAAAAAAAAAAAAGAAAAAGCTAAAGGAATTCATCACCGCCAAACCAGTCTTATATGAAATGCTGAAAGGTATTGTTTAAGAAGAGGGAAAAGAAGAAAAACGTAAAGATAAAAATTAGGAACAACAAATATAATACATAGCTATCAACAAGTGAATCTAAAAATCAAGTGAATAAAAAATCTGATGAACAGAATAATCTGGTGAATAGGATAAAATCAGGGGCATGGAAAGGGAGTGAACTGATAATCCTTGGGGGGAAAGGAGTGTGGGGGGTGGGGGAAGAAACTGGACAAAAATTATACACTTGTGAATGAGGACAGTGGAAGTTTGGGAGGTAAGGACAGAGGTTGGGGTGGGAACCGGGTGGAGGGGAGCTATAGGGGGAAAAAGAGGAACAACTGTAATAATCTGAACAATAAAGATTTTTTTTTTAAAGGAAAATGACTAAAATGTGGGTCTACTTGACCTTTGTACACTGATTGGTTATTCCTTGTTTACCTTACAGATCCATTATGAATGGGAAGGACTAGCAGGAAATCAAAGAGAGAGCTGAGGAGGGAGAAATTGGGGGATAAATTCCACTTCCCTTCCTACCCAACTCTCTTCTTCTCTAGTTTGACTTCATTACTCTATGTAAGGCCACAGCTCCTGTTGAGTGGCCCATGTGCCATGGCTTCCAGAAAAATAACTTCCTCTACTTGCCTCTCAGGCCTCAGGGTAGTCACCATTCCTTGTGGATTCTCTTAACTATTCTATATTAGTCTGCTAGGGCTGCCATAATAATATTCCACAAACTGCGTGGCTTAAACAACAGAAATTTATTTTCTCACAATTCTGGAGGCTGGAAGTCCAAGAACAAGACCTAGTAGGATTTGGTTTCTGGTGAGAGTTCTCCCCTAGAGCTTGAGAAGGCCACCATCTTGCTGTGTGCTCATACGACCTCTTCTTTTGCTTGGATGGGGGGCAAGGGGAATGAAAGAGTTCTCAGGTGTCTCTAATAAGGACACTAATCCTATAGGATCAAGAACCCACCCTTATGATCTCATTTAACCTTAATTACTTCCTTATAACCCCTATCTCTAAATATACTCACACTGGAGATTACAGCTTCAACATATGGACTGAGGGAGGAGAGGGTCCTGAGGGGGTGTGAGGTGTAAACATTCCATCTATAACACATGCCTATGCTTCTGTAAATAGTCTCTCCATTAAATGTTCTTTAATTCACACCTTTGAATGTGTTATCTACTTCCTGCCAGGACATTGACTGATACATGTACAAACGATCATATGGTCAGTTAAGGCAACCTCTGGGTTACATAGGTTAAAGCAAAGAAAAAGGACCCTTTATCTGAAATCTATATAATAAAAACCCAGTGGTTGTAATGTCATAATGGCCAAAGATTCATCACCAGGAGGTACATTCGGTGGTCCCATGGTGCGCCAGGTCTGGGTCTCTTGTGATTTCATGTGCTGGGCCTCTAGTTTTCCTATAATTAAAGTACCTTAATTCTTATTTCTTCTCAGTGTAGACAGTGTAAAAATCAATGCCTTTCAAAACAGTTGCTTTATTTTTCCCAGCTTTTTTATACAGTCTCTTTAAAAAAATCTTAATTATAATATTAGATTTTAAACTACCCTCCAACAGTTTATTTTCACCTCTTAAGGGAATTTTAAAAGATTTTATTTTTTATATGATGCCAAAAGAGAACATTACATTAAAATTTTTAGCTAAAATGTGTATGAAGATATCTGACTTTATAGTTTCCAAAACACATCAAAGAAGGGACATTGGAGTTGCTGAAGAAACTAAATAAAAACTCTAGGACCTAAGAAACAAAACAAAAAATCACTATAATAGGAGATTGAAGACTATTAGACAATAAATTTAATGTCAAGGAAAAGAAGCTATAATTTAACTCTACTTAATAATATGTTTTTACTTTTATAAAGCTGTTTGAGGTTAGAAAAAAATTTTACAAAAACCAAATTCATAGAAAAAGAGATTGAACTTGTAGTATCAGTCAGAGGATGGAAGGGAAGTGGAATTAGAGGAAGGTGGTCAAAAAGTACAAACTTTCTGCCCTAGCTGGTTTGGCTCAGTGGATAGTGTTGGCCTGCAGACTAATGGGTCCCAGGTCTGATTCTAGTCAAGGACCTGTGTCTTGGTTGAGGGCACATACCCAGTAGGGAGTATGCAGGAGGCAGCTGATTGATGTTTCTCTCTATCCTTCTCCCTTCCTCTCTGTAAAAAATCAATAAAATATATATATTTTTTAAAGTATGAGCTTTCAGTTATCTATACTAATAATAGAGGAATATGCAAATTGTCCGGGACAGTAACAATAATGACTGAACAGCATGCTGCGTGGGGTGACCAGTCCAGCAAGAGGATTAGTGAGGGCTGACCAAACGACTGAACAGTAGGCTGCGTGGGATGACCAGGCCAGCGGGGGTGGGCAGTTGGGGGTGACCTAGCTGACAGAGGGGGACAGTTGGGGACAACCAGGATGGTAGGGGGGATGCAGTAAGGGGTAACCAGGCCAGCAGGGGGACAGTTGGGAACAACCAGGCTGGCAGGCAGGTGACATTTAGGACCAAGCAGTTCTGGATTGTGAAAGGGATGTCCGACTGCCCCCAAGGGGTCCTGGATTGGAGAGGGTGCAGTCTGGGCTGAGGGGACACCCCATGCATGAATTTCATGCACTGGGCCTCTAGTAAGATAAAAACTATGTAATGTACAATATGATGACTATTGCTAACACTGCTGTAGGATATATAGGGAAGTTAAGAGAATGTTTCTAACAGTTTTCATCACAAGGAGAAATTTTTTCTTTTCACTTTCTCTTTTATTATGTGAGTATGTCTGTTAGCTGAACCTATTCTGGTAATCATTTCCCAATATATGTAAATAAAGTCATCATGCTATATGCCTTAAATTTAAATAGTGATATGATATATGTCAATTATTTCTCAATAAAACTAGGGGGGATTTATATATATATATATATATATATATATATATATATATATATATATATATATATATATATATAACCTTGCTAATTGCTTCTCAAGTGCAATTCTCCTCTTTTCCCTTGGAAATAGAACTAGAAATCTGGATTATAGCAGAGCATGTAGTCACTAAGCTAGCAGACTGCATTTCCCAGCCTCCTTTGCAGTTAGGTATAAACATGTAACTTAGTTCCAGTAAATAAGTTGTAAGTGTGGAACTATAGAAAGTCTTAAATGAGGCAGGAGAGTCCTTCTTTCCTTTCCCTCCTTTCTGTTCGCTGGAATGCAGGCAGGATTCCTGGCCCTTGGACCAGCTGTCTTAGACAGTGAGCAGCATGCTAGAATGACAGAGCAGCCACATGGAAGCAGCCTGGGTCACTGATGACCTGGAGTTCTCAACCAGCCCTGGGCCACCTTCCTCCCGGCTCTGTTCATGTGAGGGAAAATACATTTCTATCCAGCTTAACTTACTGTTCATTGTATGTTTAAGTTATATGAAGCCAGTCAAAATCCTAAATTAATTATTAATTATTAATTGCAAACTAAATTATAAATTATATGAGGGTAGACCATGTCTTTCTTTGCTGCCAGATCTTCTCAAGGCCTGGCACACAAAAAAACACTTTTTGAATGAATGAATGAGTCATGATGAAAAGATCCTGTATAATAATATAAATGGATCCACTTTTAAAATGGAGCAGGAGCTGCCATCCCAGGCTTTGTATGTCTTATGCCTCAAAACTTTGGAATATTAAAACAGGGCAAAATAACCTTTGGGCTAGGTCTAAAGCAAGTCTCCATTCCAAAGAACTCGTTGCAAAGACAATAGAAAAACATATTATTACTTCCAGACTACTGGATAATAAACTGAAAATTTAAACATATTGCTCAGAATTAGCATCACTGTTAATTTATCTGCATCAATAGAAACATCTTCCTTCTATTAATGTAATTGTTCCCTTCCCTTTCTCATAAATATCCTTTGCCTTTGTCTCCTAATCCGAACATTATTTAGGCTTTTGCCTTGATCAGTGCTTCCCAAATAGCTATTCTTTTTTATCTCAAGTAAATTCTTATTGCCTCTCACTTTGAGGTTAACAAGCCTCTTTAAAAAAAAAAAAAAAAAAAAAAAGGATTATCGATTGCATAATGTTTTCCAAAAAGAGGAAGCATAGCATTGTGGATAAATGTCCAGGCTCTGAAACCACTGTGCCCAGGTCCAGTCCCTGCTCTGATACTTACAGCTGTGGAATGGGAAAGTTCACTTATCTCTGTAATAATGTAAACTAGAGAAAATATTAACACCTGCCTTATAGAGCTTTTATGAGAAATAAGTTAATACATCTTAAAAACTTAAAATAATTAGTTGTTAGCAAGCACACAACAAATAATAACTAATAGTAAATATGTACATAGTTAATCTTCGTTATTACTGGATTCCATATTTCCAATGTCACCTGTTCTTTAAAATTCATATGTAACTCTAAAATCAATACCTACAGGCTTCTACAGTTACTAGCAGACAAGCAGAGTGGAGGAAATTTTGAGTCTCCTGATGCACGCATTCCCTGCTGAGTTGAACTAAGTGAAGCTCTGACTTACTGTTTTGACTCTCAAGCCATAAATGAAGGTCCTTTTCTCAGCTTACTTAATTTTTCACATTTTTGTGCTTTTTGTTGGTTATCTTGCTGTTTAAAATGACCACAAAGCATTATGACTAAGTACTGTCTAGTGTTTCTAAGCACAGCAGGTTGTTATGTGCCTTACAGAGAAAATACATGTATTATTAGATAAACTTTACTGAGACATGAATTATAGTGATGTTGGCCCTGGATTCAATAGCAATAAATCAATGATATATTGAAGTGTCTTTAAACAGAAACACATAATGCAAGGTTATGTTTTAATCAGTTGATGAAAATGTTGTGACCAGAGGCTCATAGGAACCTAACCCTATATTTTCAGTATTCACTAATTTCAGTGCTTGTAGCAACTTTATCAAACATAAATTACGAGAATTGATACTGGGTATGGGTATGTGTATGTGTGTGGGTGGGTGTGTGTGTGGGTGTGTGGGTGTGTATACACGTACATAAAACAGTAAGAATTTTTTTCTTAGGATAAATTTATGGCTGCCTTCAATTTATATATTTTATACCATGATTTTAAGAAGAGAATGGGGTAATCCTTTCCATGCTGAAAATTTTTTCTAGATATTCTAGATGTTCATAGAAGACTAATACACAGAAGATGAAATTGCAAAAGCCAAAGTGGATTTTTAGTGTAAATAAAGATCAACAGGTAATTGATCCAGAGGAATGGCTGGTGGACTGAAGTGATAAACAGAAATTTATGGATAAAAGCGAGGGGTGTGTGTGTGTGTGTGTGTGTGTGTGTGTGTGTGTGTTGTTTTAAACTTCTGTCAAGTTACTCAACTAACATAGCTTCCTGTGAAGTACATTAATGTCTCTATCTAACACTGTAGTAAATTAGTCAAGTGTAGTAAATTAGTCAAGTGTAGTAAATTAGATGAGTGGAGGTGATTCTTGAAAAGAGAAGGCAGAGCAGGACTGTGAACTCAGACTTGCTGTTATAATTTTAAGTGAAATAAACTCTTAATAAATTCCGCAGCTTATTCCTCAAAAATGAAAAATGAATGTTGTTGATCACCATCATTAGCTTTGGAATCAGCAGACCCAGGTTTGAATCTCAGCTCCACAATTTCCTAACTTAGGAGTCTCAGACAAGCCACTCAATCTTAATTTCCTTATCAGCAAAACAAGGAACTAATACCTACCTCAAAATATTGTCTATGTATTTATTAATCCTCACCAGAAGATATTTTCCATTATTTTTTTTATTTCTTTTTTTAGAGAGAGATTGTGGAAAGGAGGGGAGAGAGAAACATTGATGTGAGAGAGACACATCAGTTGGTTGCCTCCTGCATGTGCCCCAACCGGGTCCAGGAATGAAGCCTGCAACAGAGGTATGTGCTCTTTGACCAGAATCAAACCCAGGCTAATGCTCTATCCATTGAGCCAAACCAGCTAAGGCTCAAAATATTGTCTATGTTCTTTAAAAATGTAATCTGTGTAGAGCAAATAATACACTACTAAGCCCACAGTACATCCTCAGTAAAGTAACAGCCATTATATGTACTCCTTGGTTTCATCCTTCTCTTCAATAAAAGAGAAACTCTTACTAACATGTAAATCAAGATATGGTTATTTCAGCAAATATTTTAATACGCTTTGAAAATAATTTAATTTTTTGGTGAACTTCATTTCAATTACAAGAATCATATTAATATTCAATCCTTGGGCCTGAATAATAGAATCATAGGAATGTGGTGAGGAAAATGAAAATAACTTATTTTAAAAGTTTCTAATTATAGACATTTGGAAACCAGTTCAGGACACCTTCTTCTAGAGAACTTTGGCTGAGGAGAGCATAATTTCTTCACTGAGGCCAACGGTGGTAGTTTGAGTTTAGAAATCTAAAGCAAAATGGATTGACACATTCGTTTAACTCATTCATCCCTTCAGTTATCACTTATTGAGCATCTACCATAAGCCAGATCCTGTCCTCTGTGCTGGGGATTTAGCTATGAAAACACACGGACCTGAGCCTGCCTGTGGTCTTGAGGGAAGGGGAGGAAGAGAAAAGCATAAAACAATTACACAAACTACTATACGATTATGACAGTGATAACACCCCAGGAAGTGTTGCTCACACCCGGACACATGTGCTCCACTCTCAGCATTGTTGCAAAGAAAGTAGTCCAGGAACTAACAGGTAATTCCATCATAATAAGGAAGGAAATATTTAGCCTCTGCAACACTTGCACAAATTCTATCTCCGCTGTCACTTGCCTCATTGCTTGCAGCGACAAACCTCACATCCCTTCGCCTGAGGCCACTTCAGTCTCTTTGCTCTGCTTGGTCTCCATTTCCCACCTCCTGGGTTCTTCCCCGCCCCCACTTTCACCCACAGTATCCCAAAATTCTCCTTGAAGGTGGGAGAGTGAAATGAACAAAATAGCACACTCGTTAAGCAGTTGAGAATGGAAAGTCCACAATAGTTCTATGATATAATTTTTTTTTATTTCTGTACAGAAGGAACGATTTCATGGAAGTGTTCAATCAGAAGACTTAACCAGTCTGGTGAAATGGAAAAAAGATCCAGTTGAGACTGGAAAGAGAAGGGGTTAGCCGAGAGAGGAAAGAAAACCAGACACTGTGAATGACAGACAAAGGTGTGTGGTGTTGGAGGAACAAAGAGAAAACCAACATGGTCAGCACAGAGAAAGGAGAGAGATTTGGGAGATGAGACTGGATAGGCAGGGAGCGGCCAGATCAGACAGGGTTTTTATCTACCGAACAGGAGGCCACTAGGGAGCATTTATTTTATATTTATGAATGTAAACATTCTTTATATTTTTCAGATCAAAAGTTATTAGTATTTTTGGTAATGCTATTCTTTTTAATATCCTCACCCAAGGATATTTTTGTCCATTGATTTGTAGAGAGAGTGGAAAGGAGGGAGTAGGAGAGGGAGAGAAATCAATGCAAGAGAGACACATCCATTGGTTGCCTCCTTCACACACCTCGACCCCAGGAGTTGAACCCAAGACTCATCAGTGTGTGGGCTGATCTCTATCACTGAGCCACACCAGCCAGGATGGTAATATTATTTTTTTAAAGCCAAGATCTATGGTTTGGTAATCTGAACCTCTCTTATCCACCGAAATAACATTTGCCAAAGTCTTTTTTATTTTGGAATGAGAATGATCTGTATCCATGCATTTTTTAAAATTCACTTTTCTTTAAGGGGAAAAAATCACATAGGAAAAATAACATATCATATACCGATGCACAAACTTATCCCAGCTAAGAGTGCTCCAAGGAAATATAGCATAATTATAGCTCAAAATATAACTCTCTTTGACTATATTGTGAAACTCAAATTGGGCTTGTGACACAGGTTAGTTTTAAACATTCAAATACACACATTTTTATCTTCCTCTATGCTCGTAGCAAAGTTTTTTTGTAATTCTCGTAAAAAATCCTGTAACAAAGATTCCTTTTCTCTGTGTTCACAGTGAATGGTTGTGCTCAGCAGGAAAGAAACCAGTCTCTCATACCATTCTTTTCCTAAACACCTGGTTGTTCAGTTTTAACAAGGTGACTGGTTTCCACCATAACTCAGCTATTTTTCCACTTGGCTGGGTCCCCCTGGACCTTAAAGTAAAAAAAAAAAAAATCTATGTAACATTAGCTTTCCTACTAAACACCTTGTGGGGTTTTCCACCCACACCATGCCTCCAATTCTTGAGTAATTCTGTAGATAATGCAAATGGGGATTCCTCCCTCTGCTCTTCCTTTTACATTGCTATCAGGTAGTCCAGGAGACAATACTATTCAGATCTTTTCGGTCCCATGTTCAATCTCACCCTGAATTTCTCTGATGTCTAAGCACAGGTAGGACTTTTGCATCTGCTGCTAGCTCCTCCCCTGGTTTATTGTGTATCTGAAGTAACCATAAAGCCAACGGCTTTTCCAAGTTCCTTCGTATGTAAGATTAGAATAATGATTGCCATTTACCTTTCAGACCAAAGTCCTGTCTAAACATAACTAACAACAAGGATATCATTCCACATTTGCAGTTCCCCTCCACCACCACCACCACCACCACCACCCCAAAGGCTGCAGAAATGCAGGGGATGAGTGATCTCCATGGTGAACCACTGGGCTTCCTATTTTATGGGCAGCAGTGAAGAGTTCACCTCATCCTCAATGAAATCATTCCTACTCTGAGAGCAGATGGGTCATAAACACCAGGTAAATAATTAATGGCTTTAGCCATTCTTAATTAAATGGAGAACCTAGAATTTGACCACAAAATCTTCTCCCTCTCTGACCACAGAGGCAACAGTAGTATATGCTTGGAGGTTTGAAAGTAAAGCATTGTCCTTAGACCTGGGTAAAAAGGATCTTTGTCCTGAGCCCCATGCCCTTGAGTGCCCACTCTGGCCCCCTCCAGCCCTCCTCTTCCTGCGTTGCAAGCCGAGGGATGTGCCCTCTCAGAGCCGGAGGCTTCCCTTCTGGACCCCTTCCTGATTCTAGGACCACAGGACTCCTGGCTCAATAATCCTCAGCCAGCTTCCTTAATGTGAGCAAGAGACAGCTATCTGCTGGGGCGGGCGGATGGAGCCTGGATAGGTGAGTTGGGTGTCCACACATACTAGCATGAAGCCCCTTGTCCTGTGGGGCAGAGCCCTGACAGGAGAGAACCGACTCCCTTCGCATCTCCAAGCTCTGGGAGAAAACGCCAGGTTAAAAGAAAAAGCATCATCTACTACTTAACCTGATTTATAACGTAACTATGTAGCTCTATGACGTGGGAGCCTCTCTATAGATGCTTGCCCCAAACCTCACAAATGTGAGGGATGGGCCTTAGAAGAACGCACACAGTTCAGAGAAGCCATTGACTAGCCATACATTGGGAAACTTCACATTCTTTTCTAAACATAAATCACGAGGCTTATCATACAAAAGATGTGAGGGAGGGGAGGGGAGTAAAGCCACCCCACTCAGATCAAACAGTAGCTTCAATCTCTTAAGTTGTGCTCTTTGTTCCTAAAGCATGGGGAGCCAGCGAGGACATTCTTCCCCGCCGCAAGAATTCCATCTGCACAGCACTGGCTCCCGGGCCGCCAGCTGCTCCTCACTCCCTGGCTGCAAGAATGCAGCTGAGGTTGAAAACTTGTCACCAAGTTGGAACCAATACCCACCTGTCCCTCGTGTCAGTCCTTTCTGTGAAGTCTCCCTGGGATTTAAAATCTAAAGCCATAAAAATGGGATTTGTCTTGACTCTTTCTAGAACAGCTATCCACCAAGCCTGCATCATATGACGGCGTCCCTTTAGAATTGGGGTATTTAAATAAAATAACAGCTGTGCAGCTCTCTGAACAGTCACTGCACAAATTCTTAGGAATTGTTTCCTAATTCAATTCATTGGGTGTAGATTTTACCTTTCAAGTATTCCTCCCTCCGAAAAAAAAATTAAGAAGAAGAAGAAGAAGAAGAAGAAGAAGAAGAAGAAGAAGAAGAAGAGGAATGAGATGTTCCCAGATATAATTTATACAAACAGCATATCAGTAAATTAAGTCCACTTCTCATAAATAAAAAGTATGTATCATTATACAAAAGAAAAAGAAAAAGTATGTATCATTACATATGTCATAGGCTTTTTTCTTTTGTAGTAGGAAAAATAGTTTTGTATAATATGCTTATTATCATACCATTACTGTAATACCAAATCTATTTTGAAAATATATAAATCCCAAGTGGATTTTGTTTCAACTTTTTATTGTATTTTAAAACACATCTCTCTTTTCATCAGATCATTAGTAAGAAGAAATGATTGTGACATATAAAAAACAAGTTTTAAACTCCTTGCAAGAAAAGTACTTCATAAAGATATTGTACATAGTCTCAAATCTTGTGTCTAAAATTAAAGAGTGGGTTTACCTAAACTCATCGGGTAAAATTCCTTTGTGATCTGAAGAACGTCACTGAGAAGTGAAGAACCAGTCTGGTTCCAGCTGCAGATCAACAGGCAATGCGGCTGCGCAGAGCCGGGGCAGGCATGTGAGGTTCCAGATGGATCAGGGTTAGGGTGGGCATAGTGAGCCACATTTTGGAGGACTTGATTTGTTCCACGCTATCCCTCTTTCCAACAAATGCTGCTGCTGCTGCTTAAAGCAGCTTTGCAAAAACAGTTAAATGTTCAAACCCTTTCAATGGAGAATTCAAGCAGAGAAAGTTGACTTCAATACTTCCCAGCACTACATGGTTCTTATTTAGAAACCAAAGGGGTCATCATATTAGGTACTGTGGATGCCAGCTGTGTTAGTATTGAGATCAGACATAACTGGATACCGGGAAAGATGACCTTTTCACGTCTCTTAGCATTGCTATGAATAGTAAGGATCATCTACCAGACCATTGGAATAAGGAAAATTCATCAAAAGACAAAAATAAATAAATAAATAAGAGCTAATAGGTAGGCTAATACAAGATAGTCACACATGCAAACACAGAACCAATATGACACCGAGTTGCAGGGAACAGATACTTAACAGAACACAGTCTGCTCTCCTTTAGAGTAAAATCGTTCAAGATGGTATCCAGTGCACAGATTTTGATTGAGGTCTACAGAATGACTACATAGTTATATTTATCCAATTTGGATATGCAATGATCTTTAAAGATCTTTCTAATTTTTAAGAAAGACAACATATATTTCCATATTTAAGGAATTAAAGATGGGTATATGCCTTGCGGGGGGGGGGAACATACTATAGACTTATCCATTTTACGTATACTTTTTGTTCTGCTGACACTGAGATCAGAAAGTAATAAAGAATTACATTCATTGATTCTGTGTAGCTTAGCTCTTTCTGCAGCAGTTTATCAATGAAAAAATGGCTAAGAAAGTCACTTTCCGTTCTCGACACTTCAGTCATAGAAAGTGGTGCAAATGTCACAGCCTGCGATTTTTCTAACGCGCTCGTGTGTTTTTCCTCGTGCATTCCACCGTTTCCCTTGGAGAGGAAGTGGCCACTGGAAGCCGGCAGCTGGGGGTCAGTCCCTTTCAGTCATTCCCCTCGCACCCACCTCTGCTCCTTTTGATTTTCAGTTCCATCACCTTTAACTCCACCACTGTCTTTGCCTGGAATGCCAGCAACTTCTCACATGTGCCCGGGAGCCAGGAAGAACTTTGTGGTAGCGCTTAGGTTTAACAAAACCTAAACTTGTTTTATATCCCTTCCTAAAGCAGAAGGGGTAACTCCACCTGGCAAGGAACCACACTGACTTTTAAATGACACACCATGCCCACGCACAAGGTGAGCACTCAGTGCCACACACACACGTGAAACAGTAATAACCAAAACATGTGCTCACCGTGACCTCCATGTTCAAATAATACTACGGGCTACTAACATTTCATTCCACGTGGACTTTTCTACCGCCTCTACTGCACAGAAAGCTCATTCAAAGTTAAGTCTTAGGAACACTGGAATGTCTTTATTTATAAGATTATTTTCTAGTTTGGATGGTAAGCCAAGTTACACACTTTCAATAATTTTTAATAAATAAACAAACTGTATCCTTCCTATCAAAGTCTTCATTGTAAATCTATTTCTGTGTGCAGCAAGAAATTTTATTAACATAGACCATGCCAGGTGTATGTGCTTGTGTAAACTGATATGGACATAGATGTAGCTGCAGATAGCTGCCATTCATTAAATGCTTAATATATGCCAGGCAATGTGCTAACCACTTTGCTCATTCATTTAACAAATATTTGTTGAATGTGTCTGATGAGGCAGGCACTAGGATAGGCAGGAACTAAAAAGTCAAACATGACCCTACTCTTCATGAAGCTTATAGTCTAGTAGAGAAGACAAAAATTTCATGAAAGCTTTAAAGCAAGGCATTTCATCAGAGGCTCTGCCTCTGCGACCAGCAGCATTGAAGCTGAGATCTGAAGCCAGGCCGGAGATAACAATGACCTGAACTAAGGTGCACAGGTGGAGAGGAGCTAAGGGAATGCACTCAAGGCATTGATGAGGTAATGCCCTCAGAACTTGAAGATAGATTGAACTAAGAGGGGTGGAGAGTAGGAAAGACATGTAGGAGAGAGAGGAATCAAAGTCTCAACAATTGTCTTATAGGTATAATTGGGTGGTAGTAAGCCAAACCATAATAGTCCACTCAGAACACATGTTCTGTCTCAGTTACCTTAGTTCTCTGTTTGTGTGTATTGGAGTAGGGGGGGGGGGGGAGGGCACAAGAGGTTAATCCTCATCCCTCACCCAAAGATATTTTTCTATTGATTTTTAGTGAGAGTGGGAGAGAGAGGGAAAGACAGAGAGAAATGTCAATGAATGCCCAGGAGGGGTCTGCAACTGAGGTATGTATCCTTGATTGGAATAGAACCCACGACCCAGGATCCTTTGGTCCGCAGGCCCACGCTCTATCCAAGCCAAACCAACTAGGGCTTAGTTATTTATTTGGATGACAGACACTACGCCCCCTGCAGTGAGGAAGATGTAACACACCTTGCAGTTAACAGGCATGCTCTCTCTTTATTTCATACATAGACAAATCATACTTTATAAAAAAGGATTATTTATACTTTCCTCAGCCTCATCTTACCCTTTGTGAGGGCATGCATAGAAATGAAGACCCATCCTCTAAAGAAGTATGTTTTCCTAACATTTTCATTATCATTAAAATTGTCTTATTTTACTTCTTGGGCACTCTGGGTTCTAATGTTAGTTTGAATAATTACCAGAAATCATAGAAATATGCCACTATGAAAGTCCAATGAGCAGACTCTTAAAAACTATTTAGTCCCTCCATGATCATGCTCATAGCACCATAAAGGCTAAAGTTGATAAGAAGCCTTGAAAATTAGCTCTGCATGACCAGAAAGGGATTGGCTGAAGGAAAAGATTGGCAGTGACCCCACAAAGCACTCTTATTAACAGGATAGAGTGTCATTTTATCTGAGCATGGGTAGAAGTCCTACAGATCAGATGAGGAAGTAGATAATATAAAGTAAAAGTGTGACATCTGGCACACTGACAACTCCATTTTCTCTAAAAACAAACAAAAAATCACTGTTATAATGGCTAGATGATGTCTGCTGTCCATTCTAGTCATGTCATTATAAGAATCACCTTATTTGTAAGAACCCCTCAAAACAGGTATCCCCACTCCATGTGTATCTTTCCCCATCACATAAGGCAGTAATTTGAACACTGTTTTGAGGTGTTCTTACAAATAAGGTGATTGTGAAGCAGAAACCCTTGAAATTTGGTTCTCTAACCTTCCCAACTTATCCTACCACCATCCTTCCAACTCTTTCCTACCCATCCACTCTCCAGAGATCCCCTCTTTCCGCACCACTGGTCAGAAGGGCCGCCTGCCTCCGAGAATGTGCTAGGGCAGAAGTCTCCCTCCTCTGCTTCCAGCCTTGATCAAGTGTGAGAGCCTAGGTTCACCTTCCCACCTAGAATGCCTAGGCCACTGGACAGAACACATGAAATGGGTTTTCAGACACTGGAAAATAGGCAAGTGGCAGTGATCCCTGCCCTGGTTTACCACCTAGAAAGAGTTCCTGGCAGCAGCATAGGGCAGGGGAAGCCAGCAGACCTCAGAGGTCCTCCTGGGTTCCGGAGACAGCGCTGGGAACTCAGGGAAGCAGGCGGCTGGAGGAGGATGCACAGAGCAGAACAGCGGGGCCGGCCGAGAGGCTTCACTGAGAGCAAGTTCTGGGCCTCTGCAGGGGCTCCCTCTAGAGGGGCTTCCGCTGAGGACTGGACAGCTCCTATCTGTGAGCAGGAAGCACCCCGGTGCCAGGGAAAGACCCACAGGTAAGAAGAGGAACGATTCTCAGGTCACCCGGGGCTAGAATTAGTTCACAGAGAAACGACAGCCTGTCTCAATGCTGATGGGAATTACCCAATACAGAGGGAGCAACTGATGTAGCAAGGAAGGAGGAATCACTAGGGTAGTATCCCTGTGGAGGCAAGAGGGTGAGTTCCAGGGCACAAACAGAGGCCCAGGCTGGAGAGAATTGTGTTACTGGCGATAAGAGGTGGGTGGAGATGCTGATGGGTGGGTTGACATGGTGGTGGGGACTCTGTGTAAGTTTTCTTCTGAATCATGAGCATCAGCTGAGAAGGAGGATAAGGAAAGAGACACTAAGGGTGTGAGGCAAGAGGAGAGTGAAGCAGCGGAAAGTACTAGTGCACCAGGAGCGTTTATATCCTTCAATGAGTAGCCACACTGAGGGTCTAGTTAGTCATGAACTTGAAGTGAGGACTTCCAGTGTGGTTGTATTTTTTCCAGCCACTCTCAGCTGCACAAGTGCAAGTGTAGGGTACGATGGATTGGATTTCTCCTGGGTCATGGATTTGCTTAGTTCGGATAAAGGAACAGAAGGGCAAGCAAATCATCACCATTGACTTGGATTGAATGTAGTCTTTGTTTTTCCCCCCACGAATTACTATTAAGCCAGTTCCTCTCTCCACTGTATTTGTGTGACTGATTCCTTTGAACCTAATGCTGTCCACTCTGTCCATGTGTTTGTATCTCATCACCCCTTATAACAGCTATCCTTCCCACTTTAGATTAGTGAACCCAATCTCTTCTTTCGGCACTACTAGAAATATGGAAGAAGACAAAGTCAAGGGCAGAGTCTATTGGTTCATTTCTAAAGATTTCTTGTCCAGGTAACATTAATCCATTATACAGGGTAAATATATTTAATTATCTTTAAGTTTAAATACTCTATCATGATCATTAGATTATTAGTGATGAGTGTCTCTCTCTCTCTCTTTCTCTCTCTCTCTCTCTTTTTGCAACGACATCAAGATAGTTTATTAAATGTCCTTGCTGAAAGAAAGATACTCTATACTGTGTCTACAGAGTTTCCCAATTTATTCAGTCTAATTCAAAAAGTTTTTTTAATCATCAAGTTAGTTTGATATAATTTGTTAAACTCATATTGTTATTAACAATTAATGTTTTGGATTTTTTTCTAAGTGCTTTAAATCAAGATAGCATTCTTTTGGACAAGCCAGTTATATTCTCTAAGATGGGAGACGGTGGAACTATGATAGTTGATGGCCAAAATATCTGACTCTGGGCCAACCAAGCACCTCTTACCTCCATGCTGGTTTGAATTTAGTTCAAGACTCACTCAAGTTACCCAAGTGGCAGGCGTCTAGGTATAAGCAACATTAAAAGTTGCTTACCCAGTTCTTCTCATCTTCCTTATTAACTAGATTCCATGAACAGCAATATGCTAAGCTAGGAAAAGAAGAAAAAAGAAAGGGAGGAAGAAAAATAGGAAGGAAGGAAGGAAGGAAGGAAGGAAGGAAGGAAGGAAGGAAGGAAGGAAGGCATTATTTCCTACTCTTCTTTGCTGCCAGGAGCCCATGTTACTATTCAAGCCAATGAGACAAAAGCAGAAGCTCTGAATTTCTGGTACTGAAATAGAAAAAACATGCTTCTTTTCTTGATTTCCTTCTTCTGCCACAGAATGGATATGATGCTGGAGGCCATGAGAGGCAATCAGAAGGATGAAAGCTATGTGTTGAGGATGGTGATGAGGAAAACCCCAGGAGCCTGGTATGCCATGCTGTATATTGCTGCTCCATCCCTGACACACCTGCCTGAACGCTTCTTGTTCTGTAAAAACTACAAACCCCCTTTGGGCTAAGTCTCTAATGCAGAACTCCTGTTCCGTGCAGCAGAACTTATACATATCTCCGTGGATAGAATCTGGAGAGCTTCCAGTCACCAGAAACTAGCGGCTCTCTCCATCTCTCCCCCTTTCCCAATTGATACATAGTCTGCTTCCCATCGTATATATTTTTTCTGAACATTTATTTATCTTATTTTCTCTCATTACTCTCTTCCTTATGTGATCATTATATCTGTTCTCTAAGCCAAACCTTCTACTCACTAGTAATTTTTGCTATCTTGTAACTTTAGTTTACCCATAATCCACCATGGCCTGTTCCACATATCTTGATATCATAACTTTTAACTTTCAGTTTCCATGAAAATTTTGTCATTTTTAGTCATTCTGTGTTCTGGAAAGGAGTATGACTGTCCCATTTTGTTTGAGTCACAGGACAACCTGTTGATTGGCTAACCCAGGTAGTTATGAATGGAGGGGCGGATGGGTTTAGGGATAGGTAGGAGTGCTGACTCTCTAAGGCCCTTCTTGACAGGATGATAGAAAGTCAGGTCTGGCAGAAGGACATGGCAAGCATCAGGAGAACCTTAGGTCTGATACATTGTGCCAACAGAAATCATGGCCACCCTTGAGAACCAAACCCAGTCAAAGACTCATTTTAAATTACTCACATTTCAGAAAATATAACCTTATCAACTATTTAAGCTGGGAAATCCCAGGACTCCAGTCTTAATCCCAGTTTTTCTATTAACACACTATGTGAACTATTAACACACTATGTGAAAGTTTGAAGATCTCATTGTACCTTACTTTCTTCATCCGTAAAAATAAGAAACTCATATCTATTACCTCTTGAGGTTGATAGAGGAACAATAAAATTGATTTGCAAAGTGTTTTATGGCCATAAAGTACTATGCTAAATATGGCCTGTGTTTAAATAACCTGATTTGTAATAAAGAGAGCTATTTGGCTCAGAGGATGGAGCGTCGGTCTGTGGACTGAGAGGTCACAGGTTCAATTCTGGTAAAGGGCATGTACCTTGGTTGGGGACGCATCACCACTGGGGGGTGTACAGGCGGCAGCTGGTCAATGTTTCTCTCTCATCGATGTTTCTGGCTTTCTATCCCTCTCCCTTCCTCTCTGTAGAAAATCAATAATATATATATATATATATATATATATATATATATATTTTTTTTTTTTTTTTTTTTTTTTTTTTAAGAAAAGAAAATGTGCTTTTCTCATCAGGGGTCTATGAGATAGACCCCTCAGACCATGAATATTTATCTATAGACATACAACTGTGGAAATTTTTTACATTCTTCGGGTTCAGCAAAAGAAAGAAAATCTGGGTTGATTAAGCAGTGTTGGGGGATAGAGAGGGGTTAATACAGTTTCCCTATCAACTGTCTAGGATCACCTAAAAGCTTCCACCAATTAATCACCATGTAGAACTCTGAGTCAGATCTCAGAGTTCTCTCACTGGAGGAGTGAAGGGAAACCTTCAGGCCATTGGAACTCAGCCAAAGTGGTTGATATAATGGAACGGTGAGGAGGAGCTGGGCTAGGCACTGACTTTCTCCCATCTTTTGGTCATGCCTGAGAATATCACTGCACTCAGAATATCAGAATTCCATCGGTAAGCATAACTCTGTTTTGTTCCTTATGTCTCTGATCCTCAACACCCATACCCAGCAGCAGCTCCCTCAGTCATAATCCCCCTCCTTCAGAAATTTTAGTAGCTGCCAGTACCCCAAAACCCAAATACAGAAAGTAAGAAGTCGTTATAGCAATTGCCATATGCTAATGCAATGTTCTGCTTACTTGCTCTTGACCCAAACTTCCCCTTTCCCCCACACAATGAGCTCATTGAGAGAATGGTGTCTTTGTTACCCATTCTTAAATCCCCAACATCTAGAAGAGTATTGGAAAGGTGGTTGGCACTCAAATGAATCTTGAATGAATTAACTAAATTGACAAGCCTACCTTGGATCCATGCAATCACAAAGTCTAGCCTCAGAATCCCACACACACTATTCTGGCCATGTAGTTCCCAAACACAGCATGTTTACTGCATGCTTGGGACTGGCTGCTTTGCCCAATTCAAACATTATTTCTGATACTTAGAACATTGCTACTTTCACAGCCAGAGCTGTGCTCTGTACTGTATGAATTAGAACTTTTAGGACAAGAAAGAAAACAATACTAAGAAGACTTTTATTTCCCGAACTTTACCACTTTTAAGACAAGAAAGAAAAAATACTAAGAAGACTTAGTATTTCCTGAACGCCCAATAGCATGTGTTACTGGTGCCTTTGACACAGGAGTAACAACACACCTATTCCTAAGGGTACCAAGTGCAGTAGCTGAGTTCTGTTTTGTCTTTTTATTTACAGGCATCAATTTGTGTTTTCTCTGGTTCTCTCATGAACTCTCTAAGATTTTACAATTTAAATTGTGTTTTCTGTTCTTTTCTAATTCTCCAAAGTACTCATGGAGTGCTTGGCACATGAAGGATTGCTAATAAACCATGACAGAATCGTAGGTGGAACAACCCCAGGCAAGCATTAATCACTAGAATCTCATGAGTCCTGAAAGTAGTCAGTGTCTAAAACAAAGAACCTAGGCCACTCTGGCCACGTCAGTACTCAGGAATAACTAAAAATTTCATTTCTGCAGTCACTGAGTTGATGTTTTTTTATTTTCAAAAGCAAGTAAACATACACTGATCTTAATCTCTCATTTTGTGACCCACTGGTAAATAACAAACAGTAACCACCATTAAAGTAAGCTCAGTGCTTAATAACAGATGACATAAGAGCATTCACTCTGTAGGTAGGCAAAAAGAAACTGAAGCTGTGGGAAATGTAACTGAATTCTGTGAGCACCTATTATTAGCGTAAGTGAGGTTTCGGTGGAGACTTTTGCACTCAAACTCCTGAGATATCCGTCTCTTTGCCTTTCAGGCCTTCTTGTGGTTACTGTGAATGAGTAAAATCAAAAGCAAGTGAGTGGGGAAAATAAAAATTAGGAACTCTAATCCTTGTGCTGTGATTTGATATGATCAGGAGCTAGGAGGAAGGATTCAATTTTCAGCAGCTCTACTCTGTCCCTGCAGCCTGCCAAGTGTTCCAGCTTGGCCTTCATCGGCAGCCATCCCTGTTTACTGTGTGACAGACAGCTGTTCCTTCCCTTCCCTCCTGGCTCCCTGCCACCATTCCTTCACCTCTCACACCATTCCTGGGGCAAGAGGGGGCACTTGTGGAAACTGCGGCCCAGCCTCAGCAGGAGTGTTTGGCTGGAAGGCTCAATATGGCACCCAGATTGGTCACCAGAGGGTCTCCCAAGGGACAGATAACAAAGCCGGCTGAAAATTCCCTACTACCTAAGACTACCAAGACATAAAGCTTACCTACTTGAACTTATGTCATATTTGGCTCTGGTTTAAGCTGTGACTGCTTTCCCTTCACCTGCTGGGCTCTTTTTGAAAGAGACACCAGGAGAGGGAGCTCAGTGCAGCTCATGATTGAGATGTCCCTGCAAGAGCACGCAAATCACTCCTGGGGACAGACGCTGTTGTGCTAGCACATGACTGAAGTTAAGTGTGTAATTGTCCAGGCCTCCTCATCAGGCTCAGCAGTCTCAACACTACATTTTAATGTAATATTTGAAACTAGAGGTTCATTGCTCAATCTTCATGCAAGAATAGGCCCCTGGCTTCACTCCCAGCTGCCTGAAAGCCAGCAAGTCCCTGCTCCCCACCTCAGCTGCCTGGGAGCCAGTGAGTCCTGTCTGGAGCACCACTCTAGTAGCTCCCTAGGCTTCACACTGCTCTGTGCCTACATATGCAAATTAACCTCCATCTTTATTTGGTTGATTTGCATACTCATTCTGATTGGCTGTGAACATAGCGGAGTGATGGTTAATTTACATGTTTCTTTTTTATTGGTAAGATGTTCTTGACAAAAATCATTTGAGGTAGCCTGAAATAAAGTCTATGTGTGTTTGTGTCTATGTGTGTATCCTTCATTGGCATATGTGTGTCTGTGTGTGTATTCTTTGTTGGAATGTGTATGCCATTAAAATTAAGAATAAAAATTAACGCAATAGAAAGAAGAGCAAACACCAGGTCTGCTTTCAGTTGTATAGATATAGATGTTTTTCAAGATAGTGTTATAGTTTGCTTTCATGTAATTTTTTTGGTTTCTGGAAAACAATGATTAAAACCAAGTGGAAAGAATGGTGGAGCCCCAAATACAGAAATTCATCTTTTTCCTTAGAATGACTTGTTTTATAATTTTGAATCATAAAGAGTCTGGTTGGCCATGGCAGGGATGGGGTAATTTTTTTCTGCCAAGAGCCATTTGGATATTTATAACATCATTTGTGGGCCATACAAAATTATCAACTTGAACATTAGCTTGCTATATTCGGTCAAACATTTAATTAGCTCACCTCTAACGCCTTGGCAGGGCCAGACCAAATGATTCTGCGGGCCTCCTACAGGCCAGATGTTCCCCACCCCTGAGATAGACGGACTGTGGAGGGGATGCCTGCTGCAGCTGGGCAGTTAGACTCATGATTTCCCTGTTCTTCCCAAATTAGCAATTCTATGGTCTTCATGTGCTGAGCAAATTTCTCTTAAAATGTTTTTCCAAGAATATTGTCAAACTCAAAAGCAGCTGATTCATACAGATGATTCCTATTGCTGTCGGTATCTCTTCTGTTCAAACAGGAAGAGAAGAGTAGGCAGGAGCAATTCCAGGGGACTTGCTCAGGCAGTGGCCGAGTCTCCATCAGCTGCACATTTGCCATACTGTTATTACATGATTGAGTTGCAGTTTCCATTATAGGACCCATGATCAGAACCTTGTATTTATGCCTGACTTGACATTACAAACGTTAACCAGGAAGAAATAGTTCTATAAAAGACTATGAAAATTTATTTTACCAATTTGCCTTAGAGATGAGAAAACTAATAGAAAAACTAAAAGCAGAAAGATGATGTAATATTTCAAGCAATCTTTTTTACCGTGTCTAGTTTTAGTACCACACCATGGGTACGTGGGTCATATTTTCAATTAGGAAAGGAATACATAAATACAGCAATGAACACCCAAAGGGAGTGCAGAACAAGTCCAACTATAAGGACCCCATCACAAAGCATTTTTATGCCAGTGAAACCAGATGAAAACTAAAATCTGGGCATCTTTGAAGAATGAAACCAGTTTTATTTTTTTTTAATGCAACTAACCCAGCAGAAAAAGAGGGACAAAGGAAGGTAATACTGTTGCTAACTGCTAGCCCAAACCTTGGGGCCGAGCAAGTTGAAACGAAACTGTATGGACTGTTAATGCCTCGGATTATTTTTAGCACCAGCTTCCTCACCCTATAATGAGGCTCCTTAGTATCTATCATAGCATAAGACATGGACAATTACCCATTTCAAAATAATCATGATTCAGCACCTCTGCCAGGTGAGATTCTTTAAAAGACATGTTCTAACATCCTGAAGAGTAAGTACTTGCAAACCAGAGAGTCAAATAATTGATTTTTTTTCTCTTCCATTACACAGATGGGGAATCTGAAGCTCAGAAAGATTATTTAACTTTCCCAAGTCACACTGTTAGTATTGCCTGCTATAAAATTTGAAACTCCCTTTGATTAAAGCTCATGCTCTTCCCACTGCACCGGACCACCTTTAAACCATTCTTCCCTGTTGAGTGGAGAGCTCTGTATAAAATTTTTGAAACTAATAAGATGTGCTTAAGTTAAAACAACTAGTGGAGACTCCAATTTCTATTTAAAAACAATAACTACAGCTCTGGCAAGTTTGGCTCAGTGGATAGAGTGTCAGCCTGCAGACTCAAGGATCCCAGGTTCGATTCCGGTCAAGGGCATGTGCCTTGGTTGTGGACACATCCCTAGTGGGGGGTGTGCAAGAGGCAACTGATTGGTGTTTCTCTCTCATTGATGTTTCTAACTCTTCCTTCCTCTCTGTAAAAAATCAATTAAATATACTTAAAAAAATAAAATAATAAAAACAATAACTACAATATAAAAATCTAAATGTCATAAATGAATGCATTAAAACAGTTGTTCACTTAGCTGTGAAAGCATTTCTATCAGCAGAATGAATGTTTTGAGGCACAAAATAACTATGAATTTTAGTAATGATTTTAAGTAGCTTTGCTTAAAGTGAGAACTCTCCTGTTAAAGCTTCATTTGTTTTGTTTATTAAAGAGATGGAACAAATACTGTGAAAATTGGACTACTGCCTGTCAACTGGTGGTTGTTGATGTCAATTCAACACCAACAGGAATCCTCAATTTGAGGTTCAGTAAAGGAGAAAACCGCTCAGTGCAAAACAGCTCAATTTCAACACAGCTCGCTGTGAAAGCAGCACCGCTGAGGCGAGCCCTGTGGTCAGGCAGCCCTTGGGCCAGACTCCTCTCTGGCGAGACAGCTCTGCTCTGTGCCAGTCTGCTCTGTGCTGCTCCACTCTGGTCTACTCCTGGCCAGCTCTGAAAGGCCCAGAAAGGTTGTCTTCACTTTTTTTTTTAAATATATTTTATTGGGTTGTTGGGGTTTTTTTTTACAGATAGGAAGGGAGCAGGACAGAGAGTTAGAAACATCAATGAGAGAGAAACATCGATCAGCTGCCTCCTACACACCCCCCACTGGGACTGTGCCTACAACCAAGGTACATGCCCTTGACCGGAATCGAACCTGGGACCCTTGAGCCTGCAGGCTGACGCTCTATCTACTGAGCCAAACCGCTTAGGGCTGTCTTCATTTTTGAAAGGGAAAGTGCACTCCCCAGCCAGAGGGCAGCTGGATTATATAGACCTAAGTCCCTGCCTTTGTTTCCTGATTGGTCTGTCGTCGTACAAATGAGGACTCCAAATCTTCACAGTTTTATTGGTCCAAACGGTCAGAATAGAGCTGCTCTGGTTGGTGGGAGCAGCACAGCTCCCATGGGATGGGGAAAGCCCCAAACTTATTGGTTGAAATAGGACTCCAGGCTGACTCTGATGACAGAAACACAATGCAGGCAGGCAGTTCAGTGCAGAGGCAGGTGGTCCAGTGCAGACTTCTCTGTATAAAAAAAGCTGCTAGACTCTGGTGGTGTTGTTTTTTTGTGTGTTTTTTTAAATATATTTTATTGACAAATATATTTAATATATTTTAATATATTTTATTCACAGAGAGGAAGAGAAAGGGACAGAGAGTTAGAAACATCGATGAGAGAGAATCATCGATCAGCTGCCTCCTGCACACACCCTACTGGGGATGTGCCCGCAACCAAGGTACATGTCCTTGACCAGAATTGAACCTGGTTACCCCCTCAGTCCGCAGGCCAACGCTCTATTCACTGAGCCAAACCGGCTTTAGCTGGTGTTGTTTTTTAAAGGTGAGCCCAGTTAGCAACTGGTAGCCCTTTTTAGTGGGTATCTTCTTTCTCAGACTCCACAAACCCAATCACAAATGGGATTTGTCATAGCAACTACAGTGATTAGCATAGTTTTCACAACTTGGGGCAAAATAGAAAAGAGGCGTAGGCAAGGAACCAGGACAGTGTGGGATCTCATCTCGGCCTTCCACTGACACCATCGTCAAATTCCTTAAACTCAGTAAATCTAAAGTTCTTGTTCTGTAAAAAGCACTAAATAATACCTAGTTCCACTCAGCTATAAATCTCCATGATACATTCAACACATCCACTCTCAATGTAGAGACCACCTTTGAACAGTATTGTTTTTTAAAGGAATTATTTCAAGAATTCATCACTGACACTTTGATTACATCCACATGGTCCAATAATACTGCATTGTCTAGCTTAATCAATGAACAGTCTATCAAGAGCGAGGTATAATATCAGGTAGAATGAAAACTACTTCGAAGTTAATGAGCTGACTATCAAGGCTGTCTGTGGAACCCCTGCTCACTGCTACCTCCCTCCCCAATCCCTACATACTCACCAGGTAAAAATATATTGGTTTCATAACTGAAGGACATTCAATAAAATACCTGGCTAGCAGTCTTCAAAAATGCCAAGATCAAAGAAAGGTTGCTGAAACTGTTGTATATTGAAGTAGAGTAAAGAGAGTTGATAATTAAATGCAATGCATGCTTCTGGGTTAGATTCTGAACTATGGACAAAATAGCTATAAAGGATAATCTTGAAATAATTGATAAAATTTGAATGTGGACTATAGATTAAACAATAGTATAAAAGCAATAATAATTTTTTTGAGTTTATGACTGCACTTAAATTATGTAAGAGAATTTCTTGCATTTAGCATATATATACTTCTTTAAAGGAGCATGATATCTCTAATGTTCTCAAATGGTTCAGGGGGAAATATCCTATATAATAAAAGGCTACTATGCAAAATGACTGAACTGCGGAATGACCAGTTGATATGATGTGCACTGACCACCATAGGGGCAGCACCACTCAGCCAAAAGCCGGGCTCACAACTGGCAAGCGCAACAGCCGTGGTGGAAGCATCTTCTGCCTCCACAGCACTGCTAAGGATGTCCAACTGACGGCTTAGGCCCACTCCCCACAGGCCTAAGCCATCAGTTGAACAACCCCCAAGGGCTCCCAAACTGCAAGAGAGTGAAGGCCAGGCTGAGGGATCCCCCCAAGTGCACAAATTTTGTGCACCAGGCCTCTAGTATGCTATATATTGATATATTTATACATATATACATATAGAGAGAATATATATCTATACATATAAAGACATACAGTTGACCCTTGAACAACATGGGAGTTAGCGGCACTGACAACCTCCCCAGCACCCTTCCTGCACAGCAGTAGAAAGTCCAGGTATAATTTTTGACTTCCAAAACTTAACTACAGTTGGCCCTGCTCTTTGGTGGGTTCAACCACCTGCTGATTGAAAACAGTATTTTACACCCAAAGTTGGGAATCTGTAGCAGGGAATCTGTGGTTGGAAATCTGAAGTTGGGAATGCAAAAATATTGTTTTCCATCCATGGTTGGTTGAATCTGCAGATGGCAAACCTACAGATACAAAGGGCCAACTGTATTTAATTAAAAAAAATAATAAAAACTAGAGGCCTTCCCCTAACCAGTTTGGCTCAATGGATAGAGCATTGGCCTGCGGACTCAGGGGTCCCAGGTTTGATTCCAGTCAAGGACATGTACCTTGGTTGCAAACACATCCCCAGTATAGATTGTATGAGAGGCAGCTGGTCAATGTTTCTCTCTCATCGATGTTTTTGACTCTCTATCCTTCTCCCTCAGCCCAGCCTGCACCCTCTCACAATCCAGGACCCTTCAGGTAGGATCCCTAGGCCTGGCCTGAGATCAGGGCCTATTGGAGCTTTCCTTCACCTTTGTACAGGCAGCTGGCCCCACTCCCACTGCTAACACTTCTTGCCATCTGTGAGGCACTGCCCCCATTCCCCTGCCACAGTGGCCTCCCTCTGCAGGCGACAGGCTGGGGTGCAATGGCTTGGCTGGCCTTGGCCTCCCTCTTTCTTTGCTGGGGGGTGGGCCAGCCTGTATACCTGATAGCCCCCCTTCCCCTGCAAGGGGCCATCTGTCTATCTGATAGCCTCTAACCACTCTGCCTGCCTACCTGATCACCCCTAACCCTCTGCCTGCCTGCCTGATTGCCTCTTACCTCTTGCTTGGGAGCGGGGCTAGCACTGACTTCCCGTTGGTCAGCCTCCAGTCGTTACTGGTTGTTACAACCCAGGGTTTTTATATATTAGGATATCTGAATATTGCCTTGGTTGGTGTAGCTCAATTGGTTGGAGTGTTGGCCCTTACACCAAAAGGTGGTGGGTTCCATTCCCAGCCAGGGCACGTACCCAGGTTGCAGGCTCAATTCCCAGTCAGGGAATGTGCAGGAGGCAACCAATTGATGTTTCTCTCTCACATCAATATTTTTCTCTCTCTCTTCCTCTCCCTAAAATAAAATTTTAAAATGCTATCAACTATCTTATGGGTAAATACCTTCTGTTTTATATACTCAACAATGCATCACCCCAACATATATCCTCCCTTCTGTGAATAATATTCTCCTGTATCTTAGATGTGCTCCTTCCCTCCACTTCCTTTATCCCTATTCTAGCCATGTAGATAGCTACCATGTCCCTGCCCCCTGGCTAACAACTGACAACTGATTGGCCCACATGTGAGCACATGACCCAAGATGAGCCAATCTAAGAATTTCTTGATTGTTTTGCTGGGTCACACAGGAAACCTAAATCTGTTACTATTTGGTGGTTGTCTTAATTTGGATCCTCTCACCCCCAAAAAATATTCTGAACCAATGATTTAGGTAGAAGTAGTTTATTTGGGAGATGATCCATGGGAGCATGGTAAGAGAGTAAGACAGGAAAAGAAAGAAAGCAATAATAAAAGGTGTTGAGTCCTGCTGAGGCCTATAAAACAAAACTCAGAATAATCCCACCAAAGAATGAGGAAGTGAGGTATTTGTGCACCAATTCCCATCCCTTTGTGGCTGAAGGTGACTCCTGGGTATATTAACTGCCTGGTACTTTTGACCTAGCCCCACCTGCTATCCCAGCTCACTCCCCTAGCCACTATCCTCAGGCAGAAAGATGCAGGTGACTGAGGTGGGAAGCCTGGGGCAGATAGAGCAATTCTCCAGTTGTAGGAGACATTGCAGATGGGCCAAGAAGACATAACCGGGGAAGCAACAGTATCTGGTACAGAGGTGAATGGTGACAATTTTAAGGAGTTGTCAGAGGGCTGTGCTTCCTGCCACATGAAGGAGTCTGATCTACCGTTTAAGAGAAGGATGACACCTTGCAGATGAAGAGATGACATAGTAACAGCTGGAAGTCCTGATTCCAGCTGTTGTTAAGGCCCAGGCCCCAGCTTTGTCCGTTCAACCCTGTCTAAGATTCTGTGAGCAGTTAAAATCACCTTTGTATCTCAATAAATTTGAGTTGGGTTTCTGTCATGTAGCCAAAAAAAAAACAAAAAACAAAAAAAAACCTGATAATTAAGCTTACTATGATATTATCATCTATATTCCCATAATGAGATATCAATACCTTCACACTAAAATCCCATCATATAAATGTGGCCAAAGTAACAATTATGAAAACTATGTTCTCCATCTACTTGAAGATAATTTTGTGAAAAAAATAGTATTCAATTATTTTTTATCTCTAGAAAGGACTTCACATTTTTAAAATGTGTTTGCTAGGTATAAATTTTATCATAACTGGGGGGAAAATGTCGGTATTAAAAAAAATCTAGAAGGAAGCAAAATACAATTTAGCTTAAAACAACAACTCACATAGTTTATTTTGGAAGGCAGGAAATAAAACCATATTTCTTCATAGTGAGACAGCAGTGTTTTGAGACCTAAGAAAGATAAGTGATTTTCATGTGCAGTTAAGTTGAAAAAAAAGAAAAAATATCATGTTATATGTAACACTCACACTCTTTATAGACAATCCATTAAAAACATTCCCCAGAGCACATTTTTACATTTCTCATGCTGTTTTCCTCTTGGAATTTACACTGCAGAAGCACCTATGAGATATATGCAGGTGAAGATATAGCTAAATCAAGGTACAGGAATGCAGAATGTGGGGTGACTGCCATCACTCATTCTTTCCTAACACACACTGGCTATTTCACTATGAAGAATCTATTGTTCAGACTCATTTTTCCTTCCCAGAATAATATTTCAAATCATTATATAAAATATATTAGTATATAAGATATACCTTAAATGTGTTATAGATATTAACAATTTAAACAAGGAGCTGTTTCATGACATTTTCACAGCCATCCTTTTCTCTTTAGTTTTCATCTTATTTCTCATTGTATATGTGTTTATATAAACAGAAAATTGAAAACGTGCTTGATTTTTGAAAATAAGGAATAGCCTTACTATATATCAAAGCAGTTACCTGAGTATTTTTTTTTTGAAAGGCAACTTAAAAGCAGAATGTTTACCTGAATTATCTAGATAGCTCTCAACATTATAATCTATTCTGTTGGAATAGAAATTACCCCAAAATAATTTTATTATATTGTTCTTTGAATGGTGAATCAGAAAATGAATGCCTGATCATACCTCAACATAATAAAAGCTGTATATGATAAACCCACAGCCAACCATTCCCTCTAAGAACAGGAACAAGACAGGGATGCCCACTCTCGCCACTCCTGTTTGACATAGTACTGGAAGTACTAGCCATTGCAATTAGACAAGAAGAGGAAATAAAAGGCATCCAAATTGGAAAAAGAAGTAAAGTTATCCTTATTTGCAGATGACATGATATTGTACATAAAAAAACCAAAAGACTCCATTAAAAAACTAATTGACTTAATAAATGAATTTGGCAATGTAGCAGGATACAAAATTAACGACAAGAAATCCATGGCATTTCTATACACCAACAGTGAAACTACAGAAATAGAGACTAAAAAAGCAATTCCATTTACCATCGCACCAAAAAAATTAAGATACCTAGGAATAAATTTAACTACGGAAGTAAAGGACCTATATGCAGAAAACTACATGACACTGAAAAAAGAGATAGAGGAAGATGTAAACAGATGGAAGAACATACCATGTTCATGGATTGGTAGAATCAACATCATCAAAATGTCCATACTTCCTAAAGCAATCTATAGGTTCAATGCACTCCCAATTAAAATACCAACAGCATATTTCACTGACCTAGAAAGAACTCTCCAAAAGTTCATTTGGAACAATAAAAGACCCCAAATAGCCATAGCAATCCTGAGAAAGAAGAGTAAAGTAGGAGGGATCTCAATACCAGACTTCAAACAGTATTACAAAGCCACTGTTCTCAAAACAGCCTGGTACTGGCACAAGAACAGACATATAGATCAATGGAATCGAATTGAGAACCCAGATATCAACCCAAATCAATATGCTCAGTTAATATTTGACAAAGGAGGCACGAATATACAATGGAGTCAAGACAGTCTCCTCAATAAATGGTGTTGGGAAAATTTGACAGATACATGCAAAAGAATGAAACTAGATCACCAACTTACACCATACACAAAAATAAACTCAAAATGGATACAGAACTTAAACATCAGACGGGAAACCATAAAAATACTAGAAGCATCCACAGGCAGCAAAATCTCAGACATATGCAAAAAGAACTTCTTCACTGATACTGCCCTTAGGGCAACGGAAGCTAAAGAGAAAATAAACAAATGGGACTACATCAAAATAAAAAGCTTTTTTACAGCAAAAGAAACCATCAACAAAACAATAAGAAAGCCCATGGTGTGGGAGAACATATTTGCAAATGTTACCACTGATAAAGGTTTAACCTCCAACATCTACAGACAGCTTATACAACTAAATAAAAGAAATATGAATGATCCAATTAAAAAATGGACAATGGACCTAAATAGAACATTTTCAAAAGAAGACAGAAGGAAGGCCAAAAGGCACATGAAAACATGCTCTAAGTCACTAATTATCGGAGAGATGCAAATCAAAACAACAATGCGGTACCATCTCACACCTGTCAGAATGGCCAACATCATCAAATCAACAAACGACAAGTGTTGGCGAGGTTGCGGAGAAAAAGGAACCCTCGTGCACTGCTGGTGGGAATGCAGACTGGTGCAACCACTGTGGAGAACAGTGTGGAGTTTCCTCAAAAAACTGAAAATGGAACTCCCATTTGACCCAGTAATCCCACTCCTAGGAATATATCCCAAGAAACTAGAAACACGAATCAGAAAAGGATATATGCACCCCTATGTTCATAGCAGCACAATCTACAATAGCCAGAATTTGGAAACAGCCTAGGTGCCCGACAGAAGATGATTGGATAAAAAAACAATGGTATATCTACACAATGGAATACTATGCTGCCATAAAAAAGAAGGAATTCTCATCATTTGCAGCAACCTGGATGGAATTGGAGAACATCATGCTGAGTGAAATAAGCCAATCAATGAAAGAGAAACACCACATGACCTCACTCATTTATGGATAATAAAGAACATTATAAACTGATGAACCAAAAGATAGATATAGAGACAGTAAAGCAACAAGCAGACTGTCAAATTACATCAGGTAGGTTAGGGAGATCTGGGGGGGATAATAAATCAACCGAAGGACTTGTATACATGCATATAAGTACAACCAATGGACATAAAACATTGGGGAGGGAGGGTATGTATGGGAGGGAGGGGGCAATGTTAAAATATGTACACAGATAATAATTTAATAAAACTTTACTGACAAAAAAACAATTAATGCCTATCTCTTGCTTTCTAGACAACCAATGCAAACATGATTTTCATTTCTTTTATTTTTCATCTAGTCACCTGGATGTCTCTTTTTGGAAAACAGTGTTATGTGCTATTAAACATGAGAGTTCTAAAAAACAAAAAGCAACTGCAGAAATCGGTTTGGCTCAGTGGATGGAGCGTTGGTCTGCGGACTGGGGAGTCCCGGGTTCAATTCCAGTCAAGGGCATGTACATTGGTTGTGAGTGCATCCCCGGTGGGGGTTTGCAGGAGGCAGCTGGTCGATGTTTCTCTCTCATTAATATTTCTGGCTCTCTATCCCTCTCCATTCCTCTCATTAAAAAATCTATAAAATATATTTTTAAAAATAAAATAAAACAACTAAAAATAAATAAATATGGAGTTCTAGAATTATAATTAGTAACTTAATCTCTATGTACCTCAGTTTGCACATCTTTAAACTGGGATAGTAATAGTACCCACCTCATAAAGTTGTAGTAAAGATCAAATGAGATAAGTCTAGTAAAACATAAAGTAATTGAAAGCATGTGTCTTGAAGAGGTATCTGTATAGCTATCTGTGTAGCCACATTGTTCATAATAGCCAAAAGGCAGAAGCAATCCAAATGCCCATCAATAGAGGAATGGATAAACGAAATGTGGTATATACATACAATGGTATATTTTTCAGTCTTATAAAAGGGAAATTCTGACACATATTATAACACAGATGAACCTTAAGGACATTAAGGTTCCTTAATAAAATAAGACAGTCAGAAAAGGACAAATACCATCTGATTTCATTTATATGAGGTATCAAGAGGAGTCAAACTCTAGAAACAAAGTAGAATGGTGGTTGCCAGGGGCTGGGGGAGGGGGACAGGGAGTTGCTGTTTAATAGCTATATAGAGTTTCAGTCTTGCAAGATGAAAATGTTCTGGGGATCAACTGCACAACAATGTCTATGTACTTCACACTACTGAACTGTACACTCACTCAAAATGTTTAAGGTGTGAAATTTTATGTGTATTTTACTATTTTTAAATGAAAAAAATGGAAAAGAAAAATTTTAAATAAAGATGATACTTAAAAAAAAAACACTTAGAAAGTGCATGGCATAATGGCATAGAGAGCTTCAATAGAAAGAGGGTATTGTCTTTGATTTTTCTTTCTTTTTTATTCTCTAATTGAGGACCATGCTCTTTTATATGTTCTGTGATCTCACCTAGCTATTTAATCAACATGGGAAGGTTTTTCTGGGTTCAAACAGAAACAAGCAATTGACTGTTTTCTGTGGTTGTTCAGGGGGCCCTGGGTGGGGACAAGCCCTGTGGGGAAGGAAGTGCCTGGAATCAGATATCCCAGCAAGCATCAGAGCACAAGTGGTGAGCTCCCTGTGGGTGGCACTGGGAAAGCTGGCAGCCAACCAGTTAGCTGTTTACGTAAGTGAAGAGGAGCTATTACAGAATCTCATCCTTGGTCCAGCAGTGGGCCACTGTAAACTCTCTACAGGCCATAAAAGGGGATTAAGAGGTGGTCAATTCAAGCACAAGAAGAATAAATAATAGCCATCAGACCCAGGGCATTCAAAGTTCCTATCAACCACTTTTGATGGCAGGGAACTGCCGGGACCCGAGGGATGCTGGGTGATATACTACGACACAAAGTTGAAAGAGCACAATAAAGAAATCTAATCATTGGGGAAGGGCTATAAATTCCAAATACCTTGGAGGACACTTAACAAGAAATCTGCAGTGCTGACATAAAGAAAAATACAAAATTTTGCTGAGGAATATAAAAGTGCTCCTAAATAAATGGAGTAAAATACCTTGTTCTCAGATGAGAAGAATTGGTATTATAAAATATATAATCTCCTACATTTTATTATAAATTTAATATAACTCCTTTTAAAGTTTCAATTCCAAATTTTTATAACAAAAGAATAAAGAATGGAATTAAAACTCTTAAGCAAAAATAACTGAATGTAGTTCTGGCATAATATTAGACAGATAAGTAAATGCAACAGATTCTGTGATACATCCAAGAATATATAAGGATTTAGAATTAGTGAAGCACTTTCAAAATCAATACAAAAAGAATAGTTGCTTTTTTTTCTTTTAATCCTCACCTGAGGATTTTTTTTTTTTTTTTTTTTTTTTTTTTTTTTTTTTTTTTTTTTTTTTTAGAGAGAGAATGCAAGGGAAAGAGGGAGGCACATGCCCTTGATAGGGAATCAGACCCTCTGAGCCACAATGGCCAAGGCAAGTGTAGATTATTAATAAATGGCTGCTTTAAAATATTAACACTGGAAAAATACAATTAGAGTTTTTACCTAACAATGTATATTACCATATATTTGTATATTTCAATATGGGTTGAATCATCCTATATAATAAAAGGGTAATATGCAAATTGACTGAATGGTTGAACAACGCTCAACACAGAAGCTGCCCCCTGGTGGTCAGTGAGCACTCACACGGAAAGCGCTGCTCAGCCAGAAGCCAAGAAGCCAGATGGGAACCTCTGCTGCCTCCAAGGCAGCTCTAAGGATGTCTGACTGATGGCTAGCCATCAGTCAGACATCCCCCAAGGGCTCCTTGACTGCAAGAGGGCTCAAGTTGGGCTCAGGGCCCCCACTCCCACACCAGTGCATGAATCCCATGCACTGGGCCTCTAGTATATCATAAACATGCAATAAGCCCTGGCCAGTGTGACTTGGTTGGTTGGAGCATCATCTCATACACCAGAAAATGACAGGTTCGATTCCCCATTAGGGAGTATGTGGGAGGCAACTGATCCATGTTTCTCACATTGATCTATCTCTTTCTCTATTTCTCTCCCTTTCCTTTCCTCCCTCTCCCTCTCCCTCTCCCTCCCTCTCTTCCTCTCCCTCTCTCTCCCTCTCTCTCTCTCATCCTCTCCCTCTAAAAGTCAATGAAAAAATATGCTCAGGTGAAGATTAACAACAACAACAACAAAAAAGGCAGCCAATGAACACATAAATAAATGGAAAAACAAACTCTCCTCTTTCTGTCTAAAATCAATCCATAAATAAATATTGTTTTAAAAAGAACTCAAGTGAACAATATAACTTTGAAAAATGTTCAAATGCATTACAATTTAGAACATGCAAATAAAATGAGATGTGAGTTTAGCCCATCAAATTGGAATTTGAAAAATGATAGCACAAGTGCCAATGAGAATTCAAGAAAAGGGGCACTTCCATTACCAGAGAATGTAAACTGGTTAATCTTTTAAGGAACAGTCTGGCAATCTGCTTCCAATGAACACAAAAATGTTTAGACCTTTTTCACCCAGCACCCACCTTTGGAAAGATGTGAAGAAATAATGAAAACTTGGTGGAAGGAGCGGGAATGGGATGGAAGGGGTCAATGGGAGAAAAGGGGAGGACATATGTAATATTTTCAACAATAAAGATAAATTTAGCCAAAACCAGTTTGGCTCAGTGGATAGAGCTTCGGCCTGCAGACTGAAAGGTCCAGGGTTCGATTCGGGTCAAGGGCATGTGCCTTACTTGAGGGCACATCCCCAGTAGGGGGTGCGCAGGAGGCGGCTGATCGATGTTTCTGGCTCTCTATCCCTCTCCCTTCCTCTCTGAAAAAATCAATAAAATATTTTTTTAAAAAAAAAAGATAAATTTTAAAAATAGTGAGAACTTCAATATCTAGAAATATTATGAACTATGTAACCTGAAAATATGAAATATTTTTCTATTGCAAAACTCCCAAGAATGTTGCATTTAAAATAAACTTCTTTTTTAAATGCGGAGGGAAAGAATGGGGAGAGGGGAGGAGGAGTGGGGGAAGAATAGTAAAACAAAATGATTTCTTATGAACTAAGACTTCAGCAGTCCAGAGGGGTTCGTTTGTATCAGTAATCAGAAGGCTTTTTTGAAGGGAGTGGGAACTCACTCGTCATTAAATTTTAATGGTTTCAAACATTTGTGGTGGTACATCATACAAAACTCCACCTAGTAAAGTTTTAGGTGGCCAGTGACTTTGTTGGTTAGGTAGCTGGTCCCAGTTCCTAGGAGAGTTTGAGGGCCTGGTGCAATCTGATTACCTGGAGCATCTTGAATTAAATGTACAGCCAGTGCCAGCATTTTTCCACGGGTCAGTAATTCAATCTGAGTTTCTTCATCAGGGGCTTTGACCGCCACGTTGGGCTGGCCACATTATTCCCATGGTTTGAGCAATTCAGAGTTTCTCCTTTATATAGGCAGAGACAGCAACACAAGAACCTGGGCAGCCACTTTCCCTTTCCCATCATAATATGTATATGTATATGTATATGTATATGTATATGTATATGTATATGTATATGTATATGTGTATGTGTATGCGTATGCGTATGCGTATGCGTATGCGTATGCGTATGCGTATGCGTATGCGTATGCGTATGTGTATGTGTATGTGTATGTATATAAAAAATTCATTTCGAAGAGAAAGGAAGAGGGAGAGAGAGAAACATCAGCAATGAGAGAAAATCATTGATTGGCTGCCTTCTACACTCTTCCTACTTGAGGATCTAGCTCACAACAAGGGCATGTGCCCTGACCTAGAATCAAACCATGAACTCCTGATTTATAGGTCAACACTCAACCACTGAGCTACACCAACTTTTTAAGTCAACTACAAGAATCATTTTATCATCTCACACCTGTCAGAATGGCTATCATCAACAAATGAACAAACGATAAGTGCTGACGATGATGTAAAGAAAGAGGAACCCTCGTGCCCTGCTGGTATGGAATCAATATGGAGTTTCCTAAAAAAAAAAAAAAAAATGGAACTCCCATTTGACCCAGTAATTACACTTCTAGGACTATATCCCAAGAAATCAGAAACATCAATCAAAAAGGATATATGCACCCCTACGTTCATAGCAGCACATTTACAATAGCTAAGATGTGGAAACAACCTAAATGCCTATCAGCAGGTGAGTGGATTAAAAACCTGTGGCACATCTACACAATGGAATACTACCCTGCAATAAAAAAGGAGGAATTCATGGATGGAACTGGAGAGCATTATGCTAAGTGAAATAAGCTATTCAGAGAAAGACAAATATCACATGATCTCATTCATTTGTGGAATATAATTGATGAACAAAAACAGATCCAGAAATAGAGAAGCATCAATCAGACCGTCGAACCTCAGAGGTAAGGTGGGGGAAAGGGGAGGTAAAGGGGAGAGATCAACCAAAGAACTTGTATGCATAAATATAAGCCTAACCAGTGGACACAGACACCAGGGAGGTGCGGGCATGAGTTGGGGGATGGGGGAAGTAGGAGGGCAATGGGGGAATAAGGACACATATGTAATACCTTAATCAATAAAACAAAAATTTTAAGAATCATTTTTTATTCCCCAGTCTCTCATAAGTTGATTGCTTCAGCTCCATTCTCTGTGTCTGTCTCTCTCACCGAGCTTCAGGGGTCATCCCAAAGCACACACAGAGGTTCCAGCCCAGGCACCTGCTACAAACCACTCCAGCAACCAAGCTGAGTGCACCTGGATGAGTAAAATTTCCCATAACCAAGGATTTGGAGACCATCAACCACTCTCCTCTGCCTCACTCACATCTTTAGGTTCTTCTTCACTTCTGAATAGTGACCATGCCTCTGAAGATGCTCATTTTTAAATATATTTTTATTTATTTCAGAGAGGAAGGGAGAGGGTAGAGAGAGATAGAAACATTAATGATGAGAGAGAATCATTGATTGGCTGCCTCCTGCAAGCACTCTACTGGGGATCGAGTCGGCAGCCAAGGCATGTGCCCTTCACTGGAATTGAACCCGGGACCCTTCAGTCCGCAGGTGGATGCTCTATCCACTGTGCCAAACCACCTAGGATCATTTGTAGATTTATTTTAATCCATATGGTAGCATTTGATACACACTGCTCTGCACTTTGCTTTTTTTATTTTAAATTAATATATTTCATTCCTGCTTATAAGGAACTTTCTCATTCTGTTTTACCAATTTCACCAATCTCCTAAGGACAGGCATTTAGATTATTGCTAGTATTTAACTACTACAAATAAAACTTCAATGAATAACATTGAACATAGGTCATTTTGCACTTACATAAGTATGTCTGTAGGAAAAGATTCCCAGTAGAACAGCTATGTAAAAGGATCAGCAATCACATGCATATTGTCAAAGTATTATATCTTTCCTAGCTGTGGCACCAGGCCATACATTTGCCATCTATCAGAGAAACTACCTGTTTCCCCAAACTCATGCCAATATATGTTTTATGAATTGTGGAGTCATTTGCCCATTAAAGAGTGGAAAATGGTGTCAGTGGTGCTTTAATTTTAATATTTCTTTTTATGAGTAATGCTGAGTATCTTTTCTTAGATTTAAGAGGCAATTATATACTTATATATCTTATGAATTGCTCATACTCATTCACTTTTCAGTTATGTTTTTGGTCTTTTCCTTATTGACTTGGGGAAGATTTTATATTAAAGGAATAAGCCCTTTGCTTATTATTTAAAAGTTTTTTTTCAGTTTTCATTCATCTCTCTTTTACCAATGTTATTGAGATATCATTGATGTACAATAAACTGCTTATATTTAAAGTGTACTACTTGAAAACTTTTTAACAGCTTTATTGGAGTACAACTGACATGCAATAAACTATCATATTTACTGGTAAAAATTAGTTTGGCTCTTTGCCACATCTACTGTGAGGATGTAGACCATTGTCAGCAATCAGACTGGAGACATCCCAGAAAACATGGACATCACTCTAAGGGACACACAGTTACTGCGAAGGGCCCAGAGGCACCCTGCAGAGGGACTCTAACCACATCAATGCAGAGCTCAGTCTCCTTGGCAAGAACAAGAGGCTCCGGGCTGACAAATGGTGAGGAAATAGAGAGGAGCTGGCCACGCTCGCCCTATCTGCAGTCATGCACAGAACATGACCAAGAGTGTCACACTGGGCTTTTCACAAGGTGAGGTCTGTCTATGCTCACTTCCCCATCAACGTTGTTACTCAACAGAATGGTTCTTTTCTTGAAATCAGAAATTTCTTGAGCAAAAAATACATCCGCAGAGTTCAAATTAGAACAGGTGTTGCTTTCAGTATCTCAAGCCCAGAAAGATGAATTGATTCTTGAAGAAAATGTCATTGAATTTGTATCAAATTCAGCAGCTTTGATTCAGCAAGCCACAACAGTTACAAACAAGAATATCAGAAAAATGTTGGATGGTATCTATGTGTCTGAAAAAATAACCATTCAGCAGGCAGCTGAATATGACCCAAGTTGTCTAACCACAGAAACAACAAGATGCCGAATGATTTGTCACACTTATTTGTGGTATTTAAAGATGCGATAAAAGTCATGTATTGATTTGGGAGGGGAGTAAATGAATGAAACAAAATGCACAGTTTGGTAAATTTTTATCTATGCATATGCATGAATTAACACCACAATTAAAACAATAAACATATTCATCACCCCCAAAAGTTGTGTGTGTGTGTGTGTGTGTGTGTGTGTGTGTCCCTCTCTTTTGCTCCTCTTAGTCTCTCATCCCATTCCCCAGACAACAGGTCTGCTTTCTATCACTACTAGTTGGTTTACATTTTCTGTAGTTTTATGTTAACAGAAACATGCTGTATGTACCCTTTTATTTTTGCCTGGCTTCTTTCACTCTGCATAATTATTATGAGGTTCATTTAATGTTGTATCAATAGTTATTTTTTATTATTGAGTAGTATTCCACAATTATCTCAAATGATTTTCAAATGGATTCAGAAAAGATGTATGCATATACATACATTCAAAGAGAGAGAGAGAGAGAGAGAGAGAGAGAGAGAGAGAGAGAGAGAGAGAGAGAGAGAGAGACCACTGAGCAGGGCACTGCAATATAATCTCTGGAACCCATTCTGTTTCTGTGCAAAGAGCAGTCTCCCTCATAGACTCCCTGTCAGTGAGAAGGTGGTCACGTGGCCCAAATATATGCAACCTGCCAGTCCATCTACAAAGCCCTGGTGTCCTACCTGAAACATGTGGATGAGGCTTCAAGAAAGAAGTCATATGTTGCTCAGTGGTTAGAGCCTGGGCCAAGTGACAAAGATCTCAGGTTCAATTCTTGGTCAAGGGCAGGTACCTAGGTTTCAGGTTTGATCCCTGCCCAAGTCTGGGTGTATGAGGGAGACAACTGATTGATGTTTCTCTCACATTGATGTTTCTCTTTCCTCCCTCTCTCTTTTCTCCTCCCTCTCTCCCTTCCACTCTCAAAATAAAAAAGAATAGAAAAGAAAAGAGATCAAAGACATTTTCTTTTAGTATGGCCACACCCCACTAGTAACTGACTCCCCTCACTGCAAATCCAAGAAGTTTGGATGTCCAGGTATGCACTCTGGCTGCTGATAAGCCCATTGCAAAAAACAGAGTTTACCTTTATATTAAATAACTAGAGGCCCAGTTCATGAAAATCATTGCACTGGAGGGGGTGTCTCTCAGCCAGACCTGCCCCCTCTCACAGTCAGGGAGCCCTCAGTGGCCCGAGGTGACCCAGGGATCAGGGGAAGTGATGCTCCATAATACTTCTGCTGCTGCCGCTGCCGGCAGTGCAAGCCTAGGCCAGCCCTAGTTACCTGATCCTCGAGCGGCCTTGGGAGGCTGGGCAGCTGCCATCCAAGGCTTGCCTGTGCTTCAGGCTGGCCATGGGTGGCTGGGGGTCTGAGGGGCCTGGGGGACTCTGCAGGCAGGTGCTCAGAGCTGAGGGGACTGGGCACTGCCATCTTTGAGGGTGTGACAGTCAATTAACATATTCCCTCCTTATTGGCTGAGGGTGCCGCCATCTTTGTGACAGCATGAGGGTCAATTCACATATTCCCTCTTTATTAGATAGGATGGTTATGGGATTTTAAGGTTAATAAGTGGGATGAAGGGTTTTTCCTGGTTAAGATTATGTGAACACACACATCTATTTTTCTCCCTCCCAAAACCCCATGAAAATATAAGTAAGTTTTGTTTCATATTTAAATCTACAAGTGTGGGGAAAACAATAAAGGAAACAACAGCAAAAAAAAATTGGAAGTTGAAAAGGTTAACAATGTGATACCATCCCAAGAAATCCAAACCCAAGCTGGCAGCAAGGAAAGTTCAAAATGGACATCATTTTCACCACAGCTTCAATGGAATCAGAAACTGGCAACACAAGAAAAACCTGAAACAGAGTGTGAGAATTCCTAAATAAGGAGGTATGGTTGAAAGCTGTTTGAGTGACAGTTAGGTCCCAGGTCCTTACTCCAACCCAGGTAAAACAGGAGGGATGCCAAGAGGCCCGTGTCTATCAAATCACTGAATGCAGATGTCCCCTGGCCTTCTTCCGAACACAACTCCCAATGTGTTGGCCAGATACTTACCCTCCAGAAAAGAAAAACTGGAAAACTCTTTTCCACAGAGTGTGGCCTGCCTAAGGGCAAGACCTAAAGACACTGAGCTCAGAGGTTCCCTTATAAATGGGCCCCCCAGATTCCAATTCTGTGAAGCTCAAAGTGGAAAAGTCCTTCCCACAGGCTCAGTATGACATTCCGTTTTTAGTCTCTTTCTTGATCATGAGCAGAGAGCCAAGGATTAATAGCCCAATGAAGAAAACACCTACCACAGAGGATGAAACCAAAATAAGCAAACTGAAAAAAAGGCAACTTGGGAGATGAGAAAAACTTCAAAAATATATCATCCTGTTATCAAAAAAGAAAAAGAGACTACATTGCATCTGTGAAATGTAAACAAGATGTCGTGAAAAAGAAACATTCAGAGAACATAGAAAAGAGCTCTACGGCATTAAAAATGCAATTGCAGAAATGAAAACTTTGATAGGTAGTTAGGAAGATAAAGTTGAGAAAACCTCTCAGAAAATAGAACAAAAAGTCAAAGAGATGAAAAAGAAAGAAAAGTTAGAGCACCATTCCAGGAGGTCCACCAACTGAGTAATGGGGCTAAAAAAAAGTCATCAATGAAACAATTGAAGAACATTTCTCAGAACTGAAAGACATTACAGATAGAAGGGCCCACAGAAACAGACTCAGTGAGCATGTCAATAGTCCCTGAGGACTGGCCTACAGAGAGGACTTTCAGTCCCAACAACAGGAAATGGAGAAGCAGCAGACAGTATGGAGGGTGGGATCTTAAACCAGCCCTCACAGGGAAAAGGAACATTTCACTTTTTCCTTTTTATTTTATTTTGTTTTATTTTTATTTTCTATCTCTTTTTTCTTTTTCTTTTTTCTTTTTCTTTTTTTATTTTCTTTCTTTTTGCATTATTTATTCATCTTACTAATTTTTTATTTTGTTCGTTTTTTAATGAATTTTTTAATTTTTTATTATTTATTTTTTTCTTCTCTTTCTCTTTCTTCTTTTTTTAATTATATTTTATTGATTTTTTTTACAGAGAGGAAGGGAAAAGGTAGAGAGTTAGAACCATCAATGAGAGAGAAACATCAACCAGCTGCCTCCTGCACACTCCCCACTGGGGATGTGCCCACAACCAAGGCACACGCTTCTGACCGGAATTGAACCTAAGACCCTTGAGTCTGCAGGCCAATGCTCTATCCACTGAGCCAAACAGGTCAGGGTTTTCTCTTTCTTCTTATCCACTCATCCTCTTTATACTTCCTCTATACTGAACTGAGATTCCCCATATTCATCCAATTCCGTAACCTTACTTTCTGTATATAAGCTCAGCCTCTACAGATTCTGCCCCCACCCTCTTTACTGGGTATTTGCTATTTATATGTTTTGGTTTATCTGTTAGTTCTCTGGTGTTTCCTCTCCATATATTGTTTTTTCGTTTTTCTTCTTTTTCTTTTCTCTCATACCATTTTTTCTCTCTTCCATACCATTTGTGCTCTCTTTTCCCTCCCCTAAGTCTCTTTTCTCTAGTAGTCACTTATATTAGGGTTATCGATGTCATGAGTACATTCATGTTTTGTTCCCTTTGCGTTATGTCTTGTCAAGTTGCATTTTGTGGACATACCTCCGCAGAAGCAAGAAGACAAGAGAATCCAGAAAGTTGAAGATAATGTAAGAAGCCTCTGGAACAACTTCAAGCTTACCAACATCAGAATTATGGGGATGCCAGAAGAAGAGAGAGAGCAAGATATTAAAAACCTATTTGAAGAAATAATGACTGAAAACTTCCCCCACCTAGTGAAAGAAATATACTTACAAGTCCAGGAAGTCCACAGAACCCCAAACAAAAGGAATCCAAAGAGGACCACACCAAGACACATCATAATTAAAATTCCAAGAGCAAAAGACAAAGAGAATATTAAAAGCAGCAAGAGAAAAGCAGGTAGTTACCTATAAAAGAGCACCCATACGATTATCAGCTGATTTCTCAACAGAAACCATGCAGGCCAGACAGGAATGGCAAGAAATATTCAAAGTGATGAATAGCAAGAACCTACAGCCAAAAATACTCTACCCAGCATAGCTATCACTCAGAATTGAAGGCCAGATAAAGAGCTTCACAAATTAAAAATAACTAAAGGAGTTCATCATGGCCAAACCAGAATTATATGAATTGCTGAAGGGGGTTCTTTAGGAAGAGGAAGAAAATAAAGATAAAAATTATGAACAACAAATACATAACTATCAACAAGTGAATCTAAAAACCAAGGGAATTAAAAAACCTGATGAACAATATTAACTGGTGAATATAATAGAATCAGAGGTATGGAAGGGGAGTGGACTGACGATTCTCAGGGGAAAAGGGAGTGGGGGTTGAGGGGAGAGACTGAACATAAACTGTACACCTATGGATGAGGACAATGGGGATGGGGAAAGGGCAGAGGGTGGGGTGGGAACCTGGTGGAGGGGAACAATGGAGGGGGGGGGGAATTAGGAACATTTGTAATAATATAAACAATAAAGATTTATTATTTTTTTTAAAGTTGCATTTTGTCCCCTTTGTCCAATGTGGTAGAGAGCAAGTCACATAACCAGACACCTGGAGAGGTGACTCCATCCACAAACAGGTCAACAACACTCCAGACCCAACTACAGAGGCAGGAAGAAGGAGGCAGTGAGGAAGAGAGCATGAGTAAGGGAGGGAGTGAAAGAAGAGTGTGTGGATGTGTGTGTGTGTGTGTGTGTGTGTGTGTGTGTGTGTAAGGCACAGTTAGATCCTGCAGGACCTCTGGGGGCAGGCTGACCAGGCTGTCCTAACCAGGCAACCTCTGCTACTGTTTCAAACAGTCCTAGAACAGCCAGATATTCCACAGAGACCACACTTTTTTGAAGAGGGGGGCTTCTGTGACTGGGATCCCAGCCTCATCTCCACACAGGGTGCCCGCAGACAACACCCAGGACTCTACAGCCACCCCTGCCAGGGAACTGTTGCCTTGGCTATGGTCCATGGTCACCGAGACTCCAGCCACTCTGGGCACACTCCCATCTGGTTTGCCCAATGCTTTAGCCCAACCATGATCATGCAAGCAGAAGCCCTGCGAGCAGCCCACCCCAGTCCAAGGAGCAACAGCCTCATGCAATCTGCCCCCATTCGAGGAGCAGCAGCCCTGTGAGCAGCCCACCCCCCATATGAGGAGCAGCAGCCTCCTATGCAGCCTAGTCCCATCTGAGGAGCAGCAGCCACATGAGCGGCCACATGAGCAGCCTGCCTCTGTCAGAGGAGCAGCAACAATGTGAGCAGCCCAACCCTGTTCAAGGAGCAGCAGCTGTGCAAGCAACCTGCTCCTGCCAGCCAGAGGAGCCACCACTACTGTGAGCAGCACCCACCAGAGAGGCTGCTGCCAACTGAGGAGCAGCCACAGCCCAAGGAGCCGCTGCCACCTGAGGAGCAGCCCCAGCACAACTCGACACCTAGATCCTTTGGTGAGAGCAAAAATGGGGAAGCAAAGAAACCCCCAAAGGAAAGAAAAGGAAGTGCCAGAAAGGAAGATAAGTGAAATGGAGGCATGCAATATGTCAGAGAAAGAATTCAGAATATGAGTCATACAGTACATAAACTGGGTAGATGAAAAACATCAACAACTTATGTAAGAATCAAGAAGAAATAAAGAGTGATATGGCTGCAATAAAAAACACCATGGAAAATTTCAACAGTAGACTAGGAGAAGTGGAAGACCGAATTAGCAAATTAGAAGACAGAGAAGCAAAACACACCCAAACTGAACTGCAATTTGAGGGGGAAAAATTAAAGGACAGAAGGGGAGCCTATGGGAGCTTTGGGACAACATAAAACGAAGTAACATATGAATAATTGGGGTGCCAGAATGACAGAAAGAGGAACAAGGGTTAGAAAAATGAATGGAACTGGAGGGCATTATGCTAAATGAAATAAGTCAGTCAGAGAAAGATAAATATCACATGAACTCACTCATTTATGGAATATAATGAACAATATAAACTTATAAAAACAAAAACAGATCCTGAGACAGAGAAGCATCGATCAGACTGTCAAACCTCAGAGGGAAGGCAGGGGAGGGTGGGGGTAAGGGAGAGAGATCAACCAAAGGACTTGTATGCATGCATACAAGCCTAACCAATGGACTCAGACACCAGGGGGGTGAGGATATCAGTGGGGGGTCTAGGGGCAATGAGGAGATAAGGACACATATGTAATACCTTAATCAATAAAGGGGGGGGGGGGGATGAGCTATATGAACCTTTATCTGTTTTAGAGATTAATGCTGAATATTCACAAATGAAACAGTATAATGTCTGGATTTTTATTCAAAATAACTGCAAGTTTGGTAGGAAATAGGGGTGGGCTACAGATATATTATAATTGCTTATGAATTTATAATCGTGGAAGCAGAGGGATAGCTATGTGGGGATTCATTAAACTATTCCCTCTTTGTAGATATTTAATTGTTCTAAAATGCAAATTTTTTAATATATTTTATTGATTCTTTACAGAGAGGAAGAGAGAAGGATAGAGAGTTAGAAACATCGATGAGAATCATCGATCAGCTGCCTCTTGCACACCCACTACTGGGGATGTGCCTGCAACCAAGGTACATGCCCTTGACTAGAATCGAACCTGGGACCTTTCAGTTTGCAGGCTGATGCTCTATCCACTGAGCCAAACCGGTTTTGGCATAAAATGCAAAATTTTTTTGAAGGAATGACAAGAATGGTTTGGATTTCTCAGCAACACTATGAAGAAAAAGGCAATGGATTAATGGCTTCAAACTACAAATACTTAAACTACAAATCAAGCGCAAGAGAGGTGCCCAGTAGATAGATTGGCTTTAGATGAATTAATGTCAGTCTATCCATTGTATTTAGGAAGCAGAGAATTTAGGTGCACATATGGGTAGGTTGGTACATTTGATCATGGAAATAAGAGCTAGTTCTCTTCAGATTGTTTCTGACTACTCTAAAGAGCTTATAGTCTAGTGGGGGATTTGGATAATAAGCATAAAATGTTTACATGTGCTAATATAAAATAAGCTCTATAACAGAGTTATGTATAATGTCTTAGGGGAGTCCAGGCTTTGGCTCAGGAAAGGCTCCATGGGCTAGATGAGGCCTGAGATGAGTCTTAAGGAATGAGTAGTGGTTACATCAATGAAGAAGGAATGGAAAACAATTCAAGGTAGAAAGATTGTCATTAACAAAGGCACAAATGAATCAAACTCCATGGTAGCACAGGACCAAGCAACAAAAAAAGTGTTCAGTACTTACTGGTATTAATTAAATTACTCGTGTTTTCAAGGACTTATTTAGTGTGACTGGAGACCAGAAATGAAACCAGAATGTCAGTTATCCAAGTGTTAAGTTAATCACTATGAAACAGCAGAGTCAAGGGACAAGGTGCTGAAAACTATATTCTGAAAGAGACATTAAGGATCTGGAAAATTTAGGAAACAACCAAGATGGTAAGTTCCTTAGCATCTTAAATGCTTCTCCTATTGATGGGCTGTTACACTTAGTCTTAAGAATCTTCTGGTTGACTCATAGTTCACAAATTATTTTTGAACTAAGATTGAATTTATCCTTGGGCTTACATTTTATTTGTTTAATTCAGCAATGTTTATCTTTATTTATTCATTTGCTCATTCATTCTACAAAAAAAAATCTAAGCTCCTATTTATATAGACACTACTTATATAAAACAGTCCTAGGGTTGTCTATAGTCTTGTAGGAAAGAAAGTATGCACAATTAAGTATATCAATTATTATTTTTATACTAGAGGCTCGGTGCATGAAATTCATGCATGGGAGGAGGTGGTCCCCTCAGCCCAGCCTGCACCCTCTCCAATCAGGACCCCTTGGGGGATGTCCAATTGCAGGTTTCGGCACGATTCCTGGATTGGGCAGTTGGACATCCCTCTCACAATCCAGGACCACTGGCTCCTAACTACTCACCTGCCTGCCTGCCTCTAACTGCCCCCCCCACCAGTCTGATCACTCCTAACAGCCTCTGTCTGCCAGGCTGATCATCCCCTGCCAGCCTGGTTGCCCCACGCAGCCTGCTGTTTGGTTGTTACTGTGACCAATTAGCATATTATCTTTTTATTAATACAGGTAGCACAAGGTCTCTGCCATATCACACACCAGAAGGACCAAATATTTTCATACCAAGAAGGTCAATTTCAATCTTAAAAATACTGTTAAGATCAATAGTAACTTTTAGTACATATTGTAAATGAGGGCCAGGAAAAAGAACTAATATGGTTTTTCTGTCTGTTAATTTTTTATGAAAACACTAAACACTATTTACTCATAGGAGGTTCTCAATTTTTATTCAAGATGGTTCCAGGCCTATTGGAAAGACTGAGTGTTAATGAAATGACAGAACATACTACAAGGGACGCCTAAGCACATAAAGGTTAATTTCCTTTTAAGTTTGAACATAGAGATTCATGTTCCTTTAAGCTCCTTTGACTCAAATGGAGCTTCTGTTTGGTGAATTCATGGGTCACATCACCATAACCAAATGATTGTAAGTCGCAATTTAACTAAAAACCAGAAGGATAAAAATAGCGAAGACTAAACATATAATATCCTTCTTTCTTCATCCTTGCTTCTGGAGGTGTGTCTTTCCTGAACTATGAATCACTGCCACCGACCTTGCAAATTTGTTCCATAAGAGGGAATTACCAGAGCAGCAGTAATGCTCTCATTGTGAGCTTTGCTGCCCGGGAGGGGAAAGGTACACAATCTGCAGTCTGGATAACTCTTTCCTCACAGGTTACAGAAATGAAAACTGCTGTTAAAAGAGATATATTCCACATTGTGTCAACTTTACCTTTCTGTACCACTGTCGTGACTGTACTAATAAAAGTCAAGATCTTACTGCCGCCCAGCCTTCCTGAGTTAGTCTTAGGTATTGTCATAACCAACAACACCACTGAACAGTCAATCCCAGAAGGTAAATGAAAGTATGCTTCATAAAATTTACAGCTCATGTTGGATATTTTGGCAAGTAACACTCTTCTGTAAATATAATGAACTAGAGGCCCGATGCACGAAATTCCTGCAAGGGGCTCGGCCCCTGCCACTGAGGCTTTGTACGGAAGTTCGTCTAAAAAGACGTCTGAAGGATGTCCAGTCTAATTAGAATATTATGCTTTTATTATTATAGATAGAACTTGAATTTTGAACCAGAATGAAGATGAAGGGCTTTTTTCTTTCAAAACTTAGCTAGTTACAGAATTTTATCAAATAGCCATGTTAATAATTGTTACATTAACCAGAAGTTTTAAAATATTGTTAAAAGAATAGCATCATCAAGTGTCTATGTCTGTACTTTATTTCTGATTTTTTTTTTGCATTCTTTAAATATTCTATTTTTATATATTCTTTTTGGTTGTTTTATTAAAAAATAGTATTGATTTTTTTTTTTACCTTTTCTCCTAAGACATTTTTCCCCGTATCTGAAACAAAAGTTGCAAATGACAGCGCCTTCAAAATAATATATAAATAAGTTATGTACTGCTTATTTTTTTAACTTCTAATAATAATTGCTTAAACAATTGTGATAATGAATTTGTGGGTGGAATTCTTGTTACTTTTTAGGCTCTTTCTGCTCATTCAATGTACAGCAGCAACATCTAGTGGACAAAATATGAAATTGTCTTGTTCTAATAAGGAATGGAAATTATATGGCTATTGCTGATGCATATATTTCTTTTTTTATTGTTTAAAGTATTACACATAGTACTACATATATCTCCTTTTTCCCCCCAGCCTCCCCAAACCCCTGTGACATGCCCTCATCCCACCCCCCAATGGCTATTGGTTGTTCTTACATGCATGCATACAAGTCCTTCAGTTGATCTCTCCTCCCATCCCTACCCCCGATGCTTATATTTCTTAATATTACGCTGGTGAGTAAACCTGTGCATTTATGGATTTCTCCTAATATAAAGAATGATAATCAGCCTCAATGATTAAGTATTTAAAGTGAGGAGTATTTAAAAATAAGTGCAAATATTGCCGAAACCAGTTTGGCTCAGTGGATAGAACGTCGGTCTACGGACTGAAGGGTCCCAGGTTTGATTTTGGTCAAGGGCATGTACATTGGTTGCAGGCACATTCCCGGTGGGGGGGCGGGGGGGGTGCAGGAGACAGCTGGTCAATGTTTCTCTCACATCGATGTTTCTAGCTCTCTATCCCTCTCCCTTCCTCTCTGTGAAAAATCAATAAAATATTTTTTAAATAATAAAATTATAATAATAAAATAAAATAAGTGCAAATATATAATCTGTGCTACAAATTTAGATGCCATATTAATCATTTACTAAAATAGACATTTTAAGGAAAGCAGAGTCAATATCTGAATTGCTAATTATAAAAAATTCTCAAGTGAAGTTGTTCATTCTCAATTTCATTCTTGTATCTCTATGGAAAGATGCCTAATGGAGAAAATTGATACTGTTGTGATAAACCAATGCACAAAGGGGGAAATGTATACTGCCCCAGGAATTGATCTGTAAATACGGTTAATAAGGGGGGGAAAGCTATGCTAATACCACCATTCTTTTTTTTTTTTTTTTTTTTCATAGTAAGTTTGGAACTTTGGATATTCAGTCAAAACCAGTTTGGGAGAGAGGATCTTACACATTCATGAAAAAACATAAATAGTTCTCTTCTCAATGCATCAATGCAGTGTTTAGTATTGTTCCAAAACTCTCACCACTTTCTTCCCTGGAGTTACTTAACCTCACTGACTGTGTGCAGCTCCCCTGCTGGGTTGGATTAGAGACGATTTCCCAACCCAGAGAGGCACAGCTGTGGAAAGGGGTGACCCACCCCTGGCTCCAGGCTTCCGGGGCTTCTTTCCGCTTCTTCTAGGATCAGGCACACCGCCAATATTCCAGACTTTGAACGGTGCCGGAGGGAAAGGCACAAACTGGAGTCATTAGCAAAAGGTCGACAAGAGCAGACGCACTCAGTGGAGATCAATCGTGTATTCACTCGCTCAGTTAATCACACAACACTTCTTAGTTAACTTGCGTATCCACGAACACCGATTTGGCCACTGTGGACTACCTAGCAGGATCTGCAAACTATAGCCAGCCCGTGGCTTTTTTGGGGCATGGTCTGTAAGCTACGGATGAATCTGAACATTTTCAAAGGTTATTAAGCAAAACAAAAGAAAAATATCAGAATTTGAAAAATCTCAGTTCTTGCCTTCTCTGAGTCCCCTTTATGTTCACACTATTGCTACGCTCACGACACTCCAAACCAAAAACTTCTCTGCATAGAAATGGCTGGTCTCCTACAATTTAACTCAATTCTAAACTCTCTAACCAGAGAGAGCGGCAGATTCCATGGGTTAAGGCAGTGGTCGGCAAACCGCGGCTCACGAGCCACACTCGGCTGTTTGGCCCCTTGAGTGTTCTAACGCCACTTCTTCAAAATAGACTCTCCCAGACCAAAAACCGACTTCTGCACATGGGCCACAAAGTTTCCATCGCGCTGTACATGCGCGCCCACACGTGATATTTTGTGGAAGAGCCACACTCAGGGGGCCAAAGAGCCGTATGTGGCTCGCAAGCCGCGGTTTGCCGACCACTGGGTTAAGGGCTCAGGCCATGAGAGTCCCCCCACTCACTCTGGATGCCAATCACAGGCTGTATGTCTCCAGGTTACCCACAATCTTTATCCAACTTGGCTACAAATCAAAAATGTCCACAATCCCTTCCTCAGGTTTGGTTAATTTGTTAGAGTGGCTCACAGAACTCAGGAAAACATCCACTACATTTACCAGTTTATTCAAGGATGTGATAAAGAATAAATGAACAGCCAGCTGAAGAGAGACGTAGGGCCAGGTCTGGGAGGGTCCCAAGTACAGGAGCGTCTGTCCCCGTGAAGTTGGGTGTTTCACCATCTGGTGTGTGTAAGGTCACCAGCCTAAAAGCTCTCCAAGCCCTATAGTTTGGAGATTTTCATGGAGGCTTTATCACTTAAGCACAATCCATCATTACCTCCTAAGTCCATTTCCATCCCCTTCCCTCTCTGTAGAGGATGGGGGAGAAGCTGAAGATTCCAGCTTCTAATCATGGCTTAGTCTTTCCGGTGCCCAGCCCCCACCCAGGAGCCCACCCAGAGTTGCCTCATTAGAACAAGAGATGTTCCTATCACCCAGGAATTTACAAGGGTTTTAGGAACTCTGTGCCAGGAACCAGATTGGGGAGGTGGAGGGAGAGGAGGCAGAGGCCAAGATATATATTTTTTTCTGTTATTTCACAACATGTGACAGAGATATATGCTGCCTGGAAAACCTAAAATATTGGCTGGCCTTTTACCAAAAAAGTTTGCTGATGTTGCTATATAGAGAGATTGAACCCTCAAATAAGTTATAGTCTAGGAAGAAAAATTTAAATAATAAATACAATAACATTTTTTTACCATTTACTGTGTGTGAAGCACAGAATTAAGTGTATTACATTCGTTGTCTCAATCTTCATCGGAAAAACTTATGAGTTACAGTTATCTATTTACAAGGAAGATTCCAAGACTTAAAAAGGTTAATCATAAGATCACATTAAGGACCAAACCTGAGATTTTAAAGCCCAGGCTGGCTGGCCCAGAGCATCTAAGCACTCATTTCAGGTGCACAAGTGAGAATGATAAAAGACACAACGTTTTAGGTGTCGGGAGGAACATCAAAACACAACTTGCTGTGGAAAAACAGAGGTAGCAGGTAACACTTCCAGGGGGCTGTCTGGGGAAGATTTCATGGACAAGGCAGCTTTGATAGTGGGCCTTGAAAGATGGTGATGACTTAGATGTGTGACGCTGTTGTTAAAAGGTCTTAGGAGGGATACTATTTTGGCACTGGATGAGCAGCAATGGAACAGCTGGAGGCAGAAGCACTTGAGGGGTGTTGGGGCAGCTGTGAGTCCATTTAACAAAAAGAGAATGTGCATGAAGGGAGACCAGCGGGAAACCTAAACCAGAGGAGATTCTGGGTGGTGTTGAATGCTGAACTAAGGGAAAAGAGAAGATTTCAATAAATGTGACCAAGCATTGATGACTAAACAATTAGCACCATCAGTCAGATGTTCTGAGGAGATTACTCTGACATGATGTGTTAGATAAATAGAGGCATAAAAGTAAATTGGGACACTATTAACAGTAATCCAGACCCAAGACTAGCGGGAGACAGAGCACAATGGGGGGGAGAGACACATGAAGAGTGTTGTTGCTAAGGTCTCTCCCTGTATTTTTTCCAAAATCACTAAGTAATGAACGAGGGAAGTATAAATGGCCTGGCAACAACCCCCTCTCAGGCTAAAAAGTGCCTTTTCATGACATTATCACTCTCACTTTTCCCCAGTTTTGTACCAACACACACACACACACACACACACACACACACCAGTTTTACTAATTAAAAGTCCTGGTGTTGGTTCTCTTGATAAAGTCATTACTTGATATTTGTTTTAATGGAATTTTATCTGAATACAAATGTCGGTGGTTTGGGGTTCAGTTGGGAGGTGCAAAGAATAACGCCTACAAGTGTGAATTTCCAGGTCTACAATCCACAGGAATTGTCCCCTAAAAGGTGCTCGCTCGCTTCGGCAGCACATATATTAAAATTGGAACAATACAAAGATTAGCATGGCCCCTGCACAAGAATGACATGCAAATTCATGAAGCATTCTTTAAAAATATATATTTTTTAAAGAAATGGAAAGAATAGAAAAGGGTGGTGACCTCTGTCACAAACAGCTCACACTGCCTGAATCGAAAGTTAGAACTCGACTTTTAACTCAGACTCTGAAGCGCATATTCCAGGCCTCTTCTGCCTACTGTTGACTCGTCTGGTCCAATTCAGCAAGCTCGGGCTCCTCTCTGCCCTGCTGTGCCTTTGGGCCCCAAGTCCTCTGCCCTCCATGAATCACCATAAGCCCAGAGGGGAGACTCCAGTAGGGAAAGCAAGCGGGACTGGAGGAAGCGCTATTCTGGGGCCTTCCTGTTCTTCCCTGGGTGCTGCTGATTTCACTCCACGGTTTACAGAGCGGCAGCTGTGTTTCAGTTTTCCCAGTAAGGCTGGCTGCAGAGAACTACCTACCACTAATTAACACAGACAACAAGAGACCACAAATTACTTTACCAGTTACCGCCAAGTTGACAGTCTATAGACTACAACTAAATCTTAAAGTGTTTTGCTGGTCAGTTGTATCATTCTGTGGCTCTTCTGTGTCTGTTTGAAGACTTAAAAAGCAGGTGATGTTTTCGGCCCAGATCCAGAGTTTAAAACTTGTGTGATATAATGTAAGCTTACCTGCAGTTTTATGAGAATTTCTGGTAAGTTTTTGAGGGTTTGGATTATAGGCTGTCATATTTCATTTTTAAAGTTTTTTTTTGTTTTGTTTTGCTTTTTTTTTTAGTATTGGTGTTTTCCATATACACTTCCTGTTGTCAGTAACATCCACCCTGGGTTCTTTGTAAACCACTGCCAACCCCCCAACACTTTTTAGCATAACGGCGTACTGAACTTATATATTGATAGATGGAGAAGCAGATGATCACAAAACTAGGAGAGGCCCTGGACAGGTTTGTGTGGTAGGAGAGGGTGGAGGGGGGGGGGGGGGGGGGGGCGGGGCAGAGAAAAGGGATTGTAGATTCAATAAGTAAAAATGGTTCCTGGCAAAATGTGCACAGGAGTCATTGCACTGTGAGGTAACTCTGTGCAAGGCTGCAAGAAGGGAGGGCTGGCCACGAGGCACGTCACTGGGCTGGTCACTGAGAAAGGATGCTCTCTCCTGAAGACGGGCACAGGAGCTTGTCCTGCCTCTTCAAAAGGCTGTCAAGAGACTTATTTGCTAACTTATTTGGCAACCTTGGGCAGCTGACAGGAAAGTGGAGCCACATGGGTAGATCCACCCGAGGCATAGAACAAAGGTTTCCTTTCCCCTGTATCTGGGAGACCTGGGTTCTGGTTCTGATCTTTCTAGCAACTAGATGGGTGGCCATCACTTAGCATCCATGAGTTCCAGTTATGCTTTATGACTAAAGAGTTATCTGAGTAAAAAATCCCTCCCGGCCTTGAAATTCCCTGGGCCTGTAATCTATGAGCGTATCTGGTAGCCGTGATAGACGTGGAAGTCTGGCGCAGCGGTTCTTCTAAAGTTTCTACTGTCTAGTCATGTCTATAATCGAGCCAAGTCCTATAGTTTGTGGGATTAACACCAGGCACAAAATAACTGTGTGTCATCAGAAACAAAGAGTTTGGAAAAGACATTTCCCCTAACTAAATTAAATTTCACTGCTCAAAAATAATAAAATGCTATAGAAAGAAAACATCAACGCCGCCACAAATCAGCGTCAAGAGGAACCTCTCTAGAAAACATCTGGAAAATAGCCTTAAGTTAACAAACCACCAGATAAAATGTTTGATTTCCCAGTCACTGAAGCTACTAACTGCAAAAGCAGTTAAAAGGCCTTCTGAGGAATAATATCTTGGCACTGGATGAACAGCAAGAGAGCCAGCTGTTTGCACTTGCGGTATAACAAGTGCCAATGTACATATTGTAACCCACACGGTCCACAGAGGATGGAACAGCAAAGCGGACAATGTGATGGGAAGTCCTGATTGGGCAGGAATGATCAGACTTCTGGGACTAAATAACAGGCAAATGTCTTTTTTTTTTTTTTTTTTTTTCAACAACAGCCCACTTCCAGGGCAACTTCCTTGTGAAATGTCGTTTCTTTCTATATATTCATTCATTTGCTTTTACTAGAAATTTATATAATGGCCCGAAAGAACTATTTCTAGGAAAGAGTCCCTCTAAACCATAACAGATGTTGGAAACATGCTGAGACCAGCCTAAAGAGAGAAGGAGGGGATATCAGTGACGGACAGAAAAGCGAGGAGGCCATAGGTGAGAGAACATGAAGAAAGGTAAGCTGATTAGCACGACAAAGCAAGATAATGTGAATCCTTCAAACTTCTCACCTCAAAGGACCAAAGGATTATATCCATCCCACATTTTGGAAGAGACTAAGGTAGACTTGAAAACAAAGAAAAAAAGAGAGAGTGTTTAGACATCAGGACAATAGGTTTATTTGCAATGTTACTTGCAATGAAGCACTCATTGAAATCAGCACTTCTTTGGCACTTAAAAGGAAAAGTCTGATCAAATTTGCCATCACCCATTCAATTATTTGTTGGGCAATGGACCTAAATAGAATCTTTTCTAAAGAAGACAGAAGGAAGGCCAAGAGCTGCATGAAAACATGCTCAAAGTCACTAATTATCCAAGAGATGCAAATCAAAACGACAATGTGGTACCATCTCACACCTGTCAGAATGGCTATCATCAACAAATCAACAAACGACAAGTGCACAGCTGGTGGGAATGCAGACTGGTGCAGCCACTGTGGAGAATAGTATGGAGTTTTCTCAAGAAACTTAAAATGGAACTCCCATTTGACCCAGTAATCCCACTCCTAGGAATATATCCTAAGAAACTGGAACCACCAATAAAAAAGGATATATGCACCCCTATGTTCATAGCAGCACAATTTACAATAGCTAAAATTTGGAAACAGTCTAGGGGCCCATCAGCAGATGACTGGATCAGAAAATTATGGTACATCTACATAATGGAATACTATGCTGCCATAGAAAAGAAGGAATTCTTATCATTTGCAGCCACCTGGATGGAACTGGAGAATACTATGCTAAGTGAAATATGCCAGTCGATGAAAGAAAAATACCACTGACAGAAACAAAGATGGTGGCCTAGGTAAGCTCCTAAACTGCCACCTCACACAACAATTTCAAAACAACAACTAAAAGACAAAACGGAAAAACCACAGGAAAGCTGGCTGAGTGGAAAATCTACAACTAGAAAGGAGAGAGGCTCAAGAATCAGGAGAGCCACAAAGCGCTGAGGTAGAGAGACACGCTCACGGAGAGGAAGGGCAGCCAAGTGCCTGGCTGGTGGGAAGAGAAAGGAAGCTCGCGACTGCACTGAACCCCAGTTCTGGCTGCACTGAACCCCAACCCTGGCTGAAACCCTGTGGATTCAAGCTCATACAGGTAGAGTCTGGACTGTAAAGAAAGGCACCCGGAGACTCAGAGACTGGGAGATTTGAGGGAGCCGGGAGCCGCAGCGGGCAGGGTCTAGAGGTGCTCATGCACTAGTGAGTGCACGCAAAGAGGTCTGACTATGGAGGAGGTTGCCGAAGCATCTCCATAGCAGGAGTTGGAACCTCCTGATTGCACTGAATCCCAGTTCCAACTGCACTGGGATTAAAAATATTATACGGCGAAACCGGTTGGGCTCAGTGGATAGAGCATTGGCCTGTGGACTGAAAGGTCCCAGGTTCGATTCTAATTAAGGGCATGTACCTTGGTTGTGGGCACATCCCCAGTAGGGGGTGTTCAAGAGGCAGCTGATCGATGATTCTCTCTCATCGATGTTTCTAACGCTCTATCCCTCTCTCTTGCTCTCTGTAAAAAATCAATAAAATATATTAAAAAATAAAAATAAAAATATTATACAGAGACCCAACCCAATTCTGGGTGAGCCCCTGGGGCACCCACACTCTTACAGGGGAAATCTGGACTATCAGGCAGAAACTCAGAGGATCTGTGGAAGGCAGAAGTCTAAGGTGAGCGCACAAGGGCAGGGCTGACAGAAAGCCAAGACTATTGGTTCAGCCCTGAGATTCTGCCCCATCCAAGCTGAGCACAGAGGCTTTTGCAAGTTTGCAAGTCTGATCCTATAAGACTGTCTCCAATACAGAAGGTATCCTGGTGTAGACACAGCTGATACTCACATCCAATTGGCCTGGAGGTCAATTCATCCCATGATACCAACAACAATCAAGACTTAACTACAACAAGGCTGTACACACAATCCACAAAGGGGTGCACCAAGAGTGTCCACCTCTGGTAACTGGGGAGGCTGACCCACTGGCCCATATAGGACACCAAACACTCAATGCCACCCTACCAACTCAGGGAAGCAGCAAAAATGAGGAGACAAGGAAACAGATCTCAAAAGAAAGAAATGGAGGAGAACAAAGGCCTGGATATAGAGTTCAAAATCACGGTTATAAGGTTTTTCAAGAATTTCCTAGAAAAGGCCAATAAATTTAATGAGACCCTCGAGGATATGAAAAAGGACCAACTAGAAATTAAACATACACTGACTGAAATAAAAAAATATTATGCAGACACCCAAAGGCAGACTAGAGGAACACAAAAATCAAGTCAAAGATTTGGAATACAAAGAGGCAAAGAACGCTCCTCTGGAGAACCAAGAGGAGAAGAGAATCCAGAAAGTTGAAGATAGTGTAAGAAACCTCTAGAACAACTTCAAGCTTACCAACATCAGAATTATGGGGATGCCAGAAGAAGAGAGAGAGCAAGATACTGAAAACCTATTTGAAGAATGACTGAAAACTTCCCTCACCTGGTGAAAGAAATAGACTTACAAGTCTAAGAAGTACAGAGAACCCCAAACAAAAGGAATTCAAAGAGGACCACACTAAGACACATCATGATTAAAATGCCAAGGGCAAAAGACAAAGAGAGAATCTTGAAAGCAGCAAGAGAAAAACAGTTAGTTACCTACAAGGGAGCACCCATACGACTACCAGCTGATTTCTCAACAGAAACTATGCAGGCCAGAAGGGAGTGGCAAGAAATATTCAAAGTGATGAACAGTAAGAACCTACAACCAACTTACTCTACCCAGCAAAGCTATCATTAAGAATTGAAGGTCAGATAAAGAGCTTTCAGACAAGAAAAAGCTAAAAGAGTTCATCACCACCAAACCAGGATTACATGTAATGCTGAAGGGTATTCTTTAAGAAGAGGAAGAAGAAGAAAAAGGTAAAGGTAAAAACTATGAACAACAAAAAGACATCAAATACATACCTACCAACAAGTGAATCTAAAAATCAAGTGAATAAAGAATCTTAAGAACAGAATGGACTGGTGAATATAATAGAATCAGGGGCATAGAAAGGGAGTGGACTGACAATTCTCAGGGGGAAGGGGGTCTGAGGGGTGCGGGAAGAGATTGGACAAAAGTCTTATACTTATGAATGAAGACAGTGGCAGGGGGTAAGGGCATGGCATGGGGTGGGGAATCAGGTGGAGGGGAGCTATGGAGGGGGAAAAAGGAACACCTGTAATAATCTGAAGAATAAAGATTTATTATATTAAAAAAATATTGATACATGGTTATATGCTCCTTTGACTGCCAAACACACTTGCACTTACATTTCCTTTATGATAAAACCTAAGCTCCTTGAAGTAGGAGATTATATTTTGTACTGCATGGTATCTCCAGATCATAATATCCTTCTCAGAATGCTGTTAGCATTTCAGTATTTGATAAAGTTATTTTTTCAATCTAAGGAAATTGCTCTCTTTTCTCTGTTCCAAACCACTTTACTCATACTTCTGTCATAGAATTTATTATTTATTATTATTTTTTGTATGTTGTTTCCTCTCCCAAAGAAACTATTAACTCTTACTAATCTTTGCATTCCTGTGGTTGGCAAGTTCTGTTCATTGCACAGAGTAAGAATGTTCTGAATATTTGCTATATTAAAGGTCACAAAACTCATCAAAGGTGATTATAATGTAGTAAAACTGATTTTGTGATTGGCTTAACTGGTTCTGAAGACATTTCCTTTTATAACTTTGTCAGAAGGCATGCAAGGACCTTGGGGATATTGATTTAAACTCTTTTGGTGGCAAGAAACAAATGGCTTAAATAGAAAAGAAGAGATTCTTACTATAAGTAGTAGGAGTGCTATTGAAATTCTGGAATGGGTTAGACTTGGGCACTCAGTCTCTGCCAGGAAAATTCTGTCACTCCTCTCTACCTCCTCTTTGCTTCAGTCCTCTCACTCACCAAGCTCTTTCATTCACTCCTTCATCCTTTTCTTTCTTTTCTTTTCTTTTTTATGAACATTTATTCCAATAATGCTAGCAGTATGGCAGAACAGCAGGTCATCCACAACAGTCTGCTTTTTTCCCTCTATTCTTCGCTGATAACAATGAAGGCAGAGGAGGGAAATGCTGTTGATAGCAATTCCCTAATGTTGAAGATGGCCTCCTACAGTTCCAGATTTTGCAGCTCCTCCATTCAAATGAGATTCTATAGCCTTAGCTGGTTTGGCTCAGTAGCTCAGCATCTGCCCATGAACTACGAGATGGCAGTGAAAGCTCTCTGACACTTCACACCACAGAGAAGGAGAAAAATTAGTCAAGACAGAAAAGGGAGTTGGGACTTTGTAATCTTGGGCTATTACATTTTAGAACCTCAGAGACTGGGCTTTAAAGAACTAGTAAAGAGTTTCCAGTTCGATTCCGGTCAAGGGCACATACCTTGGTTGCAGGCTAGATCTCCATCCCTGGCCAGGGTGCATGTGGGAGGCAACCAATCAATGTAACTATCTCACATAGATGTTTCTCTCTCTTCCCTTTCTTTCCACTCTTTCTAAAAAAGTCAATGGGAAAATATCCTCTGGTGAGAAATAACAAAATGAGAGAGAGAGATTCTTCACTAAAATTAGATTATTTTATTCAGTCCCAAATTGATAGTGAAGCTTTGATCAGTGTGGTTCAGTTGGTGGAAGCAATGTCCCAGGCACCAAAAGGTGGCAGGTTTGATTCCCAATCAGGGCACATATCCAGGGTGTGGCCATTCCTACTCAGGGCACATGCAGGAGGCAACCAATCGATATTTCTCGCTCACTCTCTCTCCTTCTCTCTCTCTAAAATCAATTTTAATAAATAAATAAATAAATAAATAAATAAATAAATTTAAAATAAAATAGAGTGAAGTGACTGACTTATCCAGCTTGTATCTAGTGCCTACTCCTAGTTCAATCAATGTAGGGTTATGCAGTGAAAACTTGGCTAAAAGTTATCCCTGTCAATATGGGGGTGGGGGTGTAGTGGTCCTAATACATTACCTACTACACTGAGCCACCCAGGTCAGAGTTTAAAAGGAGGACACCACGTCAGTGGGAGGGGGCATGGGTCCTACACAACTGTAGGACTGACCCTAAATTTAATAGTCATCAAACACAATATAGGTAGGGTGGGGTCATGTTTGATGTGACTTGGCAGACATGAAGGGCCTAGAACTCATCCCTATTCACATCAGATATGACCATTTATGGGCTATACTCCTTTGAAAGGTCCCATCTTTCCAGTGGGCAAAGGTCAGCCAGCAGGTTAAGGCACTGGGGCTGGGGACTAACAGAGGCTTACGACTTTTAGTATGTTGTGTGTACCAGCAGCATATCATCACCCAAACTGACTGCTGTGAAAGGCATCATTTATTTATGTAGCTAAATATGTTTTGGTAGGGAAAAAATGATCTCATTTATGGTGTCATGTCCCATACCACTTTTTATGTATTTATTATAGAAGAAGATGATTTTGAGCAAGCTGTATATTTAATGTCTCACTTGCTTTACTAATGGGAAAATGACAAAGGAAGTTAACCCAAAAGAAACAAACTGAGTTTTCTGATTTACTCTGCTGTTAGCTACTATTCCAGAATCATGTGAACTTTTACTTCTTTTTTAAAAATATACTTTTTAATTTCATAGAAGGGAGAGAGCGATAGAAACATCAGTGATGACAGAGATTCATTGATCGGCTGCCTCTAGTATTGAGATTAAGGAGGGACTGTAAGGAAGATTATATGATAAAAAATAAAAAATAAAAGATTACATGAAGGTGGGAGAAGACAGCAGGGGGATGGGATTACAGGACAGTTAAGATTATGTGCTCTCCTGAGGGGTCAGAAAGGGGGCGTTTGAAAGATGTGCATTCTTCACCCGTTTGGTTTTTATGTTCCCATGTGATCCTTTCCGATTAATTTCACAACTATAAAACTCATTAATCACACTCGTCTCCATGCCAGGTCTTCTCAAGTCAGAGCACTTCTACACATTGTCCACGAGATGGCAGTGAAAGCCCTCTGACACTTCACACCGCAAAGAAGGAGAAAGATTAGTCAAGACAGAAAAGGGAGTTGGGACTTTGTAATCTTGGGCTATTACATTTCAGAACCTCAGAGACTGGGCTTTAAAGAACTAGTAAAGAGTTCTAGTGAGGTCCAGTAGGTAGCCCAGACTCAAAGCAATTACACTCAGCCCTCAAGGCGTTGACCTCTGCCAGACCTGACCAGCAGCCCCTGAATGATAGATGAGCAGATTACTCAGACACAGTTTGACTGTGAAAGAGAGAGCTAAGGGGCTTGCCCAGCTCTCGTGGCCAAAGCAGCCTCTATTGCCTGCCTCCTTGGGCCTTTATTGGAATTTTCATCTTTAGGTACATCAATAGGTTGAGTAATCTTGGGAGGACTTATGTTTGCTTTCTACGCTAGACAAGGGCATCCAGGGATTAAGCATAAGGATTCCAGAAAACACCTGGGGGTCTGCACATGCACAGACTTGTTTGGAAAGGTCTAGGAATAATGAGGGGCACTGCATTCGACACTCCCCTAAGTCTCCCGTAAGTCGAAAGTTTGATAAAGAAGGCAGGTGGCCTTCCACACACTCCCCTTTTATCAGAATCCCCTCCTTACAACTTTCCAACCAAGTCCCTTAGGCTTCCCAACTGACCTCCGGATAACTTCCTCTTATGTGCAGGAGAAGGAGGCTCCCAGAAGTGGTTATTCCTAAAGAATGTCAAGTCTTTCGTGGCTCCATTTTCTTCTCAGCAAACACACAAGCCTGTTTGTTTTTGCTATTTTAATGGTTGGTTCACTGAGCTATCTAAAACCCTTCTAGTGTATGCTGAAACCGGTTTGGCTCAGTGGTAGAGCGTTGGTCTGCAGACTGAAAGGTCCCAGGTTCGATTCCTGTCAAGGGCATGTACATTGGTTGCGGGCACATCTCTGGTAGGGGGTGTGCAAGAGGCAGCTGGTAGATGTTTCTCTCTCATCGACGTTTTCTCTCTGTAAGAAATCAATAAAATATATTTTAGCCATAACAGAACAAGGTGTACAGCAGATGGAAGAGGGGATCCACTCAGGAAAATCTGTATTTTAAATGGAGCCGAAAACAGCCTTTAATTTCTAAGAGAAACTGCGAAGAGCTCTTGTTACATTTCAGTCTGATTTCTTCTGCCTATGCGCGTAGCTGGCCCTGATGAGATGATGCATGTAATTAAGAGGAATGTTTTGCCTTGAAAAAAAAATGTTTAGGAGAATTTATGAAATGTTAAGAGGTTTGGGGATAAAATAAGAGAGAGAACCAATGAGACAGTTGTGTTTTCTTTTCTGAAGAGGTAACATCCTGGGCAGAGCTTTTTGTGTGTGCCGACCTTGACCAGCTGTGCCTGCCTACCTTCTGCCACAGCCTGAGGCAGTCAGACCCAGGGAGTGACAGGAAGCGGAGATTGAAGCCTCAGAGCCATCCTGAACTGTAACGTCCTTGGCAGCAAAATGGCGAGAACTTTTGCCTTGTGAATCCCCTAACATCCGGGATGTGATAACTACCTATTGATGCATTTAATTTTAGTGCCGAGGGGCCTTTGAAGGCGACGGAAATGCTTGAAAATGTCACTTCAATCAGAAAGGCATATGGCATTTGATGGAAAAAACAAATAATACATTTTATCTTTCTTATGGTTAATGTACATTTCATTTTATTAATTAAAGAAAGTTGGAAAACAGAAATATGTGCTTGCAGTTAAAAAAAATTAAAACAAGAAAAACATACCATAAAAGTAGTTCTATTTTCTAAAGGCAACTACAACTATCAGGTTGCCATATATTTTTCCAGCAACAATCTGTCCATCTATAAGCATATACTGTATGTACATCCATCAACCTATCATTGGATATACACATACAATGTGATACATGTAGAATTTATATGTTCAATTCTATATGTCTGTGTGAGCTTTTTAAGGATAAATAATGAATACTGTTTTGTACCTTATGTAAAGTCTCTTGGAGATAATTTCTTATCAGCACACACAATTATTTTATCTGATCTTACTCATAGCTAAGTTTAATCTGATGTGCATGGTACACCCACACCTGTCTAGCATTTTCCATGCTTTTGTACGATGCATGAATATCCATTGCCTGGGTCCCATGGTGCCTCCTGCCACTCCCACCCAGCTGCCTTGGCCCTGAGGTTCCAGGTGTGCATTCTAGGAAGCATGTTCTTGTACCTCCAGTGCCCTGCTCCTGCGGCCTGTCCCCTGGCCAGTGGGAGAGGGTGCTGTACACTGAAGAACTGACACAAAACTTTGTTTATTGAATTTTATGACTCTATAAGATGCTGCAATAAAACATCTTTGCCCATGTGTATGTATAGATAAATTCCTAGAGGTGGCTCAAAGATACAAACCTTTTTAAATGCAGAGAGATGTCCTAGCTGGTTTGGCTCAGTGGATAGAGCATCAGCCCATGGACTGAAGGGTCCCAGGTTTGATTCTGGTCAAGGGCACATGCCCAGGTTTCAGGCTTGATCCCCAGTAGGAGGCTGTGCAGGAGGCAGCTGATCAAGGATTCTCTCTCAATGTTAATCTTTCTATCTTTTTCTCTTTCTCTCTCTCTCCCTCTCCCTTCCTCTATGAAATCAATAAAAATATCTAAATAAATAAATATATAAATGCAGAGAGAGATTTGCTAACTCCCTCCAAATCCAATTGATTGTAATCAGTGGTTGAACACGAAGTCTGTGGGCCTAGAGTTGGTAACACAGTGCCCCACAGAATGAGGGTGCTCACCTGCTGCATGGCTGAGACTCCTAACACAGTGAGAGAGAGGGAGAGGCTAAGGCCGTCTCTTTGGCTAGAATCTACCATGGTGGATTGTGGTGCTGGTATGAGGCTCAAAATGGAAGGTCTGGATGTTGTAGATGCCAAGCCCAGATTTTTCAGGTTCAAATCCCCTGACCCTGACCCCAACCCTATCCCTGTCCATGACTCTGCTGGCCATGAGATCATCCTCCCAAATAACTCGAGACTTGGAGGGGCCGTTTAAGAATGAAACCTGGAGGTTGTGATTGTACCAAAGAATGCCTGTCTATTGACCAACTTACACATAACCAGTGTTCTCAAGGTCAGGGATATTAATTAAAAGAAAATTTCAACTGGATATGGAAAGCAAAGAGAAAAGGCTAAAGAACCTGCTTTTTAAATCAACAAAGCAACCTAAAGACGAAAAGGACTGTGATAACAAGTAGAAGGCATTTCATTTTATGGCCCAGTAATTACACTTAATAGTTATCTGTGGAATACAATGATAGTGTTTCTGTGACATATAAAATATGCTTAGGTTCCTCAAAAAGTTGATCATAGATTGATCATACGACCCAGCAATTCTGCTCCTTGGCATATACCCCAAATATCTGAAATTAAGTGCTCAAGTGCATGTACCGAACACATGCAGACACATGTTCATCACAGCATTGTTCACAATGGCCAAACGGTAGAAACAACTACAATATCCATCAGCAGATGACAGATAAACAACATATGGTCAACCCTTCAATGGGGTTTTACTCAGCCAGAAAAAGGAATGAAGTATTGGCAAATGCTACAATATGGATGAACCATGCAAACATGCTCCATGAGAGAAGGTTGGCACAAAAGATTACACATTGTATGATCCCATTTATGTATATATCCAGGAAAAGAAAATCCAGAGGCAGCAGATTGGTGTTTGCCAGGGGCTGGGAGTAAGGGGAATGAGGAAAAACCATTGAATGAGTACAAGATTTGCTTTTGGGGTCTTGAAATTAGATAAAAGTGGTGCTTGCACAATGCTGTTGAATTGTTCACTTTAAATGGTTTACATTACATGATATGAATTTCATTTTAATGAAAATTTTAAATGCTTAGAAGGCACAGTACAGGAAAAGCAGATGAGTTTTTTTCCTGTTTTCTGTTCCATTAGCAGATAGAGATTTACAAATTATGCTTTTGACTGCAGCTCTGATGAGCTTCTAGTGCTTGGAAGATGTGGCGGTGCTCAGACCTCAGCAGATGTGTTGACCTTGACCTTGTTGTGGTTCTGTGTAGTTTTTCTCCTCACCAAGAATTAGATCAGACGCTATGTGGTGGATTTGGTGTATAATTTTTCTTTGAGCAAGAGACATTAATTATCCTTCAGGAAAGATTGGTCCTTTGGGTTTAAGTATTAATAATTTATTTTATGAGAAAAAGAAAAACTCTACAAAGTTTTATCTAGGTTTAAAAGAAGCAGTAAGAAGAAGTCTGCTAACTAGGTATTTTTGTGTCTCTGAAGTCTGAAATCTAGGGACCACTTTGTTCCAAATTTCATTAGCTTGACTCCTTCTCACATGAATGAAAATGAGGTATTTCATTTAGTGAGGTGTCTGCTGAGTTCCCACCTCAAAGAGATTGTGGATATGTCATAAGTTTGTGTAATGGGTTCCTAAGTGCTTCATGATCCCTTTTCTTTGTCCCTCCAATAGTCTTCTCTCTGGCTGTACCCAGAATGAACTGTGGGAAGTCTCTCACAGTAATTCCTGCATCTGCCTCAGCCTCCCTGGTGGATGCAGGTGGGAGTTAGAGACTGATTTCCAAAAGGCTGGCTGCATACTTTCTTGGTGCAAACCCTGCACCAGGTATAGTCTTTGGAGACCCTGGTCTTGGATCCAAGTGGCAAATGTTCAGACAGTTGCATAGATGCTCTTCTTATTCTGGAGCTTAATAAAACTCATTGATAGAAGAGATATACATGTGTTTTTATATAAAGAGAATGAACAGCAGGCTGCAGGAAGTATATAAAGTTTTCATGAGAGAGACTAAAATTTTAGATGGGTCTTGAATGGTGGGTAGAATTTATGTTATATTCTCATTTAATACCTGTTGTTATTTTATACTAGAGGCCCGGTGCACGAAATTTGTGCACGGGGTGGGGGTGGGGAGGTGGTGGTTTCCCTCAGCCCAGCCTACACCCTCTCCAATCTGGGACATCCCTCTCACAATCCAGGGCTGCTGGCTCCCAACTGCTTGCCTGCCTGCCTTCCTGATTGCCCCTGACTGCTTCTGCCTGCCAGCCTGATCACCCCCTAATCACTCCCATGCCAGCCTGATTAATGTCTAACTGCTCCTCTGCCAGCCTGTTTGCCCCTAACTGCCCTCCCCTGCAGGGTTGATCACCTCCACCTGCCCTCCCTTGAAGGCCTGGCCCCTCCCAACTGCCTTCTCCTGCTGGCCATGTTGTGTCCACATGTGGGCAGGATCTTTGACCACATGGGGGCAGCCATCTTGTGTGTTGGAATATGGTCAATCTGCATGTTACCCTTTTATTAGATAGGATGAAGGCCTGGTACATGGGTAGGGGCAGGCTTGTTTGCCCTGAAGGGTGTCCCAGATCAGGGTCGGGGTTCCCTTGGGGCGTAGGGTGGCTTGGGTGAGGGGCCTGTGGTGGTTTGCAGGCCAGTTATGCCCCCCGGTGACCTCCTGCTCTCTTTGGCCACAGCCATCTTGGTTGGGGTTAATTTGCATAATCACTCTGATTGACTGATAGGAATGGCTTGTGGGTGTAGTGGAGGTATGGTCAATTTGCATATATTCTTTTATTAGATAAGATAACAAGATTAGGCATAGCTATTAACCCCAAAACAGAAAGTATAAACAAGTCTGAAAAGAACAGACTAAAAATGATCATATATGTCTAACCAAGAGACAAAGCTATTGACACTTGGGTCTGCATCTTTTCAGAAGTCCCATCCCTCTGCTGCGCCCCTCAATGCATTATTTTAATCAATGTATATTGCCTATGTATGAGCTACTTAGTATGTATCAGGCACTGTGCTAAGAATATATATATAATATTTACATATAACTATAAAATTCATAGTTTTATAATCTGCCTTTTTCTCCTAATAGCATATTGATTTAACCCCATATATACAAATTTATTTCTACAGCATCATTTTAAATGACTGCAAACTATTCTATTATGAAGCTATAAAACAATTACTTACATGTGTCCTTATGTTGAGTTTTTCAGTTTTTGCTAGAATAACCAGACAGTGATGAACACCTTGGTTCCAATCATTTTGCACATTCTTAGTTATTCCCTTTGGATCAATTCTCAGTCATTGTGTCAGTGGGCACGCCCATGTTAAAGGTTTTTTTTCTGGTATACTACCGTGTTTCCCCAAAAATAAGACATCCTCCAAAAATAAGACCTACTTACAGGCTTCCTTCTGAGTGAAAAATAAGGCAACCCAAAAAAAATAAGGCCCCCCTAGGCTAAACATGAGAGATTTGGTCCACTGATTCTGAAAGAAATGGAGTCACAAGAAATTCACCAGGAAATTCAGGAACTGGATTGTTATGATGATGTTCCAGAAGATGATAACATGATTGTCATTGAATAAATGAGTAAATTCTTGATACTGTAAGATTCACAGTTTGTCTGGTTTGTGTTGACAACTACCGTACTACCATACCGTATACAGGTAATTCATTTCCTTTATTTTCATTTAACAATAAATGTGTACCCTATTCTTCTTCATGGAAAAATAAGACATCCTCTGAAAATAAGACCTAGGGGAAACAGGGTATTTACTAAATGGCCTCCTCAATGCCTAGGTTTATGCTGTCACCAGTAGAATAGCCTGGCATCTATTGTCCTGAAAACTCACTGAGAACATTTAGATAATTTTGATAAAAATTCAGCACCCATTTGTATTTATTTGATTACTTGAGTGTTGTTTCATGCTACCTAGCTATTTTGCCCTCTTCTCTCTCTTCCTTCTCTTTATCCTCCTCTACCTCTTTCTCATGAATCTTCTTCTTACCTGAATTGCCTTTTCACACTTTTAGTTCATTTGTCCTGGTGTTTTATTATTGGTTTACAAAAGATCTTTATTTATTAAGAATATTAGTCTTTGTATTAAATACTTAAAATGTATTAGTAGGTGGATGTCCCTGGGACTGGCAAGAAGAAAGGGGAAAAGTTGTAAAGTTGACTGAAAGCCAACAAACTATTCTTCTTCTTTTTCTTTTTCTTTTTCTTAATATATTTTATTGATTTTGTACCGAGAGGAAGGGAGAGAGATAGAGTTAGAAACATCGATGAGAGAGAGTCATAGATCAGCTGCCTCTTGCACACCCCCCACTGGGGATATGCCCGCAACCAAGGTACATGCCCTTGACTGGAATCGAACCCGGGACCCTGCAGTCCCCAAGCCGACGCTCTATCCATTGAGCCAAACCGATTTCGGCCAAACTATTATTCTTAATATAATCTTAACTTCTTTTAGCTATGGGTGTAGAAAAGTTTTCTGGGGTAAAATTTTCAGAAATGGCAATAAGATTAGATACCATATTTCTTGTTTCTCTCTGTAGTGGGAACATGAATTATTAAAGAATTCTGATTAATAATAATTTTCAGTTGGTTGAGGCATCATTTGGTCAGCAGCAGCTTTCTAGATTTCATGATGCTTATGACTGTGGGAACATCTTAAGATAGTTCCAATTCCTAGGGAGAGAGTGGGGGGCAAATAAAACACAGACACACACAGTGATTTTAGTACTCCAGTTAACAAAGTCCCGTAGGATAGGATGGTTCCCAAAAAGAAGAGACACATTTGATTGAGGACCAGATAAGACTAGAAAGGCTTCTGTTGGTAGGCTGATACTGGAGCACCACAATTCTTTCACCTTAAACAACATTTATTTCTCACAGCTCTCGTTACTGGAAGTTCAGGATCAGGGTGCCAGCATAGTCAAGTTCTGGTGAGAGTTATCTTGCAGACAGCTGCCCTCTCACTGTGTCTTCAGAATTGCGCTTCACACTGTTGATTTTTTTTTTTTTTAAATAAGTTTTTATTTTTCATATTATTACAAATGTTGTTGATTTTTTTTCTGTGCAATTAAAGGTTATCCTCAACTAGTAAAAAAAAAAATTAAAAAAAAAAAAAGTTAAATAAATTCTCTTAGTACAGAAACACCCCATTCTTAGGATATTTTAACACACACAGTTTCATAAGTAAAAATAAACCTGCCAGATGGAGATATGTCTTTAAGGACTTTAATATCCTTAAGGTCCTTAAAGATATATCCAACTATAATTCCAACTCAGGCCATTATAAGGACCTGGTTATTATTTAACAGGAAAGGAATGAAAGGGGATAGCAGCCCTGACCAGTTTGGCTCAGTGGATAGAGTGTTGGCCTGTGGAAATACGGTGTCTGTCATTCCTTCCATCAACTTGATTGGTCAGGCCCTTTCTCTATTTTTGACCCTGTCTTGTGAACACAGGAAATGGGCAGCCTACGGTTGGCAAAGGAGATAGAAAACTAATGAAGAAAAATACGTAAGGACAGGCTTGCAGGGTGTCAGTTCCTATCCAGGGATGATTGGGGCAGAAGGCTTGGGAGGGGAGGAGCACAGATAGGAAGCTGCAGGCTTGAGGGCTGAAGGCTAATCCCACCTGGGGGGTTTGGAGTGGGGGCAGGGGGAGGAAGCTGAGGCTGCAGGCATGTCCAGAGCCGCCTCCTGAATGGTCTTGGCATCCATGGGAAAGCCATTTTTGACGGGGGGGGGGGGGGGGGGGGTTAGAAGGGTGACATCACAATCAAATGTGCATTCTTTTATGTTAAGGGGATAGAGAGGATTTCCTGGGGGGACGAGGGGGGAAAGGCAGGCCAGGGTTCTGTGGGCCAGATCTGAGAGGACGTTGGTGTCCAGACACCAGAGACATCTGGAAAGTCTGATGAGTGGGATTTGGGAATGACATCAAGATGTCATGGTCAAAGATGATGACATCCCCTGGCTTAGGTGTGGGTAAAGTTAATGCCCATAGGAAGGGAGATGGAGAGAGAGAGAGAGAGAGATAGAAATATCAATGATGAGAATCATTGATTGGCTGCCTCCTGCACACCTCCCACTGGGGATTGAGCTCCCAACATGGACATGTGCCCTTGACCGGAATCAAACCAGGGACCCTTCAGTCTGTAGGCTGGTGCTCTGTCCACTGAGCCAAACCGGCCAGGGCAACATATTTTTACTGATTTCAGAGAGAGGAGAGGACAAGAGAGCTAAAAACATCAATGATGAGAATCATTGATTGGCTGCCTTCTACATAGGAAGGGATCAATCCTGCAACTCAGGCATCTGCCCTGACCAGGAATGGAACTGTGACCTCCTGGTTCATAGATTGACACTCAGCCACTGAACCACACTGGCCAGGAATCCCTGCTGTCTTCTGAAAACAGACTGCAGAGCAAAATTTAGTTTTTCTTTGTAATTGAGGATCAAAGCTATGAATATCTGTATATTTACACTGATGTCCTGAAGAGCTTTCAAACTATATACAGGGTAGGCAAAAGTAGGTATACAGTAGTTCATATGGAAAAATAATACAATAATTAATAAATAATAATGCAAGAATAAACTCGGTGTTTTACATACTCACCACTGTAAACCTACTTTTGTGAACCCTGTAATAGGTACTCAGTAAATATTGTCCCCTTCATTCAATTCCCTTCAAATACTAGGTTAGAAATTCTCAGATGGCAGAGACTTGTGAGCTGTTTGCTATATTTCCAGTGGAATATATAGGGTTGTTCAGCTTAACTGATTACCTCAGACTGCTGTGCATTTTCAGTTCCATTTTTTCAATTTTCTTTTCTTTCTTGTACTTATTCTGCCAACTAATAGTGATTGTAGCCTTCAACGTATCTATATCAATAGCAATTCTTTCCCTTGTCATGTGCTTTATTTTTAATCTACTGTGGGCTAAACGAATGACTATAGAAATTGCAGTATACTTGAAATAATAATAAAATATTGTGAGAACTTAAGAGAATGTCCTGTAAGTGCATGCACTATTATGTATAGATTGGCTATGTGGTGATTATTTGCCTAATAACCCCATCCTTTCATTTTTCTTTTAGGATCTCAGTTGTGTCATAGACAGTTAAGACTTAATAGTTAAATGACATCAACATACATATCAAATTATTTCTTTTCATTATATTATTAACAGTAGAACTCAACTTAGAATGCCATAATGAGAAGAAAAATCAATGATTCACAAGGAACAGGGAGGGGGGAAAAGCCATAGTTGATTGGCTCAGTGGATAGATCCTCGGCCTGCTGACTAAAGGGTTCCAGGTTTGATTTTAGTCAAGGGCACAAGCCCAGGGTGCAGACTCAATGCCAGTAGGGGGCATGCAGGAGGCAGCCAATCAATGATTCTCCTTTGTTATTGATGCTTCTATCTCCTTCTCCCTTCCTCTCTGAAATCAATAAAAACATATTTTAAACAACTAAAGAAGAGAACACAGCAAGTTTGCAGGAAAAAGAAATCCAAATACAAGAAAGTCCATATATCTGCATGGGATCTTTGGAGACAGATTATATCTTATTTACCTTTGTATCCATAACACTTGGCCTACTAAAAATGCAATGTGTAAATAGGTCAGATAAAAGAGAAGAAAGAAGAAAATTACTCTCCTCATTGGGAGAGGGACAACTAATAAGGAATGCCACTAAAAGATAAAAGATGTTTGGCCCTGGCCAGATGGATCACTCCATCAGAGTATGCATGGTCCCAATATGCTAAGGTTAATGGTTCTATCCAAGTTCAGGGCACTTGTAAGAATCAACAAATTGTTAATGTAAAAAAACAGCAAACAAACAAAAAGACAAAACAAAACAAAACATTAAAACCTGTAAAGAATTTTTATGTGTTTATTTGAGCCAAACTGTCGACATATGCTGGAAAGCAGAACCTCAACGAATTGAGATAATGCTCCGGAGAATGGCAGGTTACATTTGTATTTATACATTGCAATCAAAGGAGGGACGTAGGTGGGTTACATGAAATTCATTGGTGATGGGATTAAGGAGGTGGGATAGAGCAAAGAGAGGGGCAGGGAGAGGGAACCCTGGGATTGGATAAAAAGTAAAATGATGGACACATACTTGGGTGGATGCAGGAACAATTAACATAATGAAGGAATGTGTGCTATCTGTCCTGGTGCCCACATTTGGTTGTACCCCAGGGGCTCCAGAAAAAGGTAATACCGAATTTTTGGACTGGAACCCAGATTTTTTTTTTTTTAATACATTTTATTGATTTTTTACAGAGAGGAAGGGAGAGAGATAGAGAGCCAGAAACGTCGATGAGAGAGAAACATCAACCAGCTGCCTCCTGCACATACTGGGAATGTGCCCGCAGCCAATGTACATGCCCTTGACCGGAATCGAACCCGGGACCCTTCAGTCCGCAGACCGACGCTCTACCGCTGAGCCAAACCGAAACCGGCAAGGAACCCAGATTCTTTATCCACCGGAATCAAAGGATGAATCCACAGACAGAAAGTGTATAGCAAAGATGGAGATTTACTTAAACAAAACAAAACAAACAAACAAACAAAACAAAAAAACAAGTACAGACTCCCACGTAGGGAGGGGAGGAAAGTCCCACAGAATGGATTCCCAAGTAGGGAAGGGGAAAATTCCCACTGGATTCCTCCTGATCCCTTGATATTCCCTCTGATTGGCCACTATTCTCCTTCAAGTTGGTTACTATAGGAACTCCTGGGCTCAAAGGTTGAAGCTCACATGGCACAGGTGAGGTTCTCCCCACTCCCCCTTCCTCTCCTTCTGAAGAAGGGCTTTTCCTTCTCTTTATTTTGTAAATAGGACCTTTTTTGGCTACTTCTTTGTCTTATGGAAATATACCTCTTGCGGCCTACTTGTCTTATGGAAAAGTAACTGCACCAGGCTTCCTTGTGTTATGGAGATGTGCCTTCTCCCAGTTTGCAGCCCTGGGCTTTCCCCACGGACCCCAATTCTAAAAAAATCCCTAAGCCTGCCTAAGTCCCCCTAAAATTCCTGTTTCAAATGGAAGTTACAAGTTACCCAGAGACTTCAATAGGTATGTTATTATAGATGCAAAAAGACAAATAGGCTCAGTTAAGGTAAAAGTTGACCTTGTCAGTGAAGACAAGCCTAGGACGTAACTGCCCACCATAACTGCTTTTAGTTGAAGTTTAATGCCAGACCATCCTTTATGGTTACTTTGGATCTCTGAGTTTACAAGTCTGCCATGCAGGCCTCCCCTGAGCTTGTCAGGTCAGCATGTGGCCCCTTTCGTCCACATAATGAATGCCTAAACAAGTGGAATGACAAACTGATGTTTCACTTTCTTTCCCTTTCTCTCTTTCTCAAATCAATAAGTAAAAAATTTAAAAAGATCAATGTTCAACAGGCAGAAACCGGTTTGGCTCAGTGGATAGAGCGTCAGCCTGCGGACTGAAAGGTCCCAGGTTCGATTCCAGGCAAGGGCATGTACCTTGGTTGCAGGCACATCCCCAGTAGGGGGTGTGCAAGAGGCAGCTGATCTATGTGATTCTCTCTCATTGATGTTTCTCTCTATCCCTCTCTCTTCCTCTCTGTAAAAAATCAATAAAATATATTAAAACAAACAAACAAACAAACAAACAAACAACAACGTTCAACAAAAGTCCATCAATGTGCAGGTTCCCTTTTCTCAGCAGCAGCCTAGGCGTACCATAGCGCCCCCAGCGCCCCGTTCCCCCAGCAGCCGCCGGTGCCCAGCTAGAGGACCGCTGTATGTCTGCCCGCAAGGCCCCCTGGGTCTTGGGTCTGTAGGACCCTCCATCTCACAACGCGTGGCCTCCTGAGAAAGTGCCTGTGTAATCAATACAGGTGTCTCAGTTTTGACGCAAAAAAATTGCCCCTCAGGACTATACATTGCACAGGAATAAGAACGTTTACCTTGGAGTGGAATGCTGACGATATGGTCAGGTTATAGCGGACGCGTGAGGGGCTCGGTGCAGCAGGCACTGTTATGGACAGCCACATCCGGGCCCTACTGACGCAGGGTGCCCTCGGAGCCTGGGGTCGTGGGAGATTTTGGAAATCCGCTCATCTGAGGTGCTCACTGTCTGCCCCCTGTGCGCTTTTGTTTTTCTCTGCTTCCGGGTTCTCTGCTGCAACCATGCTCCGTCAGGTCCTCAGGCCAAGAAACATTCAACTTTGATCTTCCTCTGTATTTATTGGAGCCAGAGGTACGGGGGCAGCGCTGTTTGTCTTGCGCCTGGCAGTGTTCAATCCAGTTGTCTGTGGGAAAGAATCACCCAGAGCTGTGGAACAAACTGGCTCCCAGCGACCAGTACAAGTTCCACGCAGTGAATGTAGAACACAGCAAACTGAGTAAAGAAGGCCCAGACTTAGAATAAAGCCACCTGCACAATTTCCCCCTTAACCAGGAAATTCTTCTCCTTGAAAGGCACGAGCTCACGTTGGTGTATTGTGTGTCGGGGTTTGCACTGTTTTATAAATACTTGAAACTTGAAAAAGAAGGTTGGATGTGCTTTCAAAACTAGATAATTAAACTGCTGCCTGAGAAAGACATGAAGCAAGGTTGCCATAAAGAAAGGTCTAAAGCTTCCACAACTTCTGTTCTAGAGAAAATATGTGCCCTGAGTTGGGGGTGACAAACAGCGGCATGTTGTCACAGTTTGACACTCAGAAAAATGTCCCTTCTGCACCCGTGACAGGATTTAGTTTCAATTATAACACACTTTCCCCCTGAACACTGACTTGACCTCGGCATTTGTCTCAACACAGCCTGTCAATCTGAATGGACAAAGGAACCATCATATTTGGTATTCCTGGCACTTGAATCAAACTCATACAACTTTCACTTTTTTTTAAGTAAAAACATTTTATTACTAAAGCTCTGCCATATATTTCTAGCAGGTGCCAGTGGTCACCTGTCACATTCGCACCAGTTTGTCTGGGTTTCATGCAAAGAGAGTCTGGCCATCAGCAGACCAGGCCAGCGAGATGCCCTGGGGTGTCTGCCTTGCTGCTGGTACTGACAATTGCTTGCTTCAATTCATCTACAATGATCTTGCCCTCCACAAACTTTCACTTTTAGTGACTGGCAAAAGATTGCAGAGATGTCCTGAAGAAAAGGGCCGTCACATCCCAATATCAAAAAGAATGAACTAATTCAGCTTAACTTTGTTATTCAAAAGCAATGGTTCTCAAATTTTCCTGTGCATTGGAATCACTGGAGAGCTTGTTGGGTCCTAACTCCAGCATTCAGTAGGTCTTGAGAGTTTGCATTGCAAACACTGAGATCCACCATTCTGAAGACACTGGGATATATTCTAAATATGTAAAACGGAAAATCCTTTGACAAGCAAAATAGTACATCCTGATTAGCATGGCTTTATGAAAGAAGATGTAAGTTAACCCACTACAGTTTGTAGTGGATAAAGCAGATTTTTTTGAGCTAATAAACTGGTTTGATCTCTGGTTCTATTGTTTACTACTTCATGATTTTTACTAAGATTACTTGAAATCTACAAACCTTTGGTCCTCACTGGTAAAATGGAAATAAGAAAAAATCCCAGTTATTGTGAGGACTAAATGGGGGAAGGAAATACACTCAAAGGGATGAGCACAATGCCTAGTACACTGTACGCATTCAACCCATCCTATTCCTCCTTCACTGACAGCAGCCATGGAACATAAAGCAGTAGAGTGAAATAACATTGTCATAAAGGTTATAGGATCTGCCATGCAAAAAAACAAGCTAGAAAAATACTATGGCCAATTAGTGGACTTGTGGAAGCAATTTAAGTGATAAAGATTGTGGAAGAAGATCTGTTAATACCATCCCACTCCCTCTATTTAGAAGTCTCTCCAAAAGAGATAGGGTTCACCTTCATTCCACATACCTCTGATTATAATGGGCTTCTTACACCCAGGACGATACATTCCAGTGGCAGAAAGCCAATTGTCCAGTTACTCCTTAGTGCACATAACTGTAGTCCTTAATCCAGAGCTTTTTTTTGAAACATTTTTTCAAAGGACTGCTAAGTGTTGGAACCTGTAACTGTGTAGTCTTGATGAAGGAGAGTGTGATCTTTTGCGTATTTGGGCTTAGGTTTCTGTGAAGCTGGAAAACCTGTGGGAAAGGACGTGCCCTTTTATGCTTATCTAGCATAATGTATTGTTGAAAGTCCTCAATCCCCAAAGTGTTCCCAGGAAGACAACAAGGCCTCAGTTCTTGTCTTCTTGACAAAAAGATTTCAATCAAGCCAAGACCGGTTTGGCTCAGTGGATAGAGCGTCGGCCTGTGGACTGAAAGGTCCCAGGTTCAATTCCGTCAAGGGCATGTACCTTGGTTGCGGGCACATCCCCAGTAGGGGGTGTGCAAGAGGCAGCTGATGGATGATTCTCATTGATGTTTCTAACTTTCCATCCCTCTCTCTTACTCTCTGTGAAAAATCAATAAAATATATACAGTATATATATTTTTAAAAGATTTCAGTCAAGAGACTAAGTGTACCTGGGCCAGCATGGCTTAGTTGGTTGAGTGTCCTCCCATGCACTAAGAGGTTGCTAGTCCGATTCTCGGTCAGGGCATATACCTGGGTTTCGGGCTCCATCTCCAGTGGGGGGTGGGCAGAAGGCAGCTAATCCATATTTCTCTGTCAAGTTTTCTATCATTAATTTGTTGTTGTTGTTAATCCTCCCCAGAGGATATTTTTCCATTGATTTTTAGGGAGAGTGGAAGAGAGAGGAAAAGACAGAGAAACATTGATGTGAGATAAACAGGGCCCAGGCCAGGGAGGAGCCTGCCACCAAAGTACTTACCCTTGTCTGGAATTGAACCTGGGACTCTTTGGTCCCCAGGCTGACGCTCTATCCACTGAACAAAACCAGCTTGAATTAACATTGATATTTTTATCTTTTTCCCCCTTTTCCTTCCTCTAAAATAAATAAAATTTATTTTAAAGATAAATGTGAGGGGTTTTTTTGTGTTATTATTATTTTTTTTTTAAAGAGAGAGACAAAGTATAGAAAAGCAAGGATGAATTTATTGGCCGCAGAAAAAATAAGCAAGGGCATAGAAGAAGCAACAGGAAACAGGAGAGCCTAGGCTGGGCTGCTGTGGCTCACTGGGAAGCCAGAGAGTAGGGAGCCTTGGAGACAGGTGCAGGGGGTTAGCTCAGGATGAGGTGCTGCTGCTCATTGTTCCCCTGGTTGCCAGTCTGGAGGAGACCCTTAGAGGGGAGGGGATAAGTGCCTCTGGGGGGGGGGGGGGGAATGGAATGGCACTGGCATGCTCCCTGAGGGAGAGTGGGTTGGACTGAGCTGCTGCTGCCCATTGCTCCCCTGGTTGCCAGTCTCACAGGGTTCCTTGGAGGTTAGGGGATAGTGAGGGGGCGTAGGGGTGGGGGAGATGGTGGAGGGGAAGGATAAGGGCTCCTGGAGGGAGAGGGCTGGGACCTTTGTTTTAAAGGCTGGGTGTTTAGGAGAGGTCTTAGTGGAGAATTAATAGAACATTTATCAGCTTTATGCTGATGTACCAAAATTAAATTTATTATCTCAATTTGTCCTTGGGTGTGGTGGGAAAAGAGTACTTAATTGGATTTCTGTTATCTGTCTCCCTGAGTAGGGTGGTTTAAGCTACTTACCCTCTGGTTGGGGAAGGGAAGTGAAAACCATTTACTATTAGTGTTCTTGGTTTAGAGAAAAATAGAATTTACTAGCTACTTAACTATCTGTCTTAGTTTCCCTATTCCACTTGTTCTGGAATTTTGGTAGCTTCTTACTATTCTATAACAAAAATACAAATCCAACCATTGAAATCCTTTTGCAATTCATTTGGTGCATTTTGAAGCATTAGGTATCACTAATTCATGGCACTTCGTATTATTATTATTTTTAAAAAATATATTTTTATTAATTTCAGAGAGGAGGGGAAAGGGAGAGAAACATCAATGATGAAAGAGAATCATTGATTGGCTGCCTCTTACACACCCCCTATTGGGGATCGAGCCCCCAACCTGGGCATATGCCCTTAGCCGGAATCAAATCTGGGACCCTTCAGGCCACAGATCGACGCTCTTATCCACTGAGCCAAACCGGTTTCGGCAGATGATCAACACGTTTTGAGTCATTGAATAAATTAGACTTTCAGAAATATCCTATTGTCACATTCTGAATTCAATGTTTCATAGCAGTCTTTCTAGTACAGAATAATGGTGGCACAATCAAGGTTGCAAGACTACAAAAGGACTTAGGAAATATAGTCCAGGTCTTGCTTGCCAGTCCGCATGCAGGGACTGGCCAGAGAGATTCAGAGATTTCAGTAGTGTAGACAAAGCAAGCCAGAGTTCTGCTTTTTAGAGGGGACCAAATGAGCCAACCCTTGGCAAAAATCAGGAGGGAGATAAAACTTGTCTTCGAGTTTCCCTTACTCTTTCCCCCTTCCCCTTCTCTAGATTTAGGTGGGTGGCTAAAGTTTTGAATAATGCTCTTCTTGTAGAGATTCTCCTGTTTATCAAACCCTGGATTGCCCTTCGGAGTAAGGGTGGGTGGGGTCAGCCCCAATTGGGCTCCGGATGTCGGATCGCCTACGGGCACTGCTGCCCCGGCGTGGCCAGCGTTCCAGCCTCCCCACCCCCACCTCGGGTCCCCCACCCCGGGTCCCTCACCCCGGGTCTCCCACCCCGGGTCCCCCACCCCGGGACCCCACGGAGCACGCCCCAAGGCCGCTTCTAGCGAGCGAGCTCCCTCCAGGGATGGCGGCCAGGCCCAGGCCCAGGCTACCCCGCTCCGGCCGGCAGGGGGCGCGGCGGCGGCGGGGCCGGACCGGGAGGCTGCTGCCCGGGGTGGGAATCCCGCGGCCTGGCGCTCGGTTAGGCCGGGCCGGGCCGGGCGGAGCGGGCCAGGATCCCCGCTCCCGCGGCCGCTCGCTCTTATCCTCCGAGCACGGCCTAGGCCGCAGCCCCGGTGCCTCCCCCGGTGACGCCGGCGCGTTCCTTCCTCTTCCTCTCCGCCCGGCCCCGCCCCCGTGCCCCCGCCCACCTCCCGCCGCGGAGCCGCCGCGCCAGCAGCGCCGTCATGTCGGCCCCCGCCGGGTCCCCTCAGCGCGCCGCCGGCGCCCGCAGCCAGCCCAAACTCGGGGGAGCCGCCGCCTCCGGAGCCGCCGCGGGCCCGGGCCCGGGCCCGGCGCCGCCGCCGCAGAACGGTGAGGCGGGCGGGCGGCCGGGGGGGCGCGGGGCCTAGGCCGGCGGGCGGCCTGCGCGCGGGGCGGGCCGGGCGGGCCGGGGGCGCGGGGATCGGGCCGTGGCGCGCGGGGCGGGGGCCGGCGGGGCGGGGAGGCGCCCTGCACCGGGGAGGGGGCTGTGGGAAGCCGGGGCCGGGCTGTTTCCGCCCGGGAACCCTAGGCCCGAGCCCGCCGGGGGCCCGGAGGAGCCGGCGCGGGCCGCCACCCCCCGGATCCCGAGGCCGCGGGTGCGGGGTCCGGGGAGGCCGGGGCGGGGCGGCCTCGGAGCGGGGGGCCCCGGGCCCTGCCGGACTCCGGGAAACTGATTTCCGCGGCCCCGCCAGCACGCCCGCGCCTCGGACGGAGCCGAAGGGAGCGCCCAAGTTGGGCGGACAAAGGGGTGTCGGTGTGCACCCCGAGTGTAACCGTAACCCTGACCCAGTTGGCCTCGGGGCCTGTCATCGCCGCGGCCGCGGAGGTCGTAGGTCGCTCGCCGCCGCCGTGTTTGACGGGGAGCCCGTGTCCGACGGGGGCTGACGGGCGCCTCTGGGTGGGGTGTGATTCCAGCTTCACTTTCACAAATTCAGGAAGGTCCGGGCCGGCCCTGCCGGGAGGCCCGGCGCCGCCACCGGCAGCGGCGATGCCGGAAAAGCCGCTTTCCCCCCCGAGGTCGCAGGTGGGGCGTGTGCGGTTCCTCTGTCTTGCACGTCCGCTCCCTGGTCCTGAGATTTGGGATACTCACGCATGGGGCAGGCGAAGGCGGGACTCACTCTCTTACAGATTTTGGTAATAGTTGAGAAGAGAACCCTCCAAATGATCGCCTGGAAACTTTGGAAAGATGTCTATCCTGTTTGTAAAAGAACGAAACCACACGATTGCCCAAACCGGTGTGGCTCAGTGGCTAGAGCGTGGGCCTGCTGACTGGGGGGTTCCGGGTTGGATTCAGGTCAAGGGCATGTACCTAGGTTGCGGGCACATCCCCCCTAGTGGAGGGTGTGCAGGAGGCAGCTGATCGATGATGTTTCTAGCTCTCTATCCTTCTCTTCCTTTCTGTAAAAAAAAATCAATAAAATACATAAAAATAAAAACTTAAACAAACAAACAAACAGCTACACGATTGTTAGACCGACCTATTTTATCCAGGTTGTTAGTGAAAGTTTACTGGGCTTTAAAAAAAAAAATCCTCACCCTAGAACAGGCTTATTGATTTGAGAGGGACCTGGATGGGTTGGCTTTCAGATGCGCCCTGACCAGGGAGGGAGCCCTCAGCCTTTTGGTGTATGGGAGTTGGGAGGAGGACATTCCAACCAACTAAGCCATGCCGGCCAGTGCTTGCTGCTGGGCTTTTTACATCAGTTCAGCCAACATCTAATTTTTGCGACAGATGCTTTATCGTTTATCCTGGGAATTAGATGTTGAATTTCCCCCCCCCCCCCCCCTGTAAGTCAGAAGTGATGGCTTGGCCTTAATATCTTTTGGATCAGCCATACTTATTAATATTGCAGTCTTTACCTCCATTAGTTGTTTAATGGGTTTGAATGTGAATAGTATTGTAGGTTTTGCACTGTTCTCTGCAACATATACCAAGACATTTGTGAGCATTTTTTTCTTCTTTTGAACTTACTAAAATTTGGTTTTTCAAATAGTTTTGAAATTGGAACACAATTATTTAAAAAAAAGATCCCAAGTGTTTTAGACTATTGTAAACCCATGTGATTTAAGGATTGTGTCTTTTCTTGATTTTTTTTAAATATGCATTATGTCTTAATGAACAATTTTTTAAATTATTTATATATATTTTTCAGAGAGAGTGGAAGGGAGGGGGAGAGACACATCGATTGGTTGTCTCTAGAATATGTCAGGGATAGAGCCTGCAACCAAGGTATGTCCCCTTGACCAGAATTGAACCCGGGACCCTTCAGTCTTTGGGCTGACTCTATCCACTAAGCCAAATCTGCCAGGGCTTAAAGAAATATTTTTCTTACCCTTAAAAATTTTGTGAATGCTCAAGGGATGCCAGAATATCAGTTGTAATCAGGATGTTAAATCTGTAAGGACAAATCAATTACTGTATATACAAGTCAAATATAGAATGTGCTTGATTTCTGCTGTTTATAATTATTCCTTTAAGCAGATAATTAATTCATTTCAATAATTTTGCCTGTTTACCAGTTGGGTACTCAGTAGTAAGCCTGGTAGGTAGGAAAAACTCTGCCTTTATTTTGGCGACATTTAAGTTAGTTATGACCTTGAGGGATTTGATGGGTTGGGGTAGGAGAGGTTACAGCATGAACCGAAAGAAGTCTGGGGGTATGAAAATGCACGGCACGTTTAGGCCTGGCCAGTGTTGCTCAGTTGGTTGCAGTGTTATCCCTCACACCAAAAGGTGGCAGGTTCTATTTCTGTTTAGGACACATAGGCAAGTGTGGATTCAATTCCTACTGAGCTCTAGTAGGGGGGCGGCTGATGCACATTGTTGTTTGTCTCTCTCCCTCTCACCCTTCCTATCTCTAAAAAATCAATAAAAGACAAGAAAAAAATTGCAAAATAAGAAAAAAAAGAAACTAAACATTCAAGAAGTGAAAAGGGTCCTAGCTGGTTTTGCTCAGTGGATAGAGCACTGGCCTTCTCAGTCCGAGGCTTAATTCCAGCCAAGGGCAGGTGCCCAGGTTATGGTTCCATCTCCAGTAGGGGGCATGCAGGAGGCATCCTATCAATGATTCTCTCTCATTGTTGATGTTTCCATCTCTTTCTCCCTCTCCCTTCCTCTCTGAAAGCAATTAAAAAAAGTATTTTTTTTTTTTTTTAAAGAAGCATAAAGGGCCCAGCCAGCTTGGCTTAGTGGCTGAGCAGCAATCTGTTTGAAGGAGGTCACAGTTTGATTCCTGGTCAGGGCACATGCTCAAGTTGTGGGCTGGATCCCCAGTGTGGAGCATGCAAGAGGCAGCTGATCAGTGGTTCTCTCTCATCATTGATGTTTCTACCCCTCCCCCTTCCTCTCTTCTCCCTTCCCTCTTCCCCCTTCCTCTCCCCCTCCCCCCTCCTTCCTCTTTCAAATCAACATAAATATATATTTTTTAAAAAGGCAAAAAGGGTACTGGGTGGTAGGGAAAACCCAAGCATTGGAATTGAAAGGAATACTTTAAAAGGCCCAGGTTGCAGAAAGACCTTAAATGTCATGCTAAGGACTTTAGAAGTTAAAGAACTAGGGTCAGTTTGGGGTGGTTGTTCTTGTGAAAGGAAGTTTAAGCAGAGAGATAACGAGGTCAAATCTGTTTTTGTTTTGTTTGCTAGTCTTAGAAAAGTAGCTTTTGCTACTTAGTACTGGCATCTATCAATAATGATTAAGCAGTCATTTGGGTTTGCGATTTATTCTTTGCCCTGTATAAACTACTTTGCCTTTTAATATATCTCTGTGCAATTCCAGATATGGTGAAAAACAAACAGGTCAGAAGTATGAGTATGAAACATCATAGAAAACAATTGTAAAACTGGAATATTACCTAGACTGCACTTTACAGGTTATTGGACTTTAAAACATAGATCAGTTGCCTCCCATACCTGCAACTGATTGGAATTAAACCTACCACCTTTTGGTGTAAGGGAAGACGCTCCAACCAATTGAGCCACCCAGCTAGGGCTTTCTATTAATTCCTAAAGTTTCCTTTTGCTAGTAGAACTTGGACATTGAGATTTCATTATAACTTGTTTTCCAGGTTTAACCTTTAACATGCTTTTCCCATTCAAAGATAAAAGTTGACTTATTTGAATCTATGAAATATTTTCTCTTAACTCTCTTCCCTAGAGTTGTATTTCTATACTTTAGTTCTGTAATTGAATAAAATATGGTCTTTTAGAATTATTTGTATTTCCATATGAAATATTTGTTGAATATTTTTTCAACTTTTACTCTGCATTTTGAGAGCCTTCAAAAGCTGGGTCCTCACACGAGGGATGATTGAGTGACATAATATCCTGGAAATGAGATGCTGGTGTAACGCCAACATTTCTTCCAAATGAATTGATAGAGATCTTTTAAAACAACTTTTTTTTGGGGGGGTGGGACACCCAGATTTAACAATAAACCACGCTGATTGTTGATAAACCACAGAATTTTTTTTATTGTTGAAAGTATTACATGGGCCCTCCTTTTCCCCCCATTAACATATTCCAGCCTGCTCCCACCCTCTCTCCCCAACACCACTGTTTTATTCTATTTTAGGGAGCAATGATGCTCATTTCCAAATGAAAATGTGTTTTCTTCCTTCTATAAGCCTTTTACAAGAATGATTCTGGCAGTTTTATCATTTTAATTGTCAATAATAAAAGAAACATGAGATAATAATGGGAATTGTTCGAAGTCATTATGAAAGATATAAATAAATATCCCATTCACTTCGTAACACTATCTGATCAGTTATAGGAAACCATCAACTTTGAGAGCACATGCAAAATTTAAAATGATATAAATCTGCCTAGTGTGTCTGAAGTAAGTTCCTTTTGATCAGAGAGGCATCTGTGTCTCAGGTTTCTAGTCTTCCTTCACAGTTAGGGAGAGCATGGGTCCTTCCTTAAAGATATTACAATGGTATTATATAACTATCTGGATATATAATTTACTTTTAAGTTTATTATAATTTTTTTGTTGTTTATTGCTATACATATTTGTAGTGTCTTTTTATTTCCAACTCACCTCTTTCCCCTCAGGTTTATATCTGTAATAATTTAAAAAATATATATTTTATTGATTTTTCACAGAGGAAGAGAGAGGGACAGAGAGTTAGAAACATTGATGAGAGCCGGGACCGGTTTGGCTCAATGGATAGAGCGTCGGCTTGGGGACTGAGGGGTCCCGGGTTCGATTCCGGTCAAGGGCATGTACCTTGGTTGCGGGCATATCCCCAGTGGGGGGTGTGCAGGAGGCAGCTGATCGATGACTCTCTCTCATCGATGTTTCTAACTCTCTATCTCTCTCCCTTCCTCTCTGTATAAAAATCAATAAAATATATATTTTTAAAAAAAGAAACATTGATGAGAGAGAGTCATCGATCAGCTGCCTCTTGCACAGCCCCCACTGGGGATGTGCCCGCAACCAAGGTTCATGCTCTTGACCGGAATTGAACCCAGGACCTCTCAATCCGCAGGCCGACGCTCTATCCACTGAACCAAACCGGTTTCGGCTGTAATAATTTTTGTAAATCATATTCATTGCCATTGATTTCAGTATTTCAGCTAATCTTTCTAATCCTAATAAATAAAAACCCTGGGTCCTAATGACCAGTAACCACCAGAAACTGACCAACCGGAAGTCAGTGTTGTCCCTTCCCCCAAGCAAGCAATAAGGGGCCATCAGGCAGGCAGGTAGAGTGATTAGGGGCGATCAGGAAGGCAGACCAGTGGTTAGGGGTGATTAGTAGGTAGGCCAGCAGTAGGGGCGATCAGGTAGGCAGACGACTCCTCACAGGGCTGGCCCCCCAGCAAAGAAAGAGGGAGGCCCAGGGCAGCCAAGCCATTCCACCTCACCTTGTTTCCTGCAGAGGGGGGCCAGCAGGGGCAGGTCTGCACAGATGGCAAGCAGTGGCAGCGGTGGGAGTGGGGCCAGCTGCCTGCAGGCCCGGTAAGGTAAGGAAAGCCCCGATAGGCCCTACCCTGATCTCAGGCCAGGCCAAGGGACCCTACCTGAGGGGTCCTGGATTGTGAGAGGGTGCAGGCTGGGCTGAGGGACCCCCAACCCCCCAGTGCACTAATTTTCGTGCACCGGGCCTCTAGTATATAATAATAAAAGTGTAATATGCTAATTAGATCAGACATCTTTCCGGACCACCTTTTGAATGAAGCCATGGGGGCAGCAGCGGCAGCCAAGCCCCTTGCACAAATTTTGTGCATCTGGCCTCTAGTACATCTATAAACCCTGAAGTGTTAGATCCTGAAGACATTGAAATAGAACAGATTTTGAGTGAGACTTCAAGGGGCTTTCTTAGAAATGAGAGTATCTTCATAGTAATTAGTGCTGTGTTTAGAGCAAATCAGCTTATATTCAGCCCTGGGGAAGCTATTTGTTTCCAACAGGTTAAGTATGCTCAGGATTGTCAGAAAGTGTGGGCTAGTGAAAAGGTTGTAGGCTTTGAGAAAATAAAGTACCCGGTGCTCAGCAAAATGAGGTGCCTAGCAAATTAGTATCCCTTTTTGGCGACATCCATTTTCCTTCAAGAACACCAGGATATAAATTCTCCCGATGGCAGAAACCTTGTGAGTTTTCCTCATCATATTCCCAGGAGCAGCAGG